>NC_048574.1:14942675-15255175 GCF_013265735.2 Oncorhynchus mykiss
CACAAATATTATTTTCCACAAAGTCTGCTGCTTCAGTGTCTATAGATATTTTTGTCAGATGTTACTATGGAATACTGAAGTATAATTACAAGCATTTCATAAGTGTCAAAGGCCTTTATTGACAATTACATTGAAGTTGATGCAAAGACTCAATATTTGCACTGTTGACCCTTCTCTTTCAAGACCTCTGCAATCCGCCCTGGCATGCTGTCAAATAACTTCTGGGCCACATCCTGACTGATGGCAGCCCATTCTTGCATAATCAATGCTTGGAGTCTGTTAGAATTTGTGGATTTTTGTTTGTCCACCCGGCTCTTGAGGATTGACCACAAGTTCTCAATGGGATTAAGGTCTGGGGAGTTTCCTGGCCATGGACCCAAAATATTGATGTTTTGTTCCCCGTGCCACTTGGTTATCACGTTTGCCTTATGGCAAGGTGCTCCATCATGCTGGAAAAGGCATTGTTCGTCATCAAACTGTTCCTGGATGGTTGGGAGAAGTTGCTCTCGGATGATGTGTTGGTATCATTCTTTATTCATGGCTGTGTTCTTAGGCATAATTGTGAGTGAGCCCACTCCCTTGGCTGAGAAGCAACCCCACACATGAATGGTCTCAGGATGCTTTACTTTTGGCATGACACAGGACTGATGGTAGCGCTCACCTTGTCTTCTCTGGACAAGTTTTTTTCCGGATGCCCCAAACAATCGGAAAAAGGAATTCATCAGAGAAAATGACTTTACCCCAGTCCTTAGCAGTCCAATCCCTGTACCTTTTGCATAATATCAGTCTGTCCCTGATGTTTTTCCTGGAGAGAAGCGGCTTCTTTGCTGCCCTTCTTGACACCAGGCCATCCTCCAAAAGTCTTCGCCTCACTGTACATACAGATGCACTCACACCTGCCTGCTGCCATTCCTGAGCAAGCTCTGTACTGGTGGTGCTCCGATCCCGCAGCTGAATCAACTTTAGGAGACGGTCCTGGCGTTTGCTGGAGCCCTGAAGCCTTCTTCACAACAATTGAACCACTCTCCATGAAGTTCTTGAGGATCCGATAAATGGTTGATTTAGGTGCAATCTTACTGGCAGCAATATCCTTGCCTCTGAAGCCCTTTTTGTGCAAAGCAATGATGACGGCACGTGTTTCCTTGTAGGTAACCATGGTTGATAGAGGAAGAACAATGATTCCAAGCACCACCCTCCTTTTGAAGCTTCCAGTCTGATATTCGAACTCAATCAGCATGACAGAGTGATCTCCAGCCTTGTCCTCGTCAACACTCACACCTGTGTTATCGAGAGAATCACTGACATCACTTGAAATTATTTTTGGGATCCAGTTAATTTGCATGGCAAATAGGGACTTTACAATTAATTGCAATTCATCTGATCCCTCTTCAGAATATTCGAAAGTATATACAAATTGCCATCCTACAAACTGAGACTGTACATCCCCTCACTTCCCCCCTCTCTCTTCCCCCTCTCTCTTCCCCCTCTCTATTTCTCTCCCTCTCTCTTTCCCCCCTCTCTTTTCACAAAGCAGACTTTGTGAAAATTAATATTTGTGTAATTCTCATAACTTTTGGCCATGACTGTACATTCATTTTTTGACTTATAAATTAAGGGTATATACCCATTGATCCTTGCAGATTCTAAACTGGGTGGTTCGAGCCCTGAATGCTGATTGGCTGAAAGCCGTGGTATATCAGACCATATACGACAGGTATGACAAAACATTTATTTTTACTCTTGTAATTATGTTGGTAACCAGTTTATAACAGCAATAAGGCACCTCAGGAGTTTGTGGTATATGGCCAATATACCACGGATAAGGGCTGTATCCAGGCACTCCGCATTGCGTCGTCTGTAAGAACAGCCCTTAGCCGTGGTATATCGGCCATATACCATACCCTTTTGGGCCGTATTGCTTAAATATAACTTAGAAATGCCTCATTAGCTTAGTTCAACTGTCGTACCCATAATATAAGCTTGTTTAACTCCAATGTTTGTAAACAATGTAAATGTACACAGACACTGTATAGCCTCCAAAGATGGTTAAAACTATATTAGGGATGATCAAACCTTTCATGATCAATCCTTGCCTCCATAGTTCTGTCTATGAATTTGAGTGGTTACATTTCTTCAGCCTCATCCCTTAGCTTTTTAGCAAAATAGGGGTGGGGAGAAATCTTTGTTATTGTTTTAAGGATTCTAACTTTAAAAAGAACTGGGGGAAAAACACTGAAACAGCCATGTTAGAATTCAGTCAGATATTCCCTTCCATCATTATTAAATCATCAAACCTTCCATTGAAGAGAAGAGAAAGATTTTTTTTCCCAAGTATGGATGAATATTCATGTATCATGTCTGTTGATGCTTGGCCATCAAAGTAACGAAGATAATGAATCTATTAAGTTAAAACATGGCCTGTTTGGTTTTATGGTCAGTGACACAAAGTCATTTTTGAATTACCATTCTGAGGGTTATTATTCCTAATTCAAATCATATTTTTTTTAATTGATGCATATAGATGAAGATCCCGGCGATCCTCTCTAGTCAAACACTTCGTCCCCTGACAGAGATGTTGCTGCTTTTTCCTCCACTTTACACTGGTGTAAAACTGCTTCTGTCATACAGCAGGTCTCGCTTCATGATTTTAACATCATTAACACTTAGTGGTGTTTAAACTGATATCGCATAGCCCTCGGCATTCGCAGAAATTAGACCAATATCCGAAGCTAGAACTGGAAGGCATTCTTTCCCCCCTCTCTCTTTCCCCCCTCTCTCTTTCCCCCCTCTCTCTTTCCCCCTCTCTCTTCCCCCCCTCTCTCTTTCTGTCCCTCTCTCTTTCCCCCCTCTCTATTTCTCTCCCTCTCTCTTTCCCCCCTCTCTCTTTCTCTCCCTCTCTCTCTCCCCTTCTCTCTTTCCCCCTCTCTCTTTCTCTCCCTCTCTCTTTCCCCCCTCTCTCTTTCCCCCCTCTCTCTTTCTCTCCCTCTCTCTTTCCCCCATCTCTCTTTCTCTCCCTCTCTTTCCCCCCTCTCTCTTTCTCTCCCTCTCTCTCCCCCCTCTCTCTTTCCCGCCTCTCTCTTTCTCTCCCTCTCTCTTTCCCCCCTCTCTATTTCTCTCCCTCTCTCTTTCTCTCCCTCTCTCTTTCCCCCCCTCTCTCTTTCTCTCCCTCCACCCTTTCTCTCACTCAACACTGCTGGACATGCCCCCAGCTCATATTTGCTGTTGGAAGATTGCAGCCATTACAGAGGTCAGGTAGAAGAGAGAGATTAATAAAAGTGAAAATCCTTCCCAGTGCTGTTTATTATCCTGGCTGCCGTCTTGTTTCTGTGCATTCAATATTAAATACAGGAACATCAAGGAACAGGATGAAAAAAGGCAACCTTTTCAAGTGGTAAGTCCCAAAATTCGTCATTGGTATCAAACTGCTGTAATTTCACCGTGCTTCTCTCTCTTTCTTTTTGCAAGTATCAACTATCGTCAGAGCTGCTTTGAAAGTGTGGGTGAGCACAGCGATAAAGCACCCTCACATCTCCTGTCTGAAAACAGAGTTGACGCTGACTGCAGTTGAGGGAAAGAGGTAAAGACAAGGCAGCCCTTCCTCTCTCTGAAAGCCCTGTTGTGTGTGTGTCTGTGAGTCACACACACAAGAGGGAGCTGGAGCAGGTGTGTTCTCCTCACCAAGTCATAATGTCTCTAATTACAGGCCATATGCATGTGGATTACAATAGACAGGTCTGGATTCCTGTCAGATTCACATGCTGAAAAGTATTGCAAAAATGTTGAATGTAAATGAAGGCTGAACATGGTTGAGTACCCAATGGCACCCTATTCCCAATAGGGCTCTGGTAATAAGTAGTGCACTATGTAGGGAGCAATCATCTCTGGTCCTCTGATAGAGATACTTTCCTCTCTCAACGTGTGGCAGTCCAAAACACTACATTAGCAATCATAGTAATCTCTCTGTCTGTAGGGGAAAGGATCGCTTCTGTGGCAGGTAGTCTGACCACAGGGGTTGGAATTATCCCGACAACCATGGAGCCGAAAAACGGGAGCGTCTAGTTTTAATACTGTTTACACTAAAACCATACAGCGGTCTCTCCACGCCGAAGATTAATTTAAACTCATTTCACGATTGCAGTTGAATCTCTCTCCAAAGCTTATTCCGACAGTGGATAAAAAAAAAAGTGGTATAGGTGCAGATAGGATAGACTTTCAGTGGGTACAGACAGCAGCTAGGGTCTGTGTGATGTGTCAACACAGTACATTGTGACGCGTTAAATCAACACTTAGAGTTCATTTTAACACTACCCCGGATAACATATGGTCCAACTATAGAGTGTAAAAAGTAAGATTATAGTGAGATTATAGTGTTACATTTTTGTGTTCATGTAACACACTGCATTGTAAAAAATGAACACTGGATTACGCTTGCTAGTGTCACTAAAATGTAACACTAAGGGTGAATTAACACTCAAGAGTGTAATTTATATTCAACACTAGGTTAAATCAAGAGATAACTCTTTATTAGTGTTAACATACACATTTCTGGTTACTCTGTCCAGTGTAAAAACAATGCTTTCTGGAATGACAAAATAACAATGAATCAAACAGAACAATTGCATCACATCCCAAAAAGATGTGCTTCAACTATAAAATGAGGCATGTGTCACAATGTTAGAACCTACTACAAAAACAAAGGCATTCTGTCATGTTAAGAGACATGGATTCTGGAATGTCCCACTTGAAATAACTGTCCAGTGAATATCTTACTTTTAAAAGTTAATATTCTGTTAACTCATACCCGAATAATGATGTTGACTTGTCCAATACTGGTATATGGCCAAAGCATAAATTAGAGAAAAATTCAAAAACCATTCAAGACTGCTTGCCATGATGGATGGAATAGTCCTGAGGATCCACTCGAGTCAATCAGCAGTCCACTTGCATTCCTATTTCTAATCAGTATACCCACCCACATTCCAACAAAGAAAGGCTGCTTTTAACATTCTTAATTACCATTTTTTGGAGGGGAAACTATTTCACTTATATTCATAGAAATGCGTAAATACTCGGGAGTTACTTTATGAACAAAGCATGTTTTCATTTTAACAAAAAATATAATAAATACATTTTTAAAAATAAACATGCACTGGACATGGTTTCACTTCAGAGCAAGGTAACACAATGAGTAAAACACAAAACAAGAGAAATTGCAGACGAGTTAGACATCTTTGGTTGAAAAACAAAATGTACTGTACACCATGTTAACATTGATAAAGCAGCCTACTCAACGTTGCAATAGCTGACAGAATGGAACCACATACCAAACATAATTCAATTACCTTACACAGCTTCAATACAACTTTAAATGCATGGAAATTGTCATTAAAACAAAGAGTTTGAAGGGATGAGCTAACCAATAGAACTTGCTCATCTTTCACAACAATGTCCTCCAACACATATGATCAAGCCAAGATGATAGTCAGCACCTTCGTGCTTTAACCATTTCACTGAGAGAACATTTTGTGTGCACTGAGACATTCAATCTAGTTTTAATCTCAGGACCTTCTTTCATGTCATTGATCTCTACCATCTTCCCTGGACCTATGGCTAATCTGTCCTGGCTGAAAGATTCCCATTTATATGTCATGTGATGTTGGTGCTTTTTGGCAGGTGTCATGGTGATATTTTTCAAGCTCTTTGGCTGTGTTTTAAAGAAGTTGTGTTTCGCCTCATAACGAATACACCATGTGTGAAGAATAGGCCCAACATTCCTTACACACAGAGGATAATGTATCATGAAATGGTGTTCAGGAAAAAGATTCCTGTTCGGAAAAAAATGCTTGAAGAGCCTATGATGCTCAGCAATGAAGTGTTTTAGAAAGATAGTCATACCCTCGGTTAATGCTGGAGAAAACACAATATTCCCGATGTGTAGTAGTAACAGTAGCAGTTGCAAGTATTTAATCATCATTCTGAACCAGATCACCAAATATCTAAAGCATATTGCAGAGAAGACACCAGATTGGACAGCATTTAGGCCCAAAGCATTGCTTTCATCATCCAATTTGAGTGCAGGTGGACGATTCCTTCTCTCTGTGTAGCCATAGTTAAATGACTATATTCTACCAGAAATGTATTTGTCAGTCTCCAGAGTTTGCTTGTACATAGTGTAACACAAGTTTACCTCAAACTGTGCAACTGCTTCTAAAATGGTGTGCATAATATCAAGTTGTCAGCTGTGTTGAAGTACTGCAGAGAGTTCAATAAACAAGCAAGTTTCCCACCGTATACATGAGGTAGTGTTGGATTTGACTGTATAGTTTGACAGTGGTCTGAATGCATGCCTTTTATTTGCAAAATCACACTTCGGTCATCTTCCCCGAACACAGTTTGAAAATCCCCCTTCTCAGTGAGGCCAAAACGACAACAATACCAGCCACTAAATGATTCTACAAAACCAAAGAGGCAATGTATACCCAGATTATCACCAGTAACTTGGACAATAATGCCATGAACACAACCATTAAATATGGAAACTTCAATTCCCTCAGTCTCAAGAGCTTTCAGGTCACTTACAATTGGCTTTAGTACTGCAAGTAAACTCCTTCGAAAGGGTGACTTGACTCCCAGGTGGCGCAGCGTTCTAAGGCACTGAATCTCAGTGCAGGAGGCGTCACTACAGACCCTGGTTTGAATCCAGGCTGTATCACAACTGGCCGTGATTGGGAGTCCCATAGGGAGGCGCACAATTGGCACAAAGTCATCCACGTTTGGCCGGTGTAGGCCATCATTGTAAATAAGATTTTGTTCTTAACTGACTTGCCTAGTTTAAAAAAAAATGTACTGCAATGTCTGAAGAATTGGAACATAAGCAATCTTGTAAGATACAACTACTTGATCATAAGTTCCAGTTGTTTTGTTTCTTCTATGATCAAATCTAACACCAAGCACTTTCCCCACCGGGTTAACAGTTTCCCATTTCTGTGCAAAATAAAAAAAAAAGTTTTGATTTGAAAGGAAATGAAGTAAAAGGGTTTTCAATATCCTGAAATATCCTGATTTTGCATTTCTTTGTGCTGTGAATATATACATTTCAAAGCTGTCTCTTTAGCTTGACCCTGTATCTCAATAACGACACAATCTCAACCACACTGCACACTGCCTTAACCCATCTGGACAAGAGGAATACCTATGTGAGAATGCTGCTCATCGACTACAGCTCAGCATTTAACACCATAGTACCCTCCAAACTCGTCATCAAGCTCGAGACCCTGGGTCTTGACCCAGCACTGTGCAACTGGGTACTGGACTTCCTGACGGGCCACACCCAAGTGGTGAGGGTAGGTAAAAACATCTCCACCCCGCTGATCCTCAACACTGGGGCCCCACAAGGGTGCGTTCTCAGCCCTCTCCTGTACTCCCTGTTCACCCATGACTGCGTGGCCATGCACGCCTCCAACTCAATCATCAAGTTTGCGGACGACTCTACAGTGGTAGGCTCGAATACCAACAAAGACGAGACGGCCTACAGGGAGGTGGTGAGGGCCCTCGGAGTGTGGTGTCAGGATAATAACCTCACACTCAACGTCAACAAAACAAAGGAGATGATGGTGGACTTCAGGAAACAGCAGAGGGAGCACCCCCCTATCCACATCGACGGGACAGTAGTGGAGAGGGTAGTAAGTTTTAAGTTCCTCGGCGTACACATCACGGACAAACTGAATTGGTCCACCCACACAGACAGCGTTGTGAAGAAGGCGCAGCCGCGCCTCTTCAACCTCAGGAGGCTGAAGAAATTTGGCTTGTCACCAAAAGCACTCACAAACTTCTACAGATGCACAATCGAGAGCATCCTATCGGGCTGTATCACTGCCTGGTACGGCAACTGCTCCGCCCACAATCGTAAGGCTCTCCAGAGGGTAGTGAGGTCTGCACAACGCATCACCGGGGGCAAACTACCTGCCCTCCAGGTGTCATAGGAAGGCCATAAAGATCATCAAGGACAACCACCCGAGCCACTGCCTGTTCACCCCGCTATCATCCAGAAGTCGAGGTCCGTACAGGTGCATCAAAGCAGGGACCGAGAGACTGAAAAACAGCTTCTATCTCAAGGCCATCAGACTGTTAAACAGCCACCACTAACATTGAGTGCCTGCTGCCAACATACTGACTCAACTCCAGCCACTTTAATAATGGAAATTTATGTAAAAAATGTATCACTAGCCACTTTAAACAATGCCACTTAACATAATGTTTACATATCGTACATTACTCATGTCATATGTATATACTGTACTCGATACCATCTACTGCATCTTGCCTATGCCGTTCTGTACCATCACTCATTCATATATCTTTATGTACATATTCTTATCCCTTTACACTTGTGTGTATAAGGTAGTAGTTGTGGAATTGTTTACTTGGGTCATGAGTCATCTTCCGTCTGTATTCAAATGTCATCTTCATCTTCTGCTTGTTGGTGACCTCATCAGAAGAATGCTTCATCAGGGAAATGGCTTCCCTACACTTTTCACCAAATCAGGGTAATCTCTGGATGGGATGGAGTCTCTATCTCAGCTATTGGCAGGTAGTAATTTCTCAGGTGAAGCTGAATTCCTCTGGATGGTTCAGAGGACAAGTAACCATTTCCAGTTTGAGGGTCAAAATAATGTTCCTTGAAGAAAAGGAGAATGCATGCAAAATGTGGCATATACAAAACACATTTGGCCAATTAATACTCACATATCCTTTAGTTTTGTAGGAGTCCTTGAGGTAAGGGAACAAGTCGACAATTCCTTGAGCATATGTCTCCCTCATGGCGTGGTGCTGATGTCCTGACAACAAGAGTACTTTATTCATCCATTTGCAATGAAGCCCCCTGTTGATTCCGGTCGCTATAATAGCAACATTCATCTGAAATACATCTTAGTTACAGACAGCTTTCTTCCGTGCCTGGTTTAGTGCTTAACCGTGAGTCTCGGTCATCTCTGCTGTGAGAAAATGTATCATCTTTCGTCAGGTGTCATCAGTCAGCACTTTGGTTCAAGAGTATTGATGACAAGATCGCGATCAGATTTTCTTCAGTATGTTATTTATTAACTATGAAAGGAAAATGATCAAGAACAATCCAAAACCATCCTTACCCGCTCTCATCGGACACTGCAGGTAAAAAGGTGTGCACTGGATTACAGCTCCCAACTATCAGGGGGGTAAACTGATATACGGAACATTAGTTAAGAGAAGGAGAGGTTAGCAATTAATGATTCTAAACAGATGCTTATTACATTACACTCAGTTTAGCTTCATCCTCAGCTCTCTGTCGTTTTCTTGAAAGGCTCCAATCATCGCTCAGAATGACAGTATCATCCGACTCAATGGACGAGATCTCCAACAACGGGCAAAGGAGGAAGTAATCTGGGAAGATACTGTCACACACAAAGACAGACATTCCAAATGAATGTGAGAAAACAACACAGCCCTATACAAAGTGACTGCTCCAAAGGAGAGGCCGACAGTTAAACCCTCCTCTAACTTTATTACTGTGAAAAACCAACACATACCAGGATCATTGTCCAGGGTGACTGAAAACACCAGGACTTGGCTGTGTCAGAACCTCCTCAAACATTTCTCCATCAACTTCAGTTCCCAACTCATCATACAGCTTTGCATTCATTTGGCTGGTGACTGGTACGTCATATTTCAGGAATGCAGAGACAAATCATTTCAAAATAACCATTAGTGGGGGAATTACAATCAATTGTTCTGTTCGATGTTCTCCAGTCCATTCTATAGATGATTTCAAAAAATCATTACTATGTGAGTTAGAGTTTAATGGCGATCCATAACAAAACTGTAAAATGTTTGTATTTTATATTTGAATGATCCCCAAGAGGAAATTCTGTTGTTATACCGTCAGTTAAAGGGGAAGTTAACATATTTTCACATGTTCTATGTTCTCCCTTTCAGTGTTTGTAGTTGATTTCCCAAATAGTTTTTTGATAACGTATTTCTGAAAATTGGTTTTACTTTTGCATTATGAAAATGTGTATATAAAAAACACCAAACTCACTAATATTACATATTTTGTTTCCACCATCCTATAACTCAATATTTGCATATTAAGGTTAAATCTTTCAAACATGGATTAATGGCACAGTAGACATAATATATATAAAGAGAAAAATAAGGCCACCCAAACTTCAAATGGGTGAAGTTCCCCTTTAACATCACATTAGGAAGGCTGTGAAACTCACATAACGATAAGAAGCCATACGGACTCAACAGAAACAGAAAAGTGGAATTCCCCTTTTTAACTGAGAAATTAATCTTTTGCAACTACAGTGGTAAAAACAATTCAATTTTAATGGCCAACTTAAAAGCTTATCTTCATTCAAGAAGTCACTCAGCCTCAGGACAGTGAGTCAACTTCCCATGATCAGCAATATTGGATCTGAGGAGAGAGAAAAAAAGAGACATTGATTTAAATATTCAAACAAGTCAAGTTCTGTTGATGAGTTTTTGAAGATAGGTTACCATGAACATGTAATCCATAACCATAAACGTATGAGACAATACTCAAATACTGATTTGTGACTCATATTTGGCCAACCTTGTGATTCACAAATTGGCCTCCCATCAACTTCACTGAATCAGATAAATTAGTTCAGTACAGTGTCGTGTTTTTGGCTATGCCGGATTAAGTGATATGACATGCTGTTCTATAAAATAATTTATCCGTAATTAACATTACCTGATTGAGCTAATCATGTAAATGTAATTAACTAGAGAGAGTCGGGGCACCATGAAAGAATATTTATAGAGCTGTTATCTTCCGAATAAACTCTTAAAGACCTAGTAATATTTTACATCAATAGCAGTCAATATTAATCGTCATCTTAATTCAGTCTCATCTGAAAGTTGTCAATTCTTGGTTATCTGCACGAACCCTGGCTCACAAGTTGAATCAGCAATACAAAATTGGTTTTAATTATTTATCTACTAAATACCTAACTAATCACACAGAATTACACATACACATAATTAAATCATAACTTGATTACAAATTATGTCATAAAGGAAAACGTCCCTGGCAGGCAGAACAGATATGACAGCTTGTTACACAAAAGAAAAGGGTCTGGGTTTGAGTGAAAGAGCGGGAAGACTGAGGAACAAAGGGAATAAGCTGTGCTATTGTAAATACAGTATCTTATACATTCTAAATTACCGCCCATTTGGAAAAGGAAAATGCAATAAATATTTACTCTGAGCTGCGCGTCGGTAAGTTGGTGGTAGATGGAAGGCTACGTTGTAGTAACGTCGTTGGGTGATAGATGGGATACTCTGTCTGTTCCTTCCTAACCCTCATTTGCATCTGCTATTGCTAAGTCAACGGCTAGGAGGTATCACTTCTGTAGTGAATAAGAGTTCAAAGTTCGTACCATTCGCAACCAAAGCTTACGCTGATGTTGGCTTCGTTCTGAAGTTATTATCTGAACCATTCTGACATAGGACCGTCATCCTCACGTCCTCGGAACAGGAGGTTACATTATCGTCAAGGGCTTATATAGGAAGGGAGAGGAGGGCGTGTTTGAAAAGTTTTATAGCCCATGTCCCTTCACAGGGGCGGGCCACTGATTGAACAGA
Organism: Oncorhynchus mykiss; assembly: GCF_013265735.2. NCBI lineage: Eukaryota > Metazoa > Chordata > Actinopteri > Salmoniformes > Salmonidae > Oncorhynchus > Oncorhynchus mykiss. Next base: position 14,954,322 of record NC_048574.1, read on the forward strand.
GCCAAAACTTATGAAAACCCAAATCTCACATTTTAGAAGCTAAAATCACATTTCATCCCATCACAAATAATTTCATATTCAAACATTTAAATTGAACAACAATTCCATGTGAATCCGATAACTCTGATGTGTACTTTCCACTGTAGAGTTTGTCATCTGATCATTGATGAGAATGTCTCAGATGACAATCGAACTGACATCATATTCATTAAGTACCACTGCATATGTTCCGTTGTTCGGATTACCAGAATATAGTTCATTTCCCCTCACCTTCTGAAGTTCCCAGAATCTCTATGTTAACCAAGGGTTTTGCAAATGTAACCTCAGTAGGGTAGAGAGAGGAAAAAGGGGGGAAGAGGTATTTATGACTGTCATAAACCTACCCCCCCAGGCCAACGTCATGACAACTGTAAACTAATTTAATTTACAAGAAGGTAATTGAATAGTCTAAACAACGCATTTCAAATTAAACAGCAATGAGGGTGCATTCGGAAAGTATTCAGACCCCTTGACTTTCTTCACATTTTGTTACGTTACAGTCTTGTTCTAAAAATGTATATGTATATCCACATCAATCCACATACAATACCCAATAATACCCAATAATGGCAAAGCGAAAACAGGTTTTTAGAATATTTTGTCAATTCAAAACAAAACAGAAATACCTTCTTTACATAAGTATTCAGACCCTTTGCTATGAGAATCGACATTGAGTTCAGGTGCATCCTATTTCCATTGATCATCCTTGAAATGTTTCCACAACTTGATTGGAGTTCACCTGTGGGAAATTAAATTGATTGGACAGGATTTGGAAAGGCACACACCTGCCTATGTAAGATCCCGCAGTTGACAATACATGTCAGAGCAAAAACCAAGCCATGATGCCAAAGGAATTGTTCATTGAGCTCCGAGATAGGATTGTGTCGAGGCACAGATCTGGGGAAGGGTACCAAAACATTTTTTCAGCATTGAAGGTCTCCAAAAACACTATGGCCTCCATTATTAAATGGAAGAAGTTTGGAACCACAAAGACTCGTCTAAGAGCTGGCCCTCCGGCCAAACTGAGCAATCGGGGGAGAAGGGCCTTGGTCAGGAAGGTGACCAAGAACCTGATGGTCACTCTGACAGAGCTCCAGAGTTCCTCTGTGAAGATGGGAGAAACTTCCAGAAGGACAAACATCTCTGCAGCACTCCACCAATAAGGCCTTATGGTACAGTGGCCAGACAGAAGCCACTCCTCTGTAAAAGGCATGATAGCCCGCTTGGAGTTTGCCAAAAGGCAGCAAATGACTCTCAGACCATGAGAAACAAGATGATCTGGTCTGATGAAATGATTGAACTCAAATGTATTGATATAGCCCTTCGTACATAGGCTGATATCTCAAAGTGCTGTACAGAAACCCAGCCTAAAACCCCAAACAGCAAGCAATGCAGGTGTTGATGCACGCTGGCTAGGAAAAACTCTAGAAAGGCCAAAACCTAGGAAGAAACCTAGAGAGGAACCAGGCTATGAGGGGTGGCCAGTCCTCTTCTGGCTGTGCCGGGTGGAGATTATACCAAAACATGGCCAAGATGTTCAAATGTTAATAAATGACAAGCATGGTCAAATAATAGGTCTGGGACAGGTAGCACTTCCGGTGAACAGGTCAGGATTCCATAGCCGCAGGCAGTACAGTTGAAACTGGAGCAGCAGCACGGCCAGGTGGACTGGGGACAGCAAGGAGTCATCATGCCAGGTAGTCCCTGAGGCATGGTCCTACGGTTCAGGTCCTCCGAGAGAGAGAAAGAAAGAAAGAGAGAAAGGAGAATTAGAGAGAGCATACTTAAATTCACACAGGACACCGAATAAGACAGGAGAAGTACTCCAGATATAACAAACTGACCCTAGCCCCCGACACAAAACTACTGCAGCATAAATACTGGAGGCTGAGACAGTAGGGGTCAGAGACACTGTGGCCCCATCCGATGATACCCCCGGACAGGGCCAAACAGGAAGGATATAACCCCACTCACTTTGCCAAAGCACAGCCCCCACACCACTAGAGGGATATCTTCAACCACCAACTTACCATCCTGAGACAAGGCTGAGTATAACCCACAAAGATCTCCGCCACTGCACAACCCAAGGGGGGCGCCAACCCAGACAGGAAGATCACATCAGTGCCTCAACCCACTCAAGTGACGCACCCCGCCTTGGGACGGCATGAAAGAGCACCAGTAAGCCAGTGACTCAGCCCCTGTAATAGGGTTAAAGGCAGAGAATCCCAGTGGAAAGACTACACTCAATCAAATGACCCACTGAAGAGATGAGTCTTCAGTAAAGACTTAAAGGTTAAGACCGAGTTTGTGTCTCTCACGTGGGTAGGCAGACCTTTCCATAAAAATTGAGCTCTATAGGAGAAATCCCTGCCTCCAGCTGTTTGCTTAGAAATTCTAGGGACAATTAGGAGGCCTGCGTCTTGTGACCGTAGTGTACGTGTAGGTATGTACGGCAGGACCAAATCAGATAGATAGGTCGGAGCAAGCCCATGTAATGCTTTGTAGGTTAGCAGTAAAACCTTGAAATCAGCCCTTGCCTTGACAGGAAGCCAGTGTAGGGAGGCTAGCACTGGAGTAATATGATCAAATTGTTTGGTTCTAGTCAGGGTTCTAGCAGCCGTATTTAGCGCTAACTGAAGTTTATTTAGTGCTTTATCCAGGTAGCCGGAAAGTAGAGCATTGCAGTAGTCTAACCTAGAAGTAACAAAAGCATGGATACATTTTTCTGCATCATTTTTGGAATGAAAGTTTCTGATTTTTGTAATGTTACGTAGATGGAAAAAAGCTGTCCTTGAAACAGTCTTGATATGTTCGTCAAAAGAGAGATCAGGATCCAGAGTAACGCCGAGGTCCTTCACAGTTTTATTTGAGACTGTACAACCATTAAGATTAATTGTCAGATTCAACAGAATATCTTTTTGTTTCTTGGGACCTAGAACAAGCAACTCTGTTCTGTCCGAGTTTTAAAGTAGAAAGTTTGCAGCCATCCACTTCCTTATGTCTGAAACACAGGCTTCTAGTGAGGGCAATTTTGGGGCTTCACCATGTTTCATTGAAAATTTATAGCTGTGTTCCATCCGCATAGAAGTAAAAGTTAACATTATGTTTTCGATTGACATCCCCAAAAGGAAAAATATTTAGTGAAAACAATAGTGGTCCTAAAACGGAACCTTGAGGAACACCTACATTTACAGTTGATTTGTCAGAGGACAAACCATTCACAGAGACAAACTGATATCTTTCCAACAGATAAGATCTAAACCAGGCCAGAACTTGTCCGTGTAGACCAATTTGGGTTTCCAATCTCTCCAAAAGAATGTGGTGATCGATGAAATCAAAAGCAGCACTAAGGTCTAGGAGCACGAGGACAGATGCAGAGCCTCGGTCTGATGCCATTAAAAGGTCATTTGCCACCTTCACAAGTGGAGTCTCAGTGCTATGATGTGGTCTAAAACCAGATTGATGCATTTTGTATACATTGTTTGTCTTCAGGAAGGCAGAGTGTTGCTGCGCAACAGCCTTTTCTAAACATTTTGAGAGGAATGGAAGATTCAATATAGGCCGATAGTTTTTTATATTTTCTGGGTCAAGGTTTGCCTTTTTCAAGAGAGGCTTTATTACTGCCACTTTTAGTGAGTTTGGTACACATCCGGTGGATAGAGAGCCGTTTATAATGTTCATCATAGGAGGGCCAAGCACAGGAAGCAGCTCTTTCAGTAGTTTAGTTGGAATAGGGTCCAGTATGCAGCTTGAAGGTTTAGAGGCCATGATTATTTTCATCATTGTGTCAAGGGATATAGTACTAAAACACCTGAGTGTCTCTCTTGATCCTAGGTCCTGGCAGAGTTGTGCAGACTCAGGACAACTGAGCTTTGAAGGAATACGCAGATTTAAAGAGGAGTCCGTAATTTGCTTTCTAATTATCATTATCTTTTCCTCAAAGAAGTTCATGAATGTATTACTGCTGAAGTGAAAGCCATCCTCACTTGGGGAATGCTGCTTTTTAGTTAGCTTTGCGCAGTATCAAAAATAAATCTGGAGGAAACCTGGTACCATCCCTACTGTGAAGCATGGTGGTGGCAGCATCATGCTGTGGGGATGTTTTTCAGCGGCAGGGACTGGGAGACTATTCAGAATCAAGGGAAAGATGAACGGAGTAAAGTACAGAGAGATTCTTGATGAAAACCTGCTCCAGAGAGCTCAGGACCTCAGACATGTGGCGAAGGTTCACCTTCCAACAGGACAACGACCCTAAGTACACAGCCAAGACAACGCAGGGGTGGCTTCAGGACAAGACTCTGAATGTCCTTGACTGGCCCAGCCAGAGCCCCGACTTGAACCCGATCAAACATCTCTGGAGAGACCTGAAAATAGCTGTGCAGCAACACTCCCCATCCAACCTGGGTGGAGTTATGATGTTTCTTACACTAATTTAAGTAAAAAAATTACACATAGCATTTAACTACAGTTATCAACGCTGACACAAGGGATCTTTTGACACTGCATGTTGTTCAATCACTTTTGACACTGCAAATTTAACACTGGTGATTTTACTGTGTATGTGGTCTAACTATATCGCTTTTGTTCAGTGGCGAAATCGACCCCCATTTTCTCAAAATTAGCATTTAGATTCATACATGCCACTGGCCCCAAACTCAGACAATTGGCACTGCTGCTGTCACGTACCGCAGCCCGTCCATTAATATAATTACCACAGAGTTGGATAATGAGGCATCAGAGCCTTCACTCAGATTAATGGATAAAGACAACTCTGCAGAAAATTAAAATCATTCCTTCTCTTCACTTTCTTTCCTTTAGTCCTCTCCTCCTCGCTCTCGCCCCTGATAAGTGAACGATCCCGGGATGTGGGTGGGGGGAAAAAACTCCCTCCTGCTTGCTGTCTTCCATTCCGGCTCCATGACATCACAAGGCAACGATACATCTCAGGGTTCAGGAGCCAACCAGATGAGGCGACCACCGAGGTTGTCATTAATCCATAGAGGGATTTTCCCTCTGTTTAAAAAGGCTCCTCTACAGCCTCATTTAGGCATCAATTATACACATCTCCATCTTCACTTGCTAACTGACACACATGTTGAACACAGGCGTGCTTCAGCAGGCATGTCCACCTGTATCACTTCGCTCCATGACTTCTCGTAACTAGGATCTCTGTTAGCATGACGAGAATGGACATTAGAGCCACCTCTAGAATGATAATGACGAGATTGAACTGATAATCACGTTACAACACGTCGCTAAATTGTGAGGTACAGTATATTCGGTGACAAGACACTGGTTAGAGCTAACACCAAACCACTCTCCCCTTCCATTGGCTCTTCACAACTACCCATTGTAGCTGTACGCCACAACATTGAAAATAATGGTTACCTCCCAAATGGCACCCTATTCCCTATATATAGTCAAAAGTAGTGCACTATTAAGAGAATAGGGTGCCATTTGGAATGCACACAATGAATAATGGATGATGAACAGTCGAAGACAACAACCCGTCATTTCAATTAATGTTGATGGTTTAATCACTGCAATCTCATCCCACTCTGTCTACGGGAAAAGAAGATGACAGGGATAGGGGAGGGAAGGGAGGAGAGGAGGAGGCAGTGCCTCATAGAAGGGCTGAATGAAAGGCGGGAAGGAGGCGGCGGCGTAGGGCTCTTATCTCTGCATCAGGCTGTGACATGTTGCAGCTGTTTCTGAGTGCAAGACTTCCCTCCACCGTCTCATTAGAACAGCACCTGACAGAGAAAGAGAGACGCTAGAGAAGGACTGACTGACTGACTGGCACGCACACACACAGAGATGTGACGATTAAGATGAGGGAGGACGATGATTTTTTTTATGAGCGTAGCCTTATTTCTATTACAGCATGTTGGATGATTGTCATTCATATTCCTTCACCCAGTTTAATGTAACATCGATAGGTTTAGGCTACTACATGATACTCACATTTTTCCTATACCCATCATGACTTAGCCCATGAATTAAAGTTTACAATGTAGGTGCACAGGTTGAGACAAAAATTTGAGCAATCAAGGTGACAGACAGTGACCTTCAATACCGCCTTGCACACACTAGCCTGCATCAAGTTGACTTAGGGTGTAATCAATGAACTAATCACGGATCATAATCTTGATGTGATTGGCCTGACTGAAACATGGCTTAAGCCTGATGAATTTACTGTGTTAAATGAGGCCTCACCTCCTGGTTACACTAGTGACCATATCCCAAGTGCATCCCGCAAAAACGGAGGTGTTGCAATTTTCAATAAAAAAATAAATAAATGACGTTTTCATCTTTTGAGCTTCTAGTCATGAAATCTATGCAGCCTACTCAATCACTTTTTATAGCTACGGCCTCCTGGGCCATATACCGCATTCCTCATTGAGTTCCCTGAATTCCTATCGGACCTTGTAGTCATAGCAGATAATATTCACATTTTTGGTGACTTTAATATTCACATGTAAAAGTCCACAGACCCACTCCAAGAGCCATCATCGACTCAGTGGGTTTTGTCCAACATGTCTCTGGACCTACTCACTGTCACAGCCATACTCTGGACCTAGTTTTGTCTCATGGAATAAATGTTGTGGATCTTAATGTTTTTCCTCATAATTCTGGACTATCGGACCACCATTTTCTTACGTTTGCAATTGCAACAAGTAATCTGCTCAGACCCCAACCAAGGAGCATCAAAAGTCGTGCTTTAAATTCTCATACAACACAAAGATTACTTGATGCCCTTCTAGACTCCCTCTGCCTACCCAAGGATGTCAGAGGACAAAAAGCAGTTAACCACCTAACTGAGGAACTCAATTTAACCTTGCGCAATACCCTAGATGCAGTTGCACCCCTAAAAACTAAAAACATTTGTCATAAAAAACTAGCTCCCTGGTATACAGAAAATACCCGAGCTCTGAAGCAAGCTTCCAGAAAATTGGAACGGAAATGGCGCCACACCAAATTGGAAGTCTTCCAACTAGCTTGGAAAGACAGTACCGTGCAGTATCGAAGAGCCCTCACTGCTGCTCGATCATTCTATTTTTCCAACTTAATTGAGGAAAATAAGAACAGTCCGAAATGTCTTTTTGATACTGTCGCAAAGCTAACTAAAAAGCAGCATTCCCCAAGTGAGGATGGCTTTCACTTCAGCAGTAATAAATTAATGAACTTCTTTGAGGAAAAGATCATGATCATTAGAAAGCAAATTACGGACTCCTCTTTAAATCTGAGTATTCCTCCAAAGCTCAGTTGTCCTGAGACTGTACAACTCAACTAGGACCTAGGATCGAGACACTCAAGTGTTTTAGTACTATATCCCTTGACACAATGATGAAAATAATCATGGCCTCTAAACCTTCAAGCTGCCTACTGGACCCTATTCCAACTAAACTACTGAAAGAGCTGCTTCCTGTGCTTGGCCCTCCTATGTTGAACATAATAAACAACTCTCTATCCACCGGATGTGTACCAAACTCACTAAAAGTGGCAGTAATAAAGCCTCTCTTGAAAAAGCCAAACCTTGACACAGAAACTATTTTTAAAAACTATCTTCCATTCCTCTCAAACATTTTAGAAAAAGCTGTTGAGCAGCAACTCACTGCCTTCCTGAAGACAAACAATGTATACGAAATGCTTCAGTCTGGTTTTAGACCCCATCATAGCACTGAGATTGCACTTGTGAAGGTGGTAAATGACCTTTTAATGGCATTAGACCGAGGCTCTGCATCTGTCCTCGTGCTCCTAGACCTTAGTGCTGCTTTTGATACCATTGATCACCACATTCTTTTGGAGAGATTGGAAACCCAAATTGGTCTACACGGACAAGTTCTGGCCTGGTTTAGATCTTATCTGTCGGAAAGATATCATGGAATGGTGAATGGTTTGTCCTCTGACAAATCAACTGTAAATGTAGGTGTTCCTCAAGGTTCCGTTTTAGGACCACTGTTGTTTTCACTATATATTTTACCTCTTGGAGATGTCATTCAAAAACATAATGTTAACTTTCACTGCTATGCGGATGACACACACCTGTACATTTCAATGAAACATGGTGAATTCCCAAAATTGCCCTTGCTAGAAGCCTGTGTTTCAGACATAAGGAAGTGGATGGCTGCAAACTTTTTACTTTTAAACTCGGACAAAACAGAGATGCTTGTTCTAGGTCCCAAGAAACAAAGATATTCTGTTGAATCTGACAATTAATCTTGATGGTTGTACAGTCCTCTGAAATAAAATTGTGAAGGACCTCTGCGTTACTCTGGACCCTGATCTCTCCTTTGATGAACATATCAAGACTGTTTCAAGGATAGCTTTTTTCCATCTACGTAACATTGCAAAAATCAGAAACTTTCAGTCCAAAAATGATGCAGAAAAATGTATCCATGCTTTTGTTACTTCTAGGTTAGACTACTGCAATGCTCTACTTTCCGGCTACACAGATAAAGCACTAAATAAACTTGTTGGTGCTAAATACGGCTGCTAGAATCCTGACTAGAACCCCCAAAAAATATAATTTTACTCCAGTGCTAGCCTCCCTACACTGGCTTCCTGTTAAGGCAAGGGCTGATTGCAAGGTTTTACTGCAAACCTACAAAGCATTACATGGGCTTGCTCCTACCTATCTATCTGATTCTGCCGTACATACCTACACGTACACTACACGGTCACAAGACGCAGGCCTCCTAATTGTCCCTAGAATTTCGAAGCAAATTTAGCAGACTCGGTCTCAACCTTTAAGTCTTTACTGAAGACTCATCTCTTCAGTGGGTCATATGATTGAGTGTAGTCCGACCCAGGAGTGTGAAGGTGAGCGGAAAGGCTCTGGAGCAACGAACCGTCCTTGCTGTCTCTGCCTGGCCGGTTCTCCTCTCTCCAATGGGATTCTCTGCCTCTAACCCTATTACAGGGGCTGAGTCACTGGCTTGCTGGTGCTCTTTCATGCCGTCCCTAGGAGGGGTGCGTCACTTGAGTGGGTTGAGTCACTGACGGGATCTTCCTGTCTGGGTTGGCACCCCCCCTTTGGTTGTGCCGTGGCGGAGATCTTTGTGGGCTATACTCAGCCTTGTCTCAGGATGGTAAGTTGGTGGTTGAAGATATCCCTCTAGTGGTGTGGGGGATGTGCTTTGGCAAAGTGGGTGGGGTTATATCCTTCCTGTTAGGCCCTGTCCGGGGGTACCATCGGATGGGGCCACAGTGTCTCCTGACCCCTCCTGTCTCAGCCTCCAGGATTTATGCTGCAGTAGTTTGTGTCGGGGGGCTAGGGTCAGTTTGTTATTTCTGGAGTACTTTTCCTGTCTTATCCGGTGTCCTGTGTGAATTTAAGTATGCTCTCTCTAATTCTCTCTTTCTTTCTCTCTCTCGGAGGACCTGAGCCCTAAGACCATGCCTCAGGACTACCTGGCATGATGACTCCTTGCTGTCCCCAGTCCACCTGGCCGTGCTGCTGCTCCAGTTTCAACTGTTTTGCCTGCGGCTATGGAATCCTGACCTGTTCACTTGACGTGCTACCTGTCCCAGACTTGCTCTTTTCAACTCTCTAGAGACAGCAGGAGTGGTAGAGATACTCTCAATGATCGGCTATGAAAAGCCAACTGACATTTACTCCTGAGGTGCTGACTTGCTGCACCCTCGAAAACTTCTGGGATTATTATTATTTGACCATGCTGGTAATTTATGAACTTTTGAACATCTTGGCCATGTTCTGTTATTAACACCAACTGGCACAGCCAGAAGAGGACTGGCCACACCTCATAGCCTGGTTCCTCTCTAGGTTTCTTCCTAAGTTTTGGCCTTTCTAGGCAGTTTTTCCTAGCCACCGTGCTTCTACACCTGCATTGCTTGCTGTTTGGGGTTTTAGACTGGGTTTCTGTACAGCACTTTGAAATATCAGCTGATGTACGAAGGGCTATATAAATACATTTGATTTGATTTGAATCATTAGTCCAATAGTTGTAAATGAGTTTCAATTGGACAAATTCAGGTATGTTTATCCCCATTTTGATCCATTTAAGAAACGTTTAAGAAACAGAATCAGTGGAATGAATACACCCCTTATCACACACAAACACAGTTCAATTTCATAGCAGCCACATACAAACAGCATGAACATTTTCCTCGTTGTATAATTCCTTCTCGCATCTACGTGCTCTCCTCCTCTCACCTTTTCCCTTTGCTTTTGGAATTCAGGGCACAACACATCAGCTGTCTGTGACCAGGCAAAAAAAACTTCAGAGCCAAACCTTCATATCATAACCGCTAACTGCTACGCACAGCCTACATCGTTGTCGCCATATTAGCTAACGTCAACATAGTTATTTGAACTAACGCATTAGTAAAATTTCTACAATAATGCAGTACAGTTTACAGTCAGCAAGCAGTTTAGCAGCTACCCCGGTGGCAAAAATTAATACAATCAAAAACTTACCTTGACTTGGAAGAGCTCCAGTGTTGGATAGCCATAGCCAACTAGCTAACATAGCATCCCTCTCTGTTTGAGCCGGGTGTTTGAGTAGGCTAAAGTAGCTAGCTGCATTTGCTGGCTATGTGAAAAAAATACAACTAAATATAGCTCTCTCTCTCTCTCTCTCTCTCTCTTGCTTCTCCTTCATTTTTAAATAAATGTATTTGTTCAACAATTTTCTTTATCTTTCTTTGAGTCAACTACTCACATTTTATGCACTGCAGTGCTAGCTAGTTGTAGCGTATGCTTTCAGTACTAGACTCATTCTCTGATCCTTTGATTGGGTGGACAACATGTCAGTTCATGCTGCAAGAGCTCTGTCAGGAAAGAGGACTTACTCCGGAAGTTGTCATAGTTACTGTGTATGTCTATGGAAGGGAGAGAGAACCATGAGCCTCCTAGGTTTTGTATTGAAGTCAATGTACCCAGATGAGGATGGAAACTAACTATTCTCCAGCTACACCATTGTGCTACCCTACAGAGTGCTGTTGAGGCTACTGTAGACCTTTCTTGTGTTTTAACTAATTATTTTGTGACGTGATGTTTTAAATTAAATTCACTGAGGACGATCATTCTCCCCTTACTCCTCTGAGGAGCCTCCACTGCTCCAAAGGTGTTCTACAGGTCTGGAGTCACTGTCATTGAATAGGCCTCTCACTCACAGACATTATGCAGTGTACAGTACAGTACACACTCCTACTGGCTTGCTCACAGACACAGAGACACAGTGACACAGTAGCCTATACAGAGCCACAGTAGCCTCTCTCTCTGAAGTCCCAGCAGGGTTTGGCAGTAGCTAAGCCTGGTGTCTGTACCACAGTGCAGTCACTCTTTGCCTCTTGTCCTCTCCTCTGTCTCCACACAGTATTGTGGACCAGGCTGACTAACAGGCTCCACAGGGCTGTGTAGCGCTGTGCTGTCAGGGTCCCCTGAACAGATGGAGGGCCACCTCTATGACAACACCTGGCAGAACAGAGCACGTTGTCATGCCTGAGCTGTGTCAGACAGCAGCAGCTTCACATGCTCCACACCATAATTAAGTCTGAGGGATGGACAGAGCCGAGGAGTGGGTGGTGAGGAGAGTTAGTGGTAGATAGTGAGAGCTGTTGTTTTTTCAAAGAAGGTGTTCAAAAAGAAGCTACTTGGTGATACATAACTTACTGTGTTTTAGGGTAGTTTTGAGGATGGTTTGAAAGTGATCTGGAAGCCGAAGGGACTGGGTGAATGCTGGAGGTGTCTGGATATTGGATAACATTGATAGTTAATGCAGTTAGTATCGGAGTTAATATTCATTGTGTTTTGGTCACCTTTTATAGCGTCTTGACCATCTGATTCTTAGTTATTCATGTTGTGGTCATTTAGATTTAAAGCTAAACCTCTGCTTGTGTTAATTTGTGAAATGTACATATTCCTACTCAAGGTATAACAGAGTCAATTAGCTAGGAACTGTACTGCTTCAGTACACTGTATAGAGAATAGGATGCCATTTGGGAGGCAGCCCATAACATCATAGAGCTGTGCCTTACCAGCCCAGTGCAATACATGGAGGCTCTACAGTAATGAGAAATAATGCCCTAACACCTTGATTAATCCTCTGTCTTAAACCATTAACAGAATGCCATTTAAGTGGCTTTAATTTACCTTTCCTGACGAACCTAATGTCTCACTTCATCCCCTATCCCCCCTGGTTACCTCCTCTTCACAGAGCTCTGGCTGCATCCTGTCCTCCACTGTGTTATGTATTTTCTCGTTAGCATCTGTTGGGCACCTGTCTAACGTAATGCCTGTCCCAACACACCACAAGAGCGGCCGATGTACAGTCACTGAAGAAGGGAAAAGTAAAGCACTCTGAAAACAGGGAAGAGAATCCAATCCACCCTCCTCCACCCCTATCGATTCCATCAGCACTTACTTAATAACATATTTTATTGGCAACTTTGGCGGACAATAGTGCTATTGAGGACAACCACAAAGGTGCTTTGCGAGGCGAGCGTTTATCGTTTGATGGAATGTGGACTGGACACGGCGGCTGTGTGAGTGGATTAATGGAAGCCATGACAACGTGTCACCTTTCAACAAACGGCCAGTAACAACAGACCAATCAGGTGGAATCTGTGAGAAGTGGGTGTCCATTGTCTGGCGTTTAATTTCTACAGTCAGGGGCTTCGTCCTATTCATGTTGCCCTATGGGCCCTGGCCAAAAGTCATGCACTACATAAGGAATAGGCTGCAATTGGATCACTCCATAAGTGATGAAACCCATCGGGGACTCGTAATGGCCTTTTAGGAGCTGAGCTGCATGTGAAGAGACAAGGGAGGGGAGGGTTTTTCATACATAAATCATTACACAGTTCTGCCTTAGCAACAACAGGTAGATGCAGGAGATACAGGAGAAGAGACTCCTGTATCAAAGCCTTCTTCACCATAATAAAAGCAGCATCTGTATCAATATGTATAGATCAACCATCTACATATAAAACAGCTTTTCAATTAAAAACATTGTAAACAATTAAAAACCTTAAGGCTAGATGAATGTCTTTGGATTACCTTTGGTGTAATCACTGCAGCTAGAGGAAAGGAATCAGAAAACCAATATCAGAAATTGGATGGTGGGATGGAGGGGGGGGGGGGGGGGTCGCTTTTAACACAGCAGTGGTTCTTATTGAAGAAAAAAATAAAAGTTACACTGAAATCAAAATTGTGTTCAGAAACTATTTGTCCTGTAAAGTTCAGTTCACAATCTTCTGTTGTTCGTTCTCTCTCTCTCAACATGAATCTCTCAACATGAATGAACTCATTATTTAAAGCAATGCAAAAGGCCTGTGGAGGGTTCCATGCAGCATGCTCAGAGCAAACGCTGCCCCCTGGTGCTCTCTCCACCTACCACTGACAGCACCGCCACCGCTACATAATCATATCAATGGGCCCCACTGTTCCAGGGCTGTCTAGACTGACCCGGGCATCCCCCCTGACTGCATCTGCTCTCACTCTACAATTCAGAGTGGAGTCCTCCTCTCAGGCATACAGTACACTCCTGCAACTGTCCTCCAAACAGTCGCTGCTTGTAGTCGCTAATTTTATTTGTCACATGCGCCGAATACAACAGGTGTAGACCGTACCGTGAAATGCTTACTTACCAACCCTTAACCAACAATGCAGCTTTATGAAAAAGAAGAGTTAAGAAAAATATTTACTAAATAAACTAAAGTAAAAAATAAAAGAGCAACAATAAAATAACAATAATGTACAGGTACCATATCAATGTGCGGGGGTACAGGTTAGTGGAGGTAATTGAGGTAATATATAAATGTAGGTAGGGGTAAAGTGGCTATGCATAGATAATCAACAGTGAGTAGCAGCAGCATAGAAAAAAAGAGGGGGGGTCAATGTAAATAGTCTGGTGGCCATTTGATTAGCTGTTCAGCAGTCTTATGGCTTGGGGGTAGAAGCTGTTAAGGAGCCTTTTGGACCTAGACTTGGTGCTCCGGTATCGCTTGCCGTGCGACAGCAGAGAGAACAGTCCATGACTTGGGTGACTGGAGTTTTTTGCAATTTTTAGGGCTTTGCTCTAACACAGCCTGGTATATTCACAAGCTGTAGAACTTTTTGAGGATCTACCTCTGTCCAACTACAATACACACATGGTTCAAAAGATGTTAACAAGAGCTGAATCTTAGCTTTTCTAACCAGCTGGGTGTCACATTTAATAACTTTTATCTCTTCTAGCGAGAAGTAATGTCAGCAAGCCACTAGAGTTCACTTAACACATGACAAACAAGTCGATTCACTTTTTAAAAAGCTCCCAAAATGCAATTCAATCCGAAACATTGAGGACAAAAAAAATCCCCTGCCCATCAGTCTGCATATATATATATACAGTGGGGAGAACAAGTATTTGATACACTGCCGATTTTGCAGGTTTTCCTACTTACAAAGCATGTAGAGGTCTGTAATTTTTATCATAGGTTCACTTCAAATGTGAGAGACGGAATCTAAAACAAAAATCCAGAAAATCACATTGTATGATTTTTAAGTAATGAATTTGCATTTTATTGCATGACATAAGTATTTGATCACCTACCAACCAGTAAGAATTCCAGCTCTCACACACCTGTTAGTTTTTCTTTAAGAAGCCCTCCTGTTCTCTACTCATTACCTGTATTAACTGCACCTGTTTGAACTTGTTACCTGTATAAAAGACACCTGTCCACACACTCAATCAAACAGACTCCAACCTCAACACAATGGCCAAGACCAGAAAGCTGTAAGGACATCAGGGATAAAATTGTAGACCTGCACAAGGCTGGGATGGGCTACAGGACAATAGGCAAACAGCTTGGTGAGAAGGCAACAACATTTGGAGCAATTATTTGAAAATGGAAGAAGTTCAAGATGATGGTCAATCACCCTTGGTCTGGGGCTCCATGCAAGATCTCACCTCGTGGGGCATCAATGACGGCAGGGTAGCCTAGTGGTTAGAGCGTTGGACTAGTAACCGGAAGGTTTCAAGTTCAATCCCCCGAGCTGACAAGGTACAAATCTGTCGTTTTGCCCCTGAACAGGCAGTTAACCCACTGTTCCTAGGCCGTCATTGAAAATAAGAATTTGTTCTTAACTGACTTGCCTAGTAAAATACAAATTAAAAAATCATGAGGAAGGTGAGGGATCAGCCCAGAACTACACGGCAGGACCTGGTCAATGACCTGAAGAGAGCTGGGACCACAGTCTCAAAGAAATTAGTAACACACTACGCCGTCATGGATTAAAATCCTGCAGCGCACGCAAGGTCCCCCTGCTCAAGCCAGCGCATGTCCAGGCCCATCTGAAGTTTGCCAATGACCATCTGGATGATCCAGAGGAGGATTTTTTATTTTACCTTTATTTAACTAGGCAAGTCAATTAAGAACAAATT
This sequence comes from Oncorhynchus mykiss, assembly GCF_013265735.2. Lineage (NCBI taxonomy): Eukaryota > Metazoa > Chordata > Actinopteri > Salmoniformes > Salmonidae > Oncorhynchus > Oncorhynchus mykiss. The sequence goes on from NC_048574.1 coordinate 14,969,750, forward strand.
CTTTTTTTCAATGGCGGCCTAGGAACAGTGGGTTAACTGCCTGTTCAGGGGCAGAGCGACAGATTTGTTTGTACCTTGTACCACTAGGCTACACTGCCGCCCATGGGAGAAGGTCATGTGGTCTGTGGTCTGGTGAGACAAAGGGGACAGGACGACTGCACCGTATTGAGGGGAGGATGGATGGTGCCATGTATCGCGATATCTTGACCAACAACCTCCTTCCCTCAGTAAGAGTTTTGAAGATGGGTCGTGGCTGGGTCTTCCAGCATGACAACGACCCGAAACACACAGCCAGGGCAACTAAGGAGTGACTCCATAAGAAGCATCTCAAGGTCCTGGAGTGGCCTAGCCAGTCTCCAGACCTGAACCCAATAGAAAATCTTTGGAGGGAGCTGAAAGTCCGTATTGCCCCGCGACAGCCCCGAAACCTGAAGGATCTGGAGAAGGTCTGTATGGAGGAGTGGGCCAAAATCCCTGCTGCAGTGTGTTCAAACCTGGTCAAGAACTACAGGAAACGTATGATCTCTGTAATTGCAAACAAAGGTTTCTGTACCAAATATTAAGTTCAGCTTTTCTGATGTATCAAATACTTATGTCATGCAATAAAATGCTAATTAAGTCATACAATGTGATTTTCTGGATTTTAGATTCCGTCTCTCACAGTTGAAGTGTACCTATGATAAAAATTACAGACCTCTACATGCTTTGTAAGTAGGAAAACCTGCAAAATCGGCAGTGTATCAAATACTTGTTCTCCCCACTGTATATAATGATTTCATAACTGTCAGTGGCCATAAACTGAAAATGAATATGTTAAGTAATAATTTGGGAGCATTGCGTTTGACCCCGTTTGACCCGTTACATGAGAGAATGCCCGGCGGTTAGTGAGGAGGAAGGTGTGGAGGAAAGGAAGGTATGGGTGTGGAGTGTGTGGATGTGGAGGAGAGGAGGGTGTGGTGGGTGTGGAGGAGAGAAGGGTGTGGAGGAGAGGAGGGTGTGGGTTTGGAGGAGAGGAGGGTGTGGGTGGGGAGGAGAGGAGGGTGTGGTGGGAGAGGAGGGTGTGGGAGAGGAAGGTGTGGGTGTGGATGAGAGGTGGGTGTGGAGGAGAGGAAGGTGTGGGTTTGGAGGAGAGGAGGGTGTGGAGGAGAGGAGGGTGTGTATGGGGCCTCCTTTGCTGAATATGCACCAGCTCAATGGAGGGAACATTACAGTCTGACATTTAAATTTACTTCATTCTTATGTCGGCTGCAGCGTGTGACCTTTGCACACCTCCATCCATATATCGTTCCTAGGCAACGTCGACATGACGACGGTCCTCCATCCCACATGCTCAGATGGATTCCCTCTTTTTTTTTATAGGAGCTGTATCAACCAGAAGGAAGTCCTTAGAGGGAATGACTGGAATCCTAATGATGTTCCTTCAGAATGCTGAGATTTCCCAGTATTCTAGTCAGTAGTCATGCCTGAGACTGTTCAGGTGTTTTATTACCTGGGGGACAGATGGTGACGCATGTCTATGTTGTTGTGACCATAGAAATAATATTAAATTACTAATTTGTTTTCTAATTCCTAATGTTTGTGACTGACAAGGGAAAATCAGTGTGTTTGGAAAAAAGTCATAGGCCATGGCTCCCCAATAAATTCAATAAATAAATTCACATTTAAAATGGAGGGTCAAGATGTTGAGCAACAACTGTAGAGGGTGTCAGGGAACCGTTTTTTTACAAGAGCACAATGGGAGAAAAAATTAATCCATTATGAGAAATCTCACTCCAAAGCTTAACTCAAATTCATATTCACAAGGTCCAATTAATAGACATAGACATAGACATACCTAGAAAAAAGAAGAAGTTAGTCAGAGATTGGGACGGAGCTAGGAAGACAGATCCAAAGTGAAAGACAGAGATATATGGATCCTGCAGGACTCTCTGAAGACAGACACTGGTAGAAAGATTAGCAAGGATTTTGTATAGCCCGAGTCGACAGACAGCATAGACTGATGGATTCCTAGGAGAGAGAAAGGAGCTAATACACTGTCCTGAAAGGACTGAAGGAGAGAAGTAAATCAGGGAGTTAAGGCAGCTAACATAGTAGGTCTGACAGAACCAAGCGGACAGACGTTGTATGGCTTAGCATGGTACAGTAGCTGGAGGTGGGCAGAAACACACACGCAATTAATGTTTAAGCAATCCGCTAAGAACAGAACCGGAGGCAACCGGACCAACGCGCTTATTAACAGTATGGAGAGGAGATGCTCATGTGTAAGAGCTTCTGAAGAAGACAGGACATGCGACAGGTTTTCAACACATGATGGGTTATAATCTAACCGTTTGAGCAACATAAATTTAACTAACGACACAGCCTCTGAGCTAACAGTTTGTTAAAGGAGGAGGAGGGTTTTAGAGGAAGGGAGGTGCTTTGATGGTGAGTGAGTAATGAAGGGGAGGATGACAACAGAATGAGAGAAGTGAGGGAGGCCCCAGGGAAACGGGCCCCTCAGAGAAGAAGGCAGGCAGTCTTCAAGGGGAGGATGACAGCAGAATGAGAGAAGTGAGGGAGGCCCCAGGGGAACGGGCCCCTCAGAGAAGAAGACAGGCAGTCTTCAAGGGGAGGATGACAGCAGAATGAGAGAAGTGGGGGAGGCCCCAGGGGAACGGGCCCCTCAGAGAAGAAGACAGGCAGTCTTCAAGGGGCGGATGACAACAGAATGAGAGAAGTGAGGGAGGCCCCAGGGGAACGGGCCCCTCAGAGAAGAAGACAGGCAGTCTTCAAGGGGAGGATGACAACAGAATGAGAGAAGTGAGGGAGGCCACAGGGCTCCTCAGAGAAGAAGACAGGCAGTCTTCATAACAGCAAAGAAGACGTGTTGCCTTAATCAACAAGAGGAAATGCATGAGTCAACACTGTACACGATAGGCTTCCCCATTCCCAGACAAAAACTCAGGACAGTAAAGCTATAGTTTATATTAAAATAACACACTCAAATCAAACGAGGCAAATAGGACCAGACATTCTAGACAGAGTGGATTATACCGCCCGGGTGACGTTTAGTTTAGGACAGGGACAGGAAATTAAACGTCTAAGTGAAGTAATTAGAGAACATAGAGGAGGTCAGAGATATTCATCTTACTGCATACCCTTGACCAACAAAAAGGTAATTGTCACATTTTGTGGTAGGAATACTTGCTAAGTTCGTTTTCCATAAATTAAGGTAAATACCACTTCCTGAAGAACATCAACCAATGGTAGGTCTTAAAAAGTCTCACACAATATGAAAATCCGATACGGGCTCCCAAGTGGCGCAGCGGTCTAAGGCACTGCTGCGACCCTGGTTTGATTCCAGGCTGTATCACAATCGGCCGTGATTGGGAGTCCCATCGGGCAATTGGCCCAGCGTTGTCTGGGTTAGGGTTTGGCCGGGGTAGGCCGTCATTATAAATAAGAATTTGTTCTTAACTAACTTGCCTCGTTAAATAAAAATGATTTTAATCAAAAATAAGAATCCATTACATGGCTCTGTGAATTGAAACAACATTTTGACAAAATGAAGAAAATATGCCGGAAATATACTGGTAAAGGAGACAGAAATGAAGTACGACACCTCAAATCAAATCAAATTTTATTTGTCACATACACATGGTTAGCAGATGTTAATGCGAGTGTAGCGAAATGCTTGTGCTTCTAGTTCCGACAATGCAGTAATAACCAACAAGTAATCTAGCTAACAATTCCAAAACTACTACCTTATAGACAAGTGTAAGGGGATAAAAAATATGTACATAAAGATATATGAATGAGTGATGGTACAGAGCGGCATAGGCAAGATACAGTAGATGGTATTGAGTACAGTATATACATATGAGATGAGTATGTAAACAAAGTGGCATAGTTAAAGTGGCTAGTGATACATGTATTACATAAAGATGCAGTAGATTATATAGAGTACAGTATATACGTATACATATGGGATGAATAATGTAGGGTTCGCACGTTGGTCCACAAATATCCTTGTAAACTCTAGGGGCAGTATTTCATTTTTGGATGAAAAACGTTCCCGTTTTAAACAAGATATTTTGTCACGAAAAGATGCTTGACTATGCATATAATTGACAGCTTTGGAAAGAAAACACTCTGACGTTTCCAAATCTGCAAAGATATTATCTGTGAGTGCCACAGAACTGATGCTATAGGCGAAACCAAGATGAAATTTCAAACAGGAAATGCCCCAGATTTTGGAGGCACTGTGTTCCAATGTCTCCTTATATGACTGTGAATGCGCAAGGAATGAGCCTACACTTTCTGTCGTTTCCCCAAGGTGTTTGCAGCATTGTGACGTATTTGTAGGCATATCATTGGAAAATTGACCATAAGAGTCTACATTTACCAAGTGTCCGCCTGGTGTCCTCCGTCGAAATTGGTGCTCAATCTCCAGCTGCATGCATTTATCCACGTCTTTCAGAGGAGAAACCAAACTTCCACGAATGATATATCATCGAATAGATATGTGAAAAACACCTTGAGGATTGATTCTAAACAACGTTTGCCATGTTTCTGTCGATATTATGGAGTTAATTTGGAAAAAAGTTTGGCGTTATAATGACAGAATTTTCTGGTTTTTTTCTTAGCCAAACGTGATGAACAAAACGGAGCGATTTCTCCTACACAAATAATATTTTTGGAAAAACTGAACATTTGCTATCTAACTGAGAGTCTCCTCATTGAAAACATCCGAAATTCTTCAAAGGTAAATTATTTTATTTGAATGCTTTTCTTGTTTTTGTGAAAATGTTGCGTGCTGAATGCTAGGCTTAATGCTATGCTAGCTATCAATACTCTTACACAAATGCTTGTTTTGCTATGGTTGAAAAGCATATTTTGAAAATCTGAGATGACAGTGTTGTTAACAAAAGGCTAAGCTTGAGAGCCAAATTTATTTAATTTCATTTGCGATTTTCATGAATAGTTAACGTTGCGTTATGGTAATGAGCTTGAGGCTATAATTACGCTCCCGGATACGGGATTGCTCGTCGCAACAGGTTCCATCTACATTTGATAAACCTGACTATCTGATTTCATTTGATACCATGTGCAATCAAGTATTATGCGTTTAGCTGACTAAGATCAAGAAATGGTCATGAGAAGTGATTGCAAAATGGAAGTGTATTTAATGACTTTGTAAAATTTATTATAACATTATACAAGGCATAAAGTTTAAGTTGCATATCATTCACATACAAATCTTACAGTTACAAATCTTACAGTTACAAGCCAAAGCATGAAACAAGAGATGCCTAATATGAAATGAGAATTGATCATACAACCGTTCTCCGTGGTGATCATACAACCGTTCTCTGTGGTGATCATACAACCGCTCTCCGTGGTGATCATACAACCGCTCTCCGTGGTGATCATACAACCGCTCTCCGTGGTGATCATACAACCGCTCTCCGTGGTGATCATACAACCGCTCTCCGTGGTGATCATACAACCGCTCTCTGTGGTGATCATACAACCGTTCTCCGTGGTGATCATACAACCGTTCTCCGTGGTGATCATACAACCGTTCTCCGTGGTGATCATACAACCGTTCTCCATGGACAGGATAAGAGACTGAACAAAGGCACTTCATTCCATTCATAACACAAGGTGACACTTTCAAACCTAAACCTACCACCATTGACCCATCAAACGATACCAAGTTACTGATCAGCCAGGCCCAATCTCCACAGGATGTCACAGCAACTAAAGGTCTAAAGGAGACCTAATGCAAATAAGGCAGAGTTCCTAAAGACAATAAAGCCCCTTTTAATAGAGTAGTTTAAGAGTTCACCCTGTACTGACAAGTTACCACAGAGACCATACACCCATATAAATAGCATTAGAGTTCTCCTCAGGGGACAAGTTTTTGATAGATACCAAACATTGCTGCAATAGCGTTATTCTAACACACATTTCTGTAGTCAATTAACTGGTTACTGTTGGAGAGAGATCCATATACAGTGGGGCAAAAAAGTATTTAGTCAGCCACCAATTGTGCAAGTTCTCCCACTTAAAAAGATGAGAGGCCTGTAATTTTCATCATAGGTACACTTCAACTATGACAGACAAAATTAGAAAAAAAATCCAGATAAACATTTGGCTCTCACAGACCTGTAACTTCTTCTTTAAGAGGCTCCTCTGTCCTCCACTCGTTACCTGTATTAATGGCACCTGTTTGAACTTGTTATCAGTATAAAAGACACCTGTCCACAAAATTGTAGACCTGCACCAGTCTGGGAAGACTGACTGAATCTGCAATAGGTAAGCAGCTTGGTTTGAAGAAATCAACTGTGTGAGCAATTATTAGGAAATGGAAGACATACAAGACCACTGATAATCTCCCTCGATCTAGGGCTCCACGCAAGATCTCACCCCGTGGGGTCAAAATTAGCACAAGAACGGTGAGCAAAAATCCCAGAACCACACGCGGGGACCTAGTGAATGACCTGCAGAGAGCTAGGACCAAAGTAACAAAGCCTACCATCAGTAACACACTACGCCGCCAGGGACTCAAATCCTGCAGTGCCAGACGTGTCCCCCTGCTTAAGCCAGTACATGTCCAGGCCCGTCTGAAGTTTTCTAGAGAGCATTTGGATGATCCAGAAGAAGATTGGGAGAATGTCATATGGTCAGAAGAAACCAAAATATAACTTTTTGGTAAAAACTCAACTTGTCGTGTTTGGAGGACAAAGAATGCTGAGTTGCATCCAAAGAACACCATACCTACTGTGAAGCATGGGGGTGGAAACATCATGCTTTGGGGCTGTTTTTCTGCAAAGGGACCAGGACGACTGGCCCGTGTAAAGGAAAGAATGAATGGGGCCATGTATCGTGAGATTTTGAGTGAAAGCCTCCTTCCATCAGCAAGGGCATTGAAGATGAAACGTGGCTGGGTCTTTCAGCATGACAATGATCCCAAACACACTGCCCGGGCAACGAAGGAGTGGCTTCGTAAGAAGCATTTCAAGGTCCTGGAGTGGCCTAGCCAGTATCCAGATCTCAACCCCATAGAAAATCTTTGGAGGGAGTTGAAAGTCCATGTTGCCCAGCAACAGCCCCAAAACATCACTGCTCTAGAGGAGATCTGCATGGAGGAATGGGCCAAAATACCAGCAACAGTGTGTGAAAACCTTGTGAAGACTTACAGAAAACGTTTGACCTCTGTCATTGCCAACAAAGGGTATATAACAAAGTATTGAGATAAACTTTTGTTATTGACCAAATACTTATTTTCCACCATAATTTGCAAATCAATTCATTAAACATCCTACAATGTGATTTTCTGGAAAAAAAATCTAATTTTGTCTGTCATAGTTGAAGTGTACCTATGATGAAAATTACAGGCCTCTCTTGTCTTTTTAAGTGGGAGAACTTGCACAAATGGGGGCTGACTAAATACTTTTTTGCCCCACTGTATATATATTTGGCACCTTGGGGGGAGGGGTTGCGGACTGGCCCTCAAATCATTGTTCTTTGTGTTTTCCTCATGTTCCTGGACAGGGCCTGCATCCAGAAACACAGCACCTATGAAAATATAATATATCCTAACTATTGCCTACAACAGCAACCTTCCTCCAGCAGGCCCTGACACCTAGCTAGCTTGTCAATGAGGCACACCTTGACCTCCCTGTGAAGATAAAGCAACAGCCAAAACATATACATCTGATATGTGTGCTTTGATAAGCATTGGCTGTATTCCAGTTGTTTTATCTATCTGCGGAGGGAGGCTTGCCCCCCGGTTTCCAGTCCATATATTGACCTATCAGCATGGGGAGCCCCCCCCCGTAGGTGAAACACCCACCTACCGACTGCAGACCAAAATAACAAAAAAAAAAAGCCCAATATCAGCCTTAATCAACCATCCTGCATGACCTTGGCATCCCATGTTATCAATATCACTGCAGATTTGGGTTTACATACTGTCAACGCTTTGCCAATTTGTTTTTTTATTTACCCACTATCATGTGCTTTTGTGAAGCAATGGAATCTTTGGTTTCACTTCAATTGACAGCACTGGGGGTTCATGAAATCAACCATGTAAGTAAGTAGAACGTACTTAATTATTTACATGGTTATTAATTAGCCTACTCTGTGCTTGCCAGGTTTTAGGATGATAGGCATATCCATTCAAGCTAAAACAGTTACCAAGTTATTTTCTTTTACTTAAGTTGGAAGCTTCCCAGAAGTGCCCTTCTGAATGTTCTCAAGCGTAGTTGCTGTTTACAGTCTGCTCATCACTGAGTTGTGCCTCTACTGCCATCCAGTGGTGATGTGACCAACTGCAGCCTTATGTCTATCTATAGAACAGGCCCTTTACCTCCCTCAAGACCTACCCACAGGACCCAACTCATATCAAGCTCTCTCAGTAATGTCATCATTCAGTTAATAAAAAAATGTTTGAGTATGTTTTATCATCACATACATTTCACTGCACACATCCAGTGTGTTGTTTTACAGGATCAGCCATAGTAGTAAGGGACCCCTGGAGCAAATTAGGGTTACTGTAGGTGCCTTGCTCATGGGCACATACAGTTTTCACCTTGTCGGCTCAGGTACTCATCCAGCAACCTTTCGGTTACTAACCCACCACTCTAACACAGGGGTGTCAAACTCATTCCATGCAGGGCCATGGCTGCAGGTTTGAGTTTTTTCCTTTCATTTAAAACATAGACAACCAGGTGAGGGGAGTTCCTTACTAATCAGTGACCTTAATTCATCAATCAAGCACAAGGGAGAAGCAAAAACCTGCAAACAGTAGGCCCTCCATGGAATGAGTTTGACATGCTCTAACCAATAGGCTAACTGCAGCCCCATGCAGAACCATGAAAGGTCACAATGCCATTGACCAGGGGTGGGCAACTCCAGTCCTGGAGGGCCCGGTTGGTGTCACACATGCCTACCAAACACAGCTGCTTAATCAAATTGCATTCTAAACTGAAGATCATGATTAGGTGATTATTGGAGTCAGGTGTGACACCAATCTCGCCCCGAGGACTGGAATTTCCCACCCCTGCCATTGACACCGCTTAGGATTCAGGATTACTCACTAGGGAGCTGGCATAAATCAACGAACAAAGATACGACTCGTATAACTCAGAGCAAAGTATATTTCTGTCATCATGCAAGACAACCTTAGCAATGGAATGATTCAGCAGTTACTGTAAAGTAATGTGGTCATGACAGGCTCATTTCCACATACATGAATTCCCGTGTGGCTCAGTTAGTAGAGCATGGAGCTTTCAATGTGGGTGAGATCGTCTGCTAAATGACTCAAATGTAAAAATAAAAAGCATTCATTTCTCTTCACGATGAATACAACTAACTTTTTGATGACTCTTACAACCTGCTGTGGAGAAATTCAATTAGAAACAGATTAACATTTATTTAGTAGCAAATGAAGCATTACCAAGAGACAAAAAGGGACCCATATACAATTGTGCTTTATAGAATCTCTACAGTTGATTGCAAAAGCAGTGTTCGTACACCACATGCTATATGAAAGCTACACAACACCGTATCTGTTCCATCTATGACATCTCCATCTCAAATTGGCCTTTTGACAAATCAGATCAGCTCTGAAAAAGATCTGATGTAATTGGTGTAAAGACCAATTAGTGGAAAAAATATCCAAATTGGGCTGCTTGTGTAGACGCAGTCTTTGTGCCCTTTCCAATAGCATCGCTCATTGTCAAGGCAAACATGCTCCTCATGACAATGAGTGACAAGTTGGCACGTTAGCATAAACAGACTGGCACTCAGGCTAATGCTTCTTCTCTGTACTGAAAAGACAGTGGAAATTTAACAGCGATTGACAAGTGCATGAGAATTGATAATTCTGGATTCATGTCACAGGATAATGGCATTACAACTGAAGGCTCGTTAAGGTAATGACGAGTGAGCAACGGTGGTTATCGTTTCCTCCAGACTGAGTCTACGTCCCAAATGGTAACCCATTCCCTACACAGTGCACTACTTTTGACCAAAGCCATAGGGCCCTGGTCAAAAGTAGTGCACTACATAAGGAATAGGGTGCCATTTGGGATGCACATGCCCCCAGAGCAGGGACAGAGAGCTGATTGATCTAAGGTAATCGGTGTCCAAGTGGTGCTTTACATGCACATTAGGCCACATGAAGAGTGTAGATTTCTGATAAAGAGAAGAATGAACGACCGAACAAATAGGAGGACCAGTCCTGGGATAAGTGTATAGCAATCTGGGCAAGGAATAACTGCCACCATATCAACAACTGCCACCACATCAATGTGGTGGTGTGTTCACGCATGTCTACAAAAGTCAAGTGAGGATGGATTTAGCGTAAGAAAGAACCACAACATAAATAATTGTCAGTATTGCTTTAAAAAAAAATTTTTTTTTAAATCAGCATTTCTTTTTATTAAGGTCTATAATTGAAGTATAGTTTTCCAACTCCAGTCCTCCAGTACCCCCCCCCCCCCCCCCCCCCCCCCCCGATTCATCTTGTCAATGGCTTGATTAGTTGACAAGTAGAAACCAGGAGTGCTTGTCCGGAGCCACAACAAAAATATGTTTTTTGGGGGGGGGGGGGGGGGGTTACTGAAGGACAGGATTTGGTAAACACTGGTGTAGTATACTTCCTTCATTGCTAGGCAAACTAGTTACTAACAAGAAAAGTATCACAACATATTTATCTTGATATTGATTCTGACAATCTATACATCCAAATTTTCTGTGTGTGTAATCTGCAAAAAAAAGGAGAGCAAAACTATATTAAGGACAGTAAGGCTTAAACATGGTGGAATGTTTTTCATATAGACCAGTGTAATTGTCACCCAAATAAATCATTTCAAAACTCAAGAGTATGGTTAACAAAACAAAGTAATATTTCCAATGTACGCGGATGAACATTGAAAACGTGTAGGTTATCGATTACAGAGATGAAGTACCATCAAACTCCCTCCTGTCCAGGATTGTCCTGAAACAAGAGGAAGTGGGGCAAGCTTGTGGGCAAGCAAGCATTTCAACAATGCAGCCGGAAACAGGTTTGTTCAATTCAGGTCAGTCTTTTCACCTTCCTTCTCTGCTCAGAAAATGTAATCTTGAGTCATCTTGAGGGAAGGCATGGCGTCGTTGACATTCTGGTCCAGCCGATGGTACTCCACATTGTTGCGAGAGCACAGGCCGTCCCTCCAGCGCCGACTCTGGGCCAGGAGGAAGATCTAGAGAGAGGGGGATATTCAAATGGACCTTTAACCTTTTTAAAATGGTAACCTGAAGCAGTATTCATAAAGCGTCTGAGTTGCAGAGCTGATCTAGGCTCAGGCCCTCTCTATCCATGTAATCATACTCTGAAAAGGGAAAAATGATCCTAAATTAGAACTACTCTAGAATGCTTCATACATACAGACCAAAAAATAACTGCACTAAGCGCCATCAGGATGATGTTCAAAGAAACACAAAAAGAGGTGTGAATGGGGATTCCAGACACTAAAAATGTAGCTTGGATACCCATTAGGTTAATGAAGTCTCTCAAAAAGCCTAAGTGCAAAAGGAGGCTACATAAATCATCATACGTGTGGGAATGTGTGTGTAGTGACCATTTCAAGACAAAGCCTAACTGAAGAAAACCAACCCAAATATGTTTTAGAATAGTCATGCTTGGTCCTTCCTACTACAGATAAGAGTGCTTCTCCTTACATCTCTGCCGTTTTGCAGGTTAAGCAAAGTGGCTACCCACTGCTTTAGCCTCTCCAACCTAATGTGCATTTTCTACAGTGCATTCAGAAAGTATTCAGACCCCTTGACTTTTTCCACATTGTTACGTTACAGCCTTATTCTAAAATGTATTAAATACAATTTCGTCCTCAATCTACACACAATACCCCATAATGAGAAAGTGAAAAGAGGTTTTTAGAAATGGTTTGTTAAATATAAAATAATAATACAGAAATATTAAATATAAATATAAATATAATACAGACTCTTTGCTATGAGACTCAAATCTGAGCTCAGGTGCATCCTGTTTCCATTGATCATCCTTGAGATGTTTCTACAACTTGATTGGAGTCCACCTGGGATCAATTCAAATGATTGGACATGATTTGGAAAGGCACATACACCGTCTATATAAGGTCCCACAGTTGACAGTGCATGTCAGAGCAAAAACCAAGCCGTGAGGTCAAAGGAAGTGTCCGTAGAGCTGGGGAAGGGTACCAAAACATTACTGCAGCATTGAAGGTTCCCAAGTTCAGTGGCCTCCAAGATGAACAGAGCAAAGTACAGAGAGGTCCTTGATGAAAACCTGCTCTAGAGCACTCAGGACCTCAGACTGGGGTGTTCACCTTCCAACAGGAAAACTACCCTACTACTTCAGGAAAAGTCTCCGAATGTCCTTGAGTGGCCCAGCCAGAGCCCAGACTTAAACCGGATCAAACATTTCTGGAGAGACATGAAAATAGCTGTGCAGCGACGCTCCCCATCCAACCTGAGAGCTTGAGAGGATCTGCAGAAACTCCCCAAATACAGGTGAGCCAAGCTTGTGGTGTCATACCCAAGAAGAATTGAGGCTGCAATCGCTGCCAAAGGTGCTTCAACAAAGTACTGAGTAAAGGGTCTGAGTATGTATGTAAATGTGATATTTCAGTAAAAAAATATAAATTTGCAAAATGTCTAAATCTGGTTTTGATTTGTCATTATGGGGTATTGTGTGTAGATTGATGAGGACAAAACTCAGTACATGTTGCACGGTATGTACAATAGCCCTGGCAACTGAAAATGTCCCAGATCTTCCATGGCCCACATACTCAGACATGTCACCCATTGAGCATGTTTGAGATGCTCTGGATTGACGTGTACAACAGCGTGTACCAGTTCACACTAATATCCAGCAACTTGGCACAGCCATTGAAGAGGAGTGGGCCAACATTCCATAGGCCACAATCAACAGCCTGATCAACTCTGTGTGAAGGAGATGTTGCGCTGCATGAGGCAAATGGTGGTCACACCAAATACTGACTGGTTTTCTGATCCACACCCCTACCCTTTTTATTTAAGGTATCTGTGACCAACAGATAAATGTGTATTCCCAGTCATGTGAAATCCATAGTTCAGGGTCTAATGAATTCCTTACGAACTGTAACACTGTAAAATCTTAAATTGTTGCATGTTGCATTTATATTTTTGTTGAAGATGAGGTTCAGTACAGCAGAATACAACTGTCTTGAATGGACTTATACAGTATTCTTCCTCTGCTTACCTTCCTCTTGTTGTGGTAGGTGATGTATACGATGGCCACCAGGAAGGCCAGGATGACCAAGTGGAAGAAGAAGTGCGAGTCCTCATCCTGGATGGTGTAGATGTTGGTGTCCTTCATACGCACGTCTATCTTCCCAGCATTCTCTGCTGGTCTGAGCACCACCGGTTCATTGTCTGCGTCCACCATGATGTCGTCCTCCTCGTCGTTGAAGTTCAGAGGACCCTTAACTGCTGGCCCCAGGTCATAGTCGCCGTCATCGACGTCGTCGTCATTTTCTCTGTCGTACACGTCAGTCTCTGCCTGGGACTCTAGATTGTCCTCTTGATCATCCTCTGTAGGGTTCATGTGACTGACAAGCTTGGTGTTGGAGGCAGAGCTTGGTTTCTCCAGGGTGGGCTTGAATGTGATGGTGCTGATGGCTGGATCTGCAGCCATGGTAAAGGTGGCAGCAGCATCTGCATCAGTGGGATTGGGAAGTAGTTCTTGAGTATTCTGTCCTGCTTCCTTGCCAACAGTTGTTTTATTAATAATGGCAGGGGATTCAGCTATAACCTCCCCTTTGGTGGCCAGTGCGACATATGTTGTAACGCCATCAATGGGTGCATCATTAATGAGTGTGGTAGCATCCTTGATGTGTGTGGTAGCATCCTTGATGTGTGTGGTAGCGTCTTCTAAAGGTGCGGTAGCATCCTTGATGGGTGTGGTAGCGTCTTTGATAGGTATAGCACTCTCATTGGGTGTAGCAGCAGCATCCTTTAGGTCTGATGTTACAACCTTAATGACTGCTGTTTTATCAACATTGATAGATGTTCTAGCTTTGTCATTGGTTACGGTGTCTGCCTTGCTGTCTGTTGTACCAGTGCTGTCGGCTGTTGCTGCACCCTTGCTGGCGGTTGCCAAAGGCAAGGAGTGATCCAAACCAACAACTCCTGGATTCAGAGGTGGTTGAACCTCAACTGAATCTGGAAATGAGAGAAATGGGAATTGAAAACAATCACCGCATTCAATTGAACATTTGGAACAATGTAGCCAGGTGAAATAGGCCTAATCACATTTTACACGACACACATCTTATCATTCTGTGTCTGACCTGCAATGGTTGTCATTGCGCCATCACTTTGCATGAGATAACCTACCGTTAGTTTCTTTGCCCTCCAAGTTTCAGTATACATTTCTCACTGTATAAATGTGCAGTGTACAGCAAGTACAGTAAATACCAGCTTAATTTATATGCAGGTCAAGTGTACAAGATGTTCAGTTGGGCTTCTAATGAGGGGGATGTTTGTTCTAGCACCTTCCATCTCAATCAATGACACGATTCAACTAGAGTCAACATGTTTTTTTTTTACTCCTGGGACTTTTCTAGGCGTTGTCCAAGCTGAGGGTTAAGCTGGCTGGGTATGGAAAGTCGAAGCAATTGAGCCCCTAAGTTAGCGGTCCCCATGAAGGGAGTATTCATTCCTGAGGCTACTGCCAGCATAAATATTTAATAAAAAGGGAGACCTTTGTCGCAACGATCGCCTTAGACATTCATTTGCGACTAAACACACCCTCTAAATAGTAAATGACTGGAAAGTATCCTCCATCAGGCTTTGTAAAGGGAGGGACATCCCAATAATACGCAACATGTTGTCTACTGAAATGTTCCCAAGTCTAACGATTTCTTCCCTCTTGCAATGTCTCATCAATCTCTCCTACGTCTACATCAGAAATACTGTTCTCCTCACACGTTAAACACCGGTCGGCGTAGGACGTTATTGTAAATAAGCATTTGTTCTTAACTGATTTGCCTAGTTATATATATATATATATTTAAGTATTCCCATGAAGACAAGCTTTATAACAATCTCTAATACGGCGTAGGACGTTAAACACCGGTGTAGGACGACACCTCAGATGGCACCTTTCTTTCTGTAACTCAAGAAACTCTGGGGAAATCTCAGCATCTCCACACACAGTGTATGGGCTACTGTTGGGAATGGTTAGATTTCTCACAGAGAAGAACACTTATGGATAGCATGCGATGTCAATTTGGATGCCTGTAAAAACAGGCCACATGGGTTCGCTTTCCCTGAATGAGGCATCGAGCGATGCTCCTAAGAGGAACTCTGAACAGTTCGGCTACAGCACACAAAGGGAACATAGACTGGCTATATGAGACGATAAGGCCAGAGATGTTAGCAAAATGTGATCTCTCCTCAAAATATGATTTTTGTAAGGCAATAAGGAAGCTATTGGGAAAGTATTCCTGGCCTCCTGAGTGGCGCAACGGTCTAAGGCACTGCATTGCAGCGCTAGAGGCATCACTACATACCCTGGTTCGTTCCCAGGTTACGTCACAACTGGCCGTGATTGGGAGTTCTATAGTGCGGCGTGTCGTTTGGGGGAGTTGGCTGTCATTGTAAATAAGCATTTGTTCTTAACTGATTTGCCTAGTTATATATATATATATATAAGTATTCCCATGAAGACACGCTTTATAACAATCTCTAATACAGCATTGTCAGGTCAGACATTAAAATCATGTGCAGACAGAACCCCCCCCCCAACAAATTTTTTTTAAGAAACTTAACTATAGGCCTTAGGTCTTAGATAAGATACCCTTGTTGAAATTTCCGTGTTGGAAATGTCTAGCCTTGTGTAGTGGCACTATTTCACTGACACGGATGCTTATTATTATTTCAGATATATGGTGAGGGACACCTGGTCAGACAGTCCCTCTTTTTCTCACACCTGAAATTAGTCCAGGACCCTCAAGGCGCACACAGGCTAGCTCGCCAACACCGAAGAGAGTAATCTATAGTGACTATTCTAAACACTAATCCATTGTGCTACTAGCTAGCCAACTACCTCTCTGTAGCTGGGATTCAAGTTAATGGCACGTGCACAAGTACAGTGAAATCCCTTTCTTGCTAGTTCGAAACCCAACAATGCAGTAATCAATATCAATGTAGCACTAAAAATAAAAAAGGTAGAACAAAAACACATGAGAAAAAGGAAATAAGAACACGAGAAGTAAGCTAGCCTATATACAGGGTCAGTGCCAATACCATATTTACAAATCTAACAATTTTTTCAGAATGGCACAACTTCCCCAATATCAGGGTACTCATGTCAACATGTTTGCTTTCAGAGCATATTTGATCTATTTGATACTGGAGTGATAAAGGTAGATATGTATAGGGGTAAGGTGACTAGGCATCAGGATATGATAAACAGTATCAGCAACATATGTTGATTGTACGGGAGTGTGTGCAGTCAGTATAAATGTGTGCATGTTGTGTGTGGTGTCAGTGTAGAGTCCGGTGAGTGTGCATAGAGACGGTGCAAAAATAAATGGTCAACTCAGTCCATGTAGACATTTTGTTAGCTTTTTAGCAGTCTAATGACTTTGGGATAGAAGCTGCTCAGGAACAGGTTGGTCCCAGACTTGATCCACCGGTACCACTTGCTGTGCGGAAGCAAAGAGAACAGTCTGTGGCTGGAGTATAACATTTTTCCGGGACTTGCTTTCACTCCACCTGATTTAGAGGTCCTGGATGGGAGGGAATTCGGCCCCAATAATGTACTGGGCTGTCCGCACCACGCAATCGAGGGCGGTGCTTTTGCCATAATAAGCAGTGATGAAGCAAGTCAAGATGCTCTCAAATGGTGCAGCTGTAGAACATCAGTGATTGAGGACCCACACCAAACCTTTTCCACCTTCACAACTGTGCGCATTAGTGATTTGACACCGAGGAACTTGAAGCTCTTGACACACTCCACCGCAGCCCCTTCGGTGTGGATGGGGGCATGCTCAATTTTATTCCATTCCAGCCATTATTCGGAGCCTGTCCTCCTCAATTAAGGTGCTATCGGCTACCTGGGATTGTCACATAGGTATTCCTCTTATCTAGGTGGATGAGGGCAGTGTGGAGTGCAATTGAGATTGCATTGTCGATGGATCGGGATGCAAATTGGAGGGGTTCTAGGATGTCTGGGATGATGGAGTTGATGTGTGCCATAACCAACCTTTCAAAAATCACTTAATGATTATAGATGTGAGTGATAAAGGCCGGTAGTCAGTGTGGCATGAAGCATTAGAGTTCTTGGGAACAGGAATGAAGACATGTGGAGATTAAAGACTGGGACAAGGAGAGGTTGAAAATAACCATGAACTAGGCTTGGGCGATACCCCGTTATACGGTATAAAGGATCTATTTCGAAATACCGACAGTATGATTTTTAATTCTGTTTTTTGGGTGCGGTTGGGGGCACCCCCGCCTCGCAGGAGCTGCATGATACGGCACTGCTTATTAGCTAGACGTTAAATATAACAAATCTAAGATGTCAAATAAATTATATCCAGCTCAGGGCTCCAGCTATGCATTTGGTTTGCTAACTTTCTAGATGAATGGCTAGACGTCAAGATCAAACTTCTTTGTTACAGCAGAGACATTGTTTGTGTGCACATTCAGCAATCTGCCGAGTCTTGCATCTCGCTTATCGCATATCGCAATATCTGCAGTGCTGCTCATGGCAACGTCATTTCTCTGAGTCTACCTTTAAATTACACTTTCAATATGCCATAAGAAATCGATTCAAATAATAGCAATAAAGAAACGTTCATTTAACGGTCATCCTTGTGGTAGTAATTTAAAATGTTCCATTTAACGTGTACCAACTAAATTGCAGTGGTCTGAAGGAATAGTCTCTGCATTATATTTCTATTTTTGAAATGACACCCACCCTGTATTCAAGAGTATGCTGTGTTAACCAATGGTGGGCACAACTCATATAAACCTCAGATTATGTAAATTAGGGTCCAAGCTACAACATATGTAAAAACGTTGTGTTTAGATAATTGATGTTAAAGGGGGGAGACGAGCACAGACTAGGAAAAATAATTTAACAGTTATCCAAATCAGAACTCCAAATTGGAAACTGGCATCTTTCTACAGCTGATTTCTAACCTGAAGATAACTAAAGTCCAGTGTTGTGTATTCATGGATGCCAAGGGGAAGTCAGGCTTCCCCAAATATGTGTTTCCTAAATTTTCTGTCAATTCGGAAGTGGCTGACTATAACCAGAGAAATCATGCGAGCGAGGGAAACAGCACCCCTCTGTCTCAGTATGTGTAGTCTTTGTATCCGATGCTGTCTGGAACAAGAGTATGACATGTTGATGCAGTAGCATTTGATTGATTGATGCAAGCTTAGTGCAACTGTGGGTTGTCCTAGCACAGTACCTTGGACAGCCACATGATATTTAGCAATATTGGACTAAATTGTTTATATCTTTACATTTTTTCAGTGTATTAAAGTAAGCATTTATAGCATTGTTGATCTGATCATGTTTAAGTTGAAATGGTGCTGGAATAGCAGACGCATTGCTCCTGTTGTCTTTGTGCTGACTTGACATAACGCCATGATTCTAAATCAGTAGTTGTTTAGTAAATTGTTGAAAATAACTTGCTTGACCATGCTGCAGGCCAAATAACTGTTTGTTACATGCAATACTTACTTTGTGGACGTCACCTGTCAGATGTTGCTCTCGGGTTTTGTGATAAAACAAAAAACTTTAATTTATTCCACCACTGTGTGACTTGTCTTTGTTGTCACATCCTTTTTGTGTATCACGGTGGCGTATGAACTAAGTTATTTAGCAAACATGGAAATATCACAACATAGGTTGTACTATGGCTTTTTTACTGCCTTGGCTTCCCAGTGATTTTACCCATGCACCTCTAATACTGATGTAATGATTTGACCTTGTTTTTTATCACGAGTTCTCTGGAAAATAAGAGGTCAAATCATGACGTCAGTGATGTTCAGAGCTCTTGAAAGAGGCCCGAGTGGAGATGGCCCAAGATAGCATCACTTTGATCGGGTGTATTTGAACGTATGTCCCAATAAACTAGGAAGATTATGATCAATAATCAATGATTACTTATATGAAGTAACAGAAGGTGATTGGAAAACACAGAGATCACACTACTACATGGGCAGAAGAAACTGAAAAAGGCAAGGCATAGCTGAACAGATGCTTATCACCTCAAATCAAATTTTATTGGTCACATACAGATGTTAATGCGAGTGGAGCGAAATGCTTGTGCTTCTAGGTCTGACAGTGCAGTAATATCTAACAAGTAATCTAACAATTCCCCAACAACTACCTTATACACACACACAAGACTCAAGGGATGGAATAAGAATATGTAACTATATGGATGGCCAAGCAGCATAGGCAAGGTGCAATAAATGGTATAGGGTACAGTATATACATATGAGATGAGTCATGTAAGATATGTTATTATTAAAGTGACTAGTGGTCCATTTATTAAAGTGGACAGTGATATGAGTCTATGTAGGCAGCAGCCTCTCTGAGTTAGTGATGGCTGTTTAGCAGTCTGATGGCCTTGAGATCGAAGCTGTTATTGAGTCTCTCTTTCCTAGCTTTGATGCACCTGTACTGACCTTACCTTCTGGATGGTAGCGGGGTGAATAAGCAGTGGCTCGGGTGGTTGTTGTCCTTGATCATCTTTTTGGCCTTTGTGACATCGGGTGCTGTAGCTGTCTTGGAGGTTAGGTAGTTTGCCCCCTCAGATGCTAGCAGTGAAACAAAAGCATGCAGCCCACATGAAGACCTTCCAGAACTCATGGCAAAAGAATCCTTATTTTCACCACTGCCACCGACGCAGAGTAAGAGCCCTCCTACCAAATACAGGGCAGTCAAATTGTTCTGCCAACCCTGACATTCTTAAGGCCATCTTTGAGAAACTGGCCATCTTTGAGAAACTGGCCATCTTTGAGAAACTGGCCATCATTGAGAAACTGGCCATCATTGAGAAACTGGCCATCATTGAAAAGACAGACTATTTTCAAATCAATGGAGTCGCTCTCAGCCACTGTGCAGCAGCTCCTCAAATCAGGTGTCAACCCACAGCAAAAAAAATACTGACAATGGAAGCTGAAATACAGAAACTGCAATAGGTGAAATCTCCAGCTGCGACAGAATGTCATGGAAGTCAAGCGTCACAGCCGGCGATGGAACCTTAAACTGCATGGGGTGTGAGAAGAAGACGGGAAGAACATACAGAGCGTTTTAATCGACATCCTCAGCAAAGTAGCACCCAGGATTCCAGACAAGCTCCCGGACATCATCAACGTGGTGCACTGCCTGGGAAAGTGAAGGGATGACGGATCTCCGCAGACAACCATCATGCGGTTCACAACAAGAATCTACAATGTTGTCAGAAAGAAGCCAAGGAGTCCAGGCTTCTCATGGAGAACAAACTACGCATCAGAGGCTCTCACTCCAGAAGATGCTGCTGCAAGGGGAAAACGTTGCCCAGTGGTAAAAAATGCAAGAGAAGAAGGGAAGAGAGCATCTTTCAGCAGCCCTTCTGCATTTATTGATGGAAAGAAGATCGATTGCCAGGACGTCAAGTGAATGTCATGTGTACTGAATGTTTTGAAAACACTGTGCTCAGGTATATAGCTACATTGAAAGAATAGGACGACATAGATTAAGTCAAAGTCAACTGAAAACGTTGAATTAGCTAAACTATTCATAATAAGTTGATTGTTATTTTTATATTCACCCTGTTTTATCTCACAAGTTTGGCAAATGTTAATACGGGTTCATCGGATTGATCACAACTACCTCGGTTTAGGGTAGTCCAGTTCTCTATAAACGCAGGTTTCCTTACTAGCTACCCAGCTTAGTAGTTCAACTAGTTATTCATATCACTACACTGTAATTGTTTTCCTATTTTTGTCAGGTTAGGCAACGTTTTGAATTCAATGCACTAAATATTGTATCTCCAAACGCCAGGGGTTTACAAAACACTAAATGTAGATTCCATTCTACTCCAGGAGACTCACTCCTGCGATTCAGATTCTAGTTTTTGGAAATGACAATGGGGAAATACTGCTTATTAGTCAGGGGTCTAACCACTCAGCTGGCACTGATATTGTTTCATAAGTTTAGAGGTGATATTTCAAAGTCGTGTCCAAATATGGAAGATATTCATCTCCAATCTAAATAATGTGCGTTTTTATTGTGTACAATTGTTAGATATTACTGCACTGTTGGAGCTAGGAACAAGCATTTTGCGACACCCACAATAACATCTGCTAAATGTGTGTATGTGACCAATAAAATGTTATTTGATTCTCACACCTCAAATAAGACTTTATTTTTGGATCTTGCTGATAAGCTTACTGAGCTGCAAAACAAGTATACAAATACATGGCTTATAATAGCTGGAGACTTAATGAAACACCTCATTACTCTTTAGATAGATTTCCACCTAGACTAGCTCAAAGATCTCAGAATAGTAACACCACCTCATTTTGCAGTAAACTGACAGTGGTTGAACCATGGCGCTTCTTTAACACAAACTTAAATGAATACACCTGGAGTAATAGGTCAATGATGGTCAGATCCAGAAAGTATCCATTACATTGGGCGGCAGGGTAGCCTAGTGGTTAGAGCGTTGCAAGTTCAAACCCCCGAGCTGTCGTTCTGCCCCTGAATAATTTGTTCTTAACTGACTTGCCTAGTTAAATAAAGATTAAAAAAATAAATACAAATAAAAATGTCTCCCCCACTTTTACAGTATGTACAATAAGTGAAACATGCTCCTTTGACTGATCATAAAATGATATTATTGAAGTTAGAATATTCTGAAAAATCCAATGGCATTCGAGGATTCCGGAAACATAATTCACTCCTAAATTATCCAGTTTTTAACACAGCATAAAGAACTTGACCATAGACCTGTTCAATTCAAATGATTTAGAACCAAAGCCTGAAAGTAATTGAGAAATATTTCAATTCAAAAGTAAGACATCACCATTACAGTTAATAAATGACATGTTCTTTTAGAAAGGGATACCCTTACAGCAGAGGAAGAAACACATCAAATGTACATGGAGTTATAGCTAAAGAGCTAAAAATGGGTTGAGGGTTAGAAAAAAAAGCTATTTTTTTGCTCTTGAAAAAAGGAACTAGGAGTGAATCTCTTTCTACATTAAATATACCTTGTGTAAAGACCCCCAAGATCATCTCTAGCTTTGTGTATTCTTTCTATGAAAATCTGTATACATCTCATTTTAATAGAATGTGAAAATTTTATGGAACATGTCCATGATCATCTTCCAATTATTTCTGATGAGTTCAGGTCCATATGTGAAGATTAGTTTTCCATAGTAGATATTAGAGATGCTCTTAAATCTATGAAGAAGGGCAAAGCACCTGGAACAGATGATATTTCTGTGGAATATTATTTACACTGTTGGGGATATTTAGAGGAACCAGTATTCAACATGTTCCTAGAATGTCTAGCGGCGATGATTACTACCATGAAACAAGGGGTTATTTCCTTAATACCAAAACCTGATAAAGATCCCCTTTTCCATAGATCATTTGAGACCTATTAAATTATTAAATACATATTATAAACATTTGCATATGCTAATAGACTTAAATGGGCCAAAACCACCTCATTAATGAAACCCAAACAGGTTTCATGAAAGGTCGCCAGATCAGCTGTAACATTAGGTTAGCTTTAGACTTGATTACGCTGATTCAATTGACTCAAAGGCTATTATTTTATTCCTCAAATTTTGTAAACATTTGATACAATTGAACACAAATTCCTAAAACATACGTTGTACACTTCTGGTTTCGGGACTGTAAAACATCTATGATATTTCATATTCAACATAGCTGAAATAGGGCAACCCTGGCATACACTTTCTTATTCCTTTTAGTTGTAGAATTACTATCTACTAGCATTTTAAACAACCCTGAATTAAAAGGGTATTTCAATATTTGGAAAATAAATACAAAACTAAATTAGCAGACAATACAGCTCTGTTTCTAAAAGACAAGGATCAAGTTGCTATTGCACTTAAAAATCATTCTAAAATCATTCTCTTCTGCTCTGGATCTTAACTTCAATAAATGCGAAATATTATCCATACATACCTCAAATTACCATTCTGTTGTATATTCCAGTGAAAGAATGTGAAATATTTAGGGGTGCACATGGCGAAAAACCATATTTTCCATCAACATCTCAAATTCTCTCAGAGAATAAAGAAAACGAACTCCCTCTTTAATAACTGGTTCCTGCGTGACCTCTATTATTGGAAGGGTTTTATTGCCCAAAGCAGAGGGTCTGACGTTGTCTACCCTGCTCTATCGCTATTTGGAGCTGATCAAACCAGCAAGGATATCAATGAAACTTCCCTAGACTTTTTAGATTTTTTTTTTTAGACAAAAAAAACTTAAGTCTAATATCCAACTAAAGAGCTGATGGTGGGCTTGAAGTGCTAGATTTAATTGATAACAATACCTTTCAAGTAAACTGGATAAAAAGGATGTATACTTAGCTCTGAATGTATATGGTACTTCATTCCCTGTCATATTTTTATGAAATTGGGTGATCTTCAATTTGTGGAAATGCAACTATTCTCCAGCAAAATGACCCATCAAACTGTCCAAATTTCATGAACAAGCCCTTTTAGCCTGGGAAATATATTATGTTCACAACTTCTCCCCACACAAGGCACTTCTGTGGAACAACAAATATATTGTTGTTAAAAACAAGTCCATGTTCTTACCTAAGTGGTTTGAAAGAAATGTTATATTTGTCCTTGATTTAATTGATAAAGGATGAAATATAATCTTATAGAAAGTTAGAAACATAACTACCAGTACATAATAAAGAATTTAATTCTACATGCAAAGCAATACCTTGAGGACGTACTCAATGAAATCTCATCTGTGTTTCAGAGAATATGAAAAGATAGATGCACAATTTGTTAGGTTGCCCCCTGCTGGATAATAAATGTAATAACACATTCTTAAGATTACTTTTAACTCCAAAAACAATATCTCTCCTAGAGTGAAATTCTTCTAGAATGCATATACTGAAATTGAATGGAAGAAAGCTTGGTTGCTGCCTCAAATGTTCTATATCAAATCAAGTAAAATAAATTAACTTTAAATCTTGCACAAAATATACCCTTGCAATAACTTAACTTGTCTAAATTCATGGACTTAAGAGGACATGCCTTTTATGTGATAAAGGGGAAACTATTATACACATTTATGAGTGTGACTCCAGTTAATTTGGAGCGAGTTAAGTATTTACAGTTTTAATTTCATTAATAAGACCCATGTATTTACAATGAAAGATGTAATATGTTATTATTCAAATGAAACGACTGAATTCGTCCTTAATTTCTTAATTCTCTCGTAAATTGTATATGAAATTTGTCCCCAAATGCAACATAGTTTTACTTGAAATCCAATATTTAATCATCTCTGGAATTAGTCAACCAAAAAACACTATTCTTACAATGCTTTCATAGGTTTGTACAATTGTAACCCCTGACCTTATATTTATTTTAAGTATTTTAACTTTGAAACTAAATTCATGTGGTGATTTTTTTTATTTTTATGTTATTTTATGTTTCTTCAGAGAAAATATAGAAGTAGTTCGAGTTGGAATACTCCCAACATAAAACTAAACATAAATATTCCATGGCAACTTCATGGTGAATATTAAACATACCGTTTTCGGGTTCCAGCGGTGCCGAAATACAGTTGAGAGGAAATAGTTCTAACAAGATAAACACAGCAAATGCACAGTGAATTGTCCAGTTACGTCTCGTCTCCCTGCAAGCCGCCATCTTCGTTGTGGGTGATTGTTGACGGACGTGGTTAAGAAGTGAAAAACTGACCGAGAACAACAGAAACGAGAAACAATGGCAGTATTCCAAACACTTAAAAGACACACCCAATCCCCTCAACCCTCAAATTAAGTGGACACTTCTAGTTCCATAACATCATAACATCTAACATCATAACATAACGTTCCATAACATCTGACGAGTATACACTTGCAGGGTAAGGGGCGATGGAGGAAGGAATGATTTTTAAATGGACCGCCCTTGCCAGGAAATGTGTCACTCGTTCATCCCGCGATTATTGTTTTTTCAGCCATCGGAAGCTTGTGGGTGCTTTATATACGCTACAGTCAATTATGATTGCATGTCTACCTATATTAACTAAATAATTATTAATATGCGTATAATGTATGATAGCTAGCAAATTAATGAGCTAAATAAAGTTAGCCTGCCAAGCTACTTCTGAAGAAGGACAATGTTTTATTTCTACAATTTCCAAAAGCTGACCAAACAAAAACATAATTACTTTTATGAGACGTGTTTGTACATTAATAGCACAATTTCTAACTTATTTACATTCGTTTTTACTTACACTTGTATGTTGACTCCATATTGACATTGAGGTTTTACGTTTTGGCAGATTTTTTTTAGGGGATGTACAATCATCGCAAATTTAATTATGGCGCGTTTCAGGCCCCGAAGTGAACATAATTGTACACTCGCAAACTCTATTAAAAATTAGGGCTGAGGGGCTTACGTTGCAAACTTCCCTTGCTTGGCTAATCATGGTCACATAATCATCCCCAGTTTACAATTGGGTCATTCATTCCCCATCCTCTCCCCTGTAACTATTCCCCAGGTCGTTACTGTAAATGAGAATGTGTTCTCAGTCAACTCTCCATGGTAAAATAAGAGTTCAATCAAATAAAAATACATTTTGCACTGATGACAAATATGTCCGCGGGGATTCCCCCAAGGGCTGAGGGTTTAAGGGCTGTCTACTTTGAGTTTGAAACGCAGGCATTGGCCCTAAACCCTCAAATTACATTTTACATTGTCACATCCGAGTGTACCTTAAATGTCCCTTGCCTAAGCGAGAGAGAGTGATGATCGGAGAAGCAACGTCCTTGGTGGAAATCTTGAAGTTGAGTTTAAAAACAACCGACCTAAAGCTATTAATGTACCTAGTAAGCTAACGTATCTAACTAGTACTCCTGTCAGGTAGCTAGCTACAGTTACCCATAGCTGGCTTGCTAATTTTATAGTTTGGTCATTTATTCTAATACATGGCAGGGTCTACAGGAAATCACAGACTACAAAAAGAAAACCAGCCACGTTACGGACACCGACGTCTCGCTTCCAGACAAACAAAACACCTTTGCCCGCTTTGAGGATAATGCAGTGCCACCGTCGCAGCCCGCTAACAAGGACTGCGCCGCCACCCTCTCAGTGGCCAACGTGAGTGAGACATTTAAACGTGTTAACCCTCGCAAGGCTGCTGGCCCAGACGGCATCCCTAGCGTCCTCAGGGCATGTGCAGACCAGCTGGCTGGAGTGTTTACGGACATATTCAATCGCTCCCTATCCCAGTCTGCTGTCCCCACATGCTTCAAGATGGCCACCATTGTTCTTGTACCCAAGAAGGCAAAGATAACTGAACTAGATGACTACCGCCCTGTAGCACTCACTTCTGTCATCATGGAGTGTTTTGAGAGACTAGTCAAGAATCATATCACCTCCACCTTACCTGCCACACTAGACCCACTTCAGTTTGTATACTGCTCCAACAGGTCCACAGATGATGCAATCGCCATCACACTGCCCTATCCCATCTGGACAAGAGGAATACCTATGTAAGAATGCTGTTAATTGACAACAGCTCAGCATTCAACACCATAGTACCCTCCAAGCTTATCATTAAGCTGGAGGCCCTGGGTCTCAACCCAGCCCTGTGCAATAGGGTCCTGGACTTTGACTGGACGCCCCCAGGTGGTGAAGGTAGGAAACAACATCTCCACTTCGCTGACCTTCAACACTGGGGCCCCACAAGGGTGCGTGCTCAGCAGAGGGAGCACCCCCCTCTGTCCCAGAGGGGGTGCTCCCTCTGCTGTTTCCTTTAGTCCACGTTCATCTCCTGTTTTGTTGATATTGAGTGAGAGGTGGTTTTCCTGATACCACACTCCGAATGCCTTCACCTCCTCCCTGTAGGCTGTGGAGTGTGGTGTGTGGTGAAGAAGGCGCAACAGCGCCTCATCAACCTCAGGAGGCGGAAGAAATTTGGCTTGTCACCTAAAACCCTGACAAACTTTTACAGATGCACAATCGAGAGCATCCTGATGGGTTGTATCAATGCCTGGTATGGCAACTGCAAGGCTGTCCAGAGAGTGGTGTGGTCTGCACAACGCATCACCGGGGGCAAACTACCTGCCCTCCAAGACACCTACAGTACCCGATGTCACGAAGGCCAAAAAGATCAAGGACAACAACCACCCGAGCCACTGCATGTGTAACAGTATAACTTTAGACCGTCCCCTTGCCCATACCCGTGCGCGAACCAGGGACCCTCTGCACACATCAACAACAGTCACCCACGAAGCATCGTTACCCAATGCTCCACAAAAGCCACGGCCCTTGCAGAGCAGGGGGAACCACTACTTCAAGGTCTCAGAGCAAGTGACGTCACCGATTGAAACGCTATTTAGCGCGCACCACCGCTAACTAGCTAGCCGTTTCACATCTGTTACACTCACCCCCCTATTGACCTCCTCCTTTTCCGCAGCAACCAGTGATCCGGGTCAACAGCATCAATGTAACAGTATAACTTTAGACCGTCCCCTCACCCATACCCGGGCGCGAACCAGGGACCCTCTGCACACATCAACAACAGTCACCCTCGAAGCATCGTTACCCATCGCTCCACAAAAGCCGCGGCCCTTGCAGAGCAACTACTACTTCAAGGTCTCAGAGCAAGTGACGTCACCGATTGAAACGCCACTAGTGCGCACCGCTACCTAGCTAGCCATTTCACATCCATTACACCTGTTCACCCCACTACCATCCAGAAGGCGAAGTCAGTACAGGTGCTTCAAAGCTAGGACCGAGAGACTCAAAAGCAGCTTCGATCTCAAGGCCATCAGACTGCTAAACAGCAATCACTAACTCAGATAGGCTGCTGCACTTTAATAAATGGATCACTAGTCACTTTAAATAATGCCACTTTAATAATGTTAACATATCTTACATTACTCATCTCATATGTATATACTGTACCTTATACCATCTATTGCACCATGCCTATGCCGCTCGGCCATCGCTCATCCATTTATTTATATGTACATATTCTTATTCCATCCCTTTAGATATGCGTGTATTAGGTAGTTGTTGGGGAATTGTTAGATTACTTGTTAGATATTACTGCACTGTCAGAACTAGAAGCACAAGCATTTTGCTACATTAACATCTGCTAACCATGTGCATTTGACCAATAACATTTTATTTGAATTTGATTTTAAGTGTATACTCATCAGACGTCATGATATGTCATCAGAGGTGTCCACCTAATTTGTGGGTTGAGGGTGTGTCTGTTAAGTGTTTGGAATGCAGCCAATGTATATACAGTTGAAGTCGGAAGTTTACATACACTTAGGTTGGAGTCATTAAAACTCGTTTTTCAACCACTCCACAAATGTCTTGTTAACAAACTATAGTTTTGGCAAGTCGGTTAGGACATCTAGTTCGTGCATGACACAAGTGTTTTTTTCAACAATTGTTTACAGACAGATTTTTTCACTTATAATTCACTGTATCACAATTCCAGTGGGTCAGAAGTTTACATACACTAAGTTGACTGTGCCTTTAAACAGCTTGGAAAATTCCAGAAAATGTCATGGCTCTAGAAGCTTCTGATAGACTAATTGACATAATTTGAGTCAATTGTAGGTGTACCTGTGGATGTATTTCAAGGCCTACCTTCAAACTCAGTGCCTCTTTGCTTGACTTCACGGGAAAATCGCAAGAAATCAGCCAAGACCTCAGGAAAAAAATTGTAGACCACAAGTCTGGTTCATCCTTGGGAGCAATTTCTAAATGCCTGAAGGTACCACGTTCATCTGTACAAACAATAGTACGCAAGTATAAACACCATGGGACCGTGCAGCAATGATACCGCTCAGGAAGGAAATGGTTCTGTCTCCTAGAGATGAACATACTTTGGTGAGAAAAGTGCAAATCAATCCCAGAACAACAGCAAAGAACCTCATGAAGATGTTGAAGGAAACAGGTACAAAAGTATCTATATCCACAGCAAAACGAGTCCAATATCGACATAACCTGAAAGGCCGCTCCGCAAGGAAGAATACACTGCTCCAAAACCACCATAAAAATGCCAGACTACGGTTTGCAACTGCACATGGGGACAAAGATCGTACTTTTCGGAGAAATGTCCTCTGGTCTGAGGAAACAAAAACATAACTATCTGGCCATAATGACCATCATTATGTTTGGAGGAAAAAGGGGCATGCTTTTAAGACGAAGAACACCATCCCAACCGTGAAGCACGGGGTGGCAGTATCATGTTGTGGGTGTGCTTTTCTGCAGGAGAGACTGGTGCACTCCACAAAATAGATGGCATCATGAGGTAGGAAAATTACGTGGATATATTGAAGCAACATCTCAAGACATCAGCCAGGAAGTTAAAACTTGGTCACAAATGGACAATGCCCCAAGCATACTTCCAAAGTTGTGGCAAAATGGCTTAAGGACAACAAAGTCAAGGTATTGGAGTGGCCATCCCAAAGCCCTGACCTCAGTCCTATAGAAAATGTGTGGGCAGAACTGAAAAAGCGTGTGTGAGCAAAGAGGCCTACAAACCTGACTCAGTTACACCAGCTCTGTCAATGTTTAGACGGTACAAGGATTATCTACATTGCTTGTTTTGTCACAAACAGAAATTAGGTAAATTATTAGAATTTTCACAGCCAGGAAATGGTGGTGCGATTTCTGCATATTGCACCTTTAAGATAGAGATATCTTGTTGCAGAAATATGTATATGATAAACAATGTAACATTTTTACTACATAGGCATTTGGTATGTTATGGATTTCAAGACATGAATTCTGCAAGTAAAAAAGTGTGTGTGGGGGGGGGGGGGGGGGTTCCCTTTCCCCATTTTGAGCACCTGCCCCCTGAAAGGTATATGCACGGCCCTAACTGTGATGCTATCATAGCCTGGTGCCAAATTTGTGTCTGTCAAGTCCCATGGTTGTCACGTTTGGCAATGGTAGCCAGCTAATGCCATGGATGATGAAAATGACACTGATCATGTTTTGGGGGACAAATTTCAGTACGACTTAGCAATCTGTGGTAGATATGAGAATATAGCACTAAAGCAAATCCAAGGCATTTATTTCCATAATCATTATGGGTGAAAAAAAGCACAAAGGCATACTCAAGAGGTTGTTGGTATTTATTTAACACTGTCAGGTGCAGTTGGTCTGTTCCAACACAATCATCGGAAGACTACCATTCATCTCTTTTCACCAAAGCATTTGTATTAAGAGGGATGTTGAAGTGTGCAGGACATGTTACCTTCCCTGTTCTTTTTAGGAACAATTGACAGAGGTTTGTCTTAAACATCACAGGTGGGTTAAGTATTGAATTATAGTATTTTTGCTCTATTTGACCAATGTAACAAAAGACAATTCACACCAACTGCACAGAAAGACAAGTGAGACAAAAAAAAAAAAACTGAATCTGTCCCAAATAGCATCCGATTCCCTAAAATGTAGTTCCCTATATAGGGAACAGTGCCATTTGGAATGAATCCTGGATGTACACAACAGGGTTTTAGTGCCTCAGAGCTACTACTGCTTAAGTGAAAAACCACGAACCCATAATAATATATCTTAGACACTTCCCTTCTTTGTCAGTTTACAATGAGAGAACTCCAGTACAGAGGAATAGATCACCTTCGCCAAGGAATGTCATGCAACAGCACCACCTTGTGGACAGAAAGTAAACTGTTTACTAACTCCTGCAAAGCCCTTTTTTGACCAACAGTATCTTATTTTCTCTTATCCTTATTGAAACAAAGATAATAAAAGTGTTTACATGATTGTAGTGAAATACAAATGCACAACAGAGCTTTCCCATTTTAACATTTTGCAGACTCTACCTTTAAACTTGTTATAGTTTTATTCTAAACTGGGCCCTGTATTCCAAAATAATTTATCTGAAGTGGTCCTGTAAAAGTAGCATATCAACTGTAGCGTGATTTGACCTTGTATGCCGCCTCACCTCAACCATAGCACATCTACTGTAAGGGAAACAAGGTTGTGAGGATAGCTATTTCAATAAAATATTTGTTGTTGCGTTCCATGCCTTATGCCTCAAACTCGAGTCCAAGACCGAGCTTGTGCCCACCAGCGTTAATGTTTTTCCCATCCAGGAGAGCAGAGAGGGTCAGCTTAATTCCTGCGGACAGAAAGACAAGGCATCAGCAAGGTGACTTTGGCAGGAGTTACAAGTGACAAGATCAGGGCTCATTGACTGGCTGAGGAGGTCAAGTGACAAGATCAGGGCTCATTGACTGGCTGAGGTCAAGTGCCTACAGTGGTTCGTCCTTTAAAATGTTGTAGCGTACTGCAGCACAGCTTGCGTGGTGCCGCAGAATTCTACGGCAAATTATTTAAGTGCCAACCACTGGTACCATTAATGGTAGTTAGTGCTAGTTTGACCACTAGAGGGCATCTTTAAGAGGCCTTTGATACATTCTCTAGTACAGCCACTATTGAAGGGTAAAACCTTTTTTGTAAGAACATAGTATATGGGACTGATTAAGACATTTTGCTTGATTAATATTATGGTTGTTTCAATTCCAAGAAAAACCCTCCGGGTTTCCTTTAGGATGGAACGGAAAATATGGCGCTGTACAAAGTGACGGTCGGGAGTAGGCTACAGTACTGGGCTATTTAGCTAAAGAATCGCCGTGTCGTGCGGGCACACGGGAGACCGGGGTTCAATTCGCCGACGGGGAGGAATAAGTAGGCTGTCCTTGTAAATAAGAATTTGTTCTTAACTGACTAGCCTAGTTAAATAAAAAGGTTACACTAAGAGCATAACATTTCTACACCATAATTGTAGTCTAACCAATAACCAAACGGAGAGTCAGTGAAAATAAAAATCGCATTGATTTATCAAGACCAGTCCCCATGCTTGTTTCAGAGCAGCACGAAACAGTGCTAAAATAGTAGTAGGCTATTGCTTCAAATCCTATTGCGTCAAACTTCAATATGCTCTTTAAATAAATAAGACCTGCACCACATTACTCAACACTAGTGAGACTCATGTCGCCTACGGTAGGCCTACAGTATAACGTGACTCTCCGCCAATAATTACATATAGAGGATTGGAGGATTCTAAATTAAAACCAAAAGCCGCCTCATGGGTCTCCCAGTGGCAGCCGGCACAGGTATCAAACCTGCATCTGTGGCAACGCATGTTGCACTGCGGGAGCCCCCATCCACAAAGTATGAAAATACAGAGAGGTGTTGGTAAAGGTATATTGTCCTGCCAATCGGGCTACAGGTGTTTGAAAACCAGTTTTCAAAATGCCACCAGCTGTCCATCACTACTGTAAATAAAAACACAGCATCGTGTTTACATTCTTTATTGTAACCACAATGTCACAAATCACTTGTATCTACAGTTGAAGTCAGAAGTTTACATACACTTAGGTTGGAGTCATTAAAACTCGGTTTTCAACCACTCCACAAATTTCTTGTTAACAAACTATAGTTTTGGCAAGTCGGTTAGGACATCTACTTTGTGCATGACAAGTAATTTTTCCAAAGTTGTGGCAAAATGGTTTAAGGATAACAAAGTAAAAGGTATTGGAGTGGCCATCACAAAGCCCTGACCTCAACCCCATAGAAAATTTGTGGGCAGAACTGAAAAAGCATGCGCAAGCAAGGAGGCCTACAAACTTGACTCAGTTACACCAGCTCTGTCAGGAGGAATGGGCCAAAATGCACCCAACCTATTGTGGGAAGCTTGTGGAAGGCTACCCGAAACGTTTGACCCAAGTTAAACAATTTAAAGGCAATGCTACCAAATACTAATTGAGTGTATGTAAACTTCTGACCCACTGAAAATGTGATGAAAGAAATAAAAAGCTGAAAGAAATCATTCTCTACTATTATTCTGACATTTCACATTCTTAAAATAAAGTGGTGATCCTAACTGACCTAAGACAGGGAATCTTTACTAGGATTAAATGTATTTGGCTAAGGTGTATGTAAACTTCCGACTTCAACTGTACCTTTCCAATTACTTTTAGAGTTTGGGATTAATTTAATTAATATTATGGTGTTCCTATTCCAAGAAAAATGAAAAACACTCTTGCTTTCCATTAGGATGGAACGGAAAATATGGCGCTGTACAAAGTGACGGTCGGGAGTAGGCTACAGTACTGGGCTATTTAGTCAAAGACTCGCCGTGTCGTGCGGGCACACGGGAGACCGGGGTTCAATTCCCCGACGGGGAGGAATAAGTAGGCTGTCCTTGTAAATAAGAATTTGTTCTTAACTGACTAGCCTAGTTAAATAAAAAGGTTACACTAAGAGCATAGCATTTCTACACCATAATTGTAGTCTATCCAATACTCAAACAGAGATTCAGTTAAAATAAAAATTGCATTGATTTATCAAGACCAGTCCCCATGCTTGTTTCAGAGCAATACAAAACGGTGCAAAAAATGGTTGTAGGCCATTGCTTCAACTCCTATTGCTTCTAACTTTTTTATTTTATTTCACCTTTATTTAACCAGCTAGGCTAGTTGAGAACAAGTTCTCATTTGCAACTGCGACCTGGCCAAGATAAAGCGTAGCAATTCGACACATACAACAACACAGAGTTACACATGGAATAAACAAAACATACAGTCAGTAATACAGTAGAACAAAAGAAAACAAAAAGTCTATATACAGTGAGTGCAAATGAGGTAAGTTAAGGAAATAAATAGGCCATGGTGGCGAAGTAATTACAATATAACAATTAAACACTGGAATGGTAGATCGCCAGAAGATGAATGTGCAGGTAAAAATACTGGGGTGCAAAGGAGCAAAATAAATAAATACCAGTATGGGGATGAGGTAGGTAGATAGATGGGCTATTTACAGATAGGCTAAGTACAGGTGCAATATGTTCTTTAAATAAATAAGATCTACACCACTTTTAACAGCACATTACTCAACACTAGTGAGACTCATGTCGCCTACGGTATACAGTATATCGAAAAATATAACATGACTCTCTGCCAATAATAGAGGATTGGAGGATTCTAAATTAAAACCAAAAGCCGCCTCATGGGTCTCCCGGTGGCAGCCGGCACGGGTATCAAACCTGCATCTGTAGCAACGCATTTTGCATTGGGGTGACTTAGACAGCTGCGCCACTGGGGAGGCCCCATCCACAAAGTATAAATACAGAGAGGTGTTGGTAAAGGTATATTGTCTTGCTAATAGCCCATAATGGGCTATTATAATACTGTACATGGTGTCCAGGTCAGGATAACCAAAACATTTTCTTTATTAAAGACTATCAGAATGAATGGTTAAACTTATTTATTTTGATCCAAAGTCATGAATGAGTGAGTCACTCATTCATGGTAATATGTAAGGGATAATATAACGATATTAAGAGATTATTTCCTTAAAAAAAATACTAAAGTGAATGATGGTAATCTGAATAAAAGGCCAAAATAATATTTGTAAAGGCCAAAACATTTTATTTCTGTTTTTAGAGGGAGAGAAACACTGGGCCATTTGTGCGCCGCCCTATGGGACTCGGATGTGATACATAATAGTGGATACAGCTGGAGATCTGCAAGGAAATCCCATTGTGTGACACTCGGGAGCCATGACCCATATGACCAATATATATATTGTCCTGCTAATAACAGGGTTAATAATATATATGTGAGAATATCCAAGGGGCTTTTATATAATTCTAAATTAATAATCATCGCTTTGTTTAAAAAAACTATTTGGAGATTATTTTGTTTTCAAATAACGTAAAATGAGAGAGAAAAAGGCCATTCCTGAACATGGGGTGAGACTGTTACTAATTTGTAAATAAAGCCAGTTTGTTACTTAGAATTATTTATTTCTGCTTTTAAAGGGAGAGAAACCAAAAACCTACAGTCATCTCATGGGTCTGCCAGTCGAGGCCGGCACAGGTATTGAACCAGCATCTGTAACAACACAGTTTGCACTGCTAGACAGTGTCTTAGACCGTTGCACCACTCAGGCGCTGTACAATGTGACCGGTTGGGAGTGGCCTACAGTACTACAGTAAGAGCAAAATCATCCTAATAGAATAAAAACCTTAGCGTAACAACAGTTTTAGAAAGTAATACTGAAGTTGTGCACAATTATCAGTTTCTATTTAGGTTTATGTCACCCATTCATTGTCAGTTAGAGACAGAGTAGGACCCAAAAGCATAAGCAGTGCTCTAACTCCCCCTTGCACTGGTCTGGAGAAATGAAGTGGTGACGCAGGGTACTGTACTAAATGAGAAATTACTTCTAAGTACCGCAGCATAACCACAAAACTTTAGTGGAGCAACCACTGAACTGCCGTTGTCCTTTCTGCCCTACATACAGCAGAAAGACATTTCAACTGCTTTTTACTGCACGTTTCATCAAGACGTCACTGGCATGGAGGAAAATTGTCAAATAACATTTTTATAATAAATGTAAAACAATATACTCACCAGGCTTCAGAGTCTGAGTGTATCCTAGGCCAACAAGACTAGAATTGTTCACTTTGGCCTGTAGGAGAAACAGGAAGGTGGTCATGAAAAACCAACATTTAGGATTCAATCAAGAGGTACTTAAATACAACAATGCTTCAATAAATAATGTTAAACTGATTAGCCTAGCAGCTCTCTACTCGTGCCCAGAACATGACCCCAGGCAGAGGTCAAGTCTCAGCCAGTGAGGACTAGCTTGTGGCCTCTTACCGAGAAGGCTGCGTCGGCATCGATCTGGTACTTGGCTGCGATGCCAAAGCGAGTGTTGCTGTTACCAGCGGTCCAGGCCAGGTTAACTGCTGTCTCCAGCTGGTCATTCACCTTCTGGTAGATGGACCCACCAAACTCTGTGCCATCATTTCTGTTATGAAAAACAAGCTTATTCATCACTATGAGGGTGATACTTTGAATACAGAAGGCCGTGGGAACTAGCGCATATATATATATATACATATATATATATATATATATATATAAAAAAACAAATCCATTCCAATAGACATAGCAAGGCCTTGTGCATTTCATTTTTTTTTTTTTTAAGATACTGCTTTACAGAGTATCCATGATCTATACAAAAACATGAATTACCCATCACATGAATTGCAATCAGACGATCAATGTCACAATCTTAACCAGCAGACCTACATGTAACTGCCAAAAATAATGGAAACACCTGAGTAAATGAGGGCTACAAAGTACATTGAAAGCAGTTGGTTCCACAGAGATGTGGTTTCTGAATGAATCAATTGACATCCCATCATGCTTAGGGTCATGTATAAAAACAAAATCTGGCCATTATTTTGGCTACCATGCCTATGCCCCCCCATAGGATGACAATACGCCTATCCACAGGGCACGAGTGGTCACTGAATGGTTTGGTGAGCATGAAAAAATGTAAACCATATGCCATGACCATCTCAGTCACCAGATATCAACCCAAATGAACATTGATGGGAGATTCTGGAGTGGCGCCTGAGACAGTGTTTTCTACCACCATCAACAAAACAGCAAATTATGGAATTTCTTGTGGAAGAATGGTGTTGCATCCCTCCAATAGAGTTCCAGACACTTGTAGAATCTATGCCAAGGAGGATAGAAGCTGTTCTGGCCCAACACCCTGTTAAGGCACTTTAGATTGGCGTTTCCTTTATTTTGGCAGTTACCTGTATATATCAAGGATGAGCTGTCAAAGGATTAAGGAGCAACGTCTCAGAGCTAATTGACCTTGTCAAAACAAGTGATCATGACTGGGAGGACAGGTCACAGCAGGAGGTTAGCTTACTATACTATCCACCTTCCTCTTCTGACAAAGCCCTTTCACAAATCCCATCACCGTGGGATACAGTGGGACTAAAATAACTGCCAGTCTGCATCTGAGGGGGCCAGACAGAGTGCTTAGAGTTGCTATTGTCCAGACAAGGTCAGTTCTCAAAGAGCTGGAAACAACATTTTACTCACTAGTGGTTTAAAAGGCTTGGTTGGTTGAAGGATGGTAGGTCTGATAGATAAATATGTGTACGTGACCAATAACATTTGATTTGGTGCTTGCAACACTCAGTTGAGGGTATTACTCCTGAATGAGTCACATAAACAAAATGCTTCATCACTGTAAATCGACCCTAAAGACCATGTTCAGGGTCTTTAAGCACCATCACTGGATTACTGTCATTGTTGTTAAGACCGATCACTGGCTTACTGTCATTGTTGTTAAGCCCCACGTTACTGGCTTACTGTCATTGTTGTTGTTGTTGTTGAGCCCCCGTCTTACTTCCATTGTTTGCTGAAGCGCGGAGGCCTACCTGAACCACATTTCCGTATCTATTAATTTAATTCCATCTACTTACACATTCGTGTGGAGCTGGAACTCGTCGGTCTTGTAGCCCACGGCAAAGTTGCTCTGGGTGACCCTGTTCTTCCCGGCCTCGAAGGTCACCTGGTAGCCGGCCAGCCAGCCCTCGTAGCCCACCACCGCCACGCCGTGCACTGCCGTCCCGTTGATGTCATAGTCCACATCACAGCCCAGGTTGAGGTGCTCCCTCTTATAGCCGGTCTTGATCTTACCACTCTTCTTGCTAAAGCAGAGAGGTGAGGGATGGCGGAAGGAACTTGTCAGTGTGAGGTAATACAGTGTCAGAATGGCAGGATACATCCAATGACCTATATTCAACAGAAAATTCCTTTTCATCATGTATTGTGTGATGTATTGTGTAATGACATTTATTTCAATTCATTAATAATGTGAAGCAATTAAATGGATAGTAATTTCTTACCCAGTGTTTGGCGAGAAGGAGGAATCAAACGTCAATTTAAGCCCTTTGGCCAACTGAGGGGAGAAAAAGAGAGAGATGGAAAGCGTGAATGAATCAGAATTAAAGAGTAACTTTCATGAAGAAGAAAATATTATAATCCAAAACCAGATGTTTCAGGCTTAGTTATAGTAGTCTTCATTTTGACAGTACATTGCACAAGTGATATATTTTGGTCTTTTAGTAGTAAATCTAGCTCTTTTTGCTCCTAGCAGTTCAACTCTACCACTGAAGTCATGATGTTGAGGCACCTAATATCATCTCAAGGGAGGGGTTGGTATGAAATACACTCCCTTCTAGATGTGCTGGGTGGTACCACCTCAAGGGAGGGGGTGGTATGAAATACACTCCCTTCTACTGTAGATGTGCTGGGTGGTACCACTTCAATGCTTACTGTAAAAGCAGGTGACAGCGTGCCTTATTTGGCAATGGTCTTGGTAAGTGGAGTGTGCCAAAATATTTAGCATGACGCTTCCTTGCCTAAATTCAAGGTTTTAGATGTGTATGAAACAGTAAGCTATGTGCTTTAATGGGGGGAAAAAAGTAGTCTATGAAGAGAATATATGTTTATATTCGTAGCTACAACCATCGTATCAACGAGTAGATTTTTCCCCGAATTGCTATGACTGATTGGAGGCGCAGTCCTCTAAAACACAGGTCACTCATATTTCACTGGCTGGGAGTTCTAATCCACATGTAGCAGATTAATTATTTGTTCATCCTTTATTTACAATAGTCATCCCGTGCCCACACACTTTAATTCTGAAAGGTTAAAGCATACCTGTGAACGGGTTCGCCCTGGTAGTAGTTGTATGTTTTTCATACAGTTAATTTGACCGTTAGAAAAAGAGGTACTGCGTAAATACTGCAATGTGGGTTGGATTGAGCCCCTAATCTTAATTGTCAAGGTGATAATTGTATTTTTCTTCCCAACACCACAATAAACATGAGTTCACATTTCAAATTTTCAAAAATTTGCGCCCCATGAGGGATTCAAATTTATACCGCCAGTGGCAATAGCTGTCAGAATCTCAGTGGCATACCACTGTGAGCTAAAAGGTCCACAGCCGTATTTGCTCGTGATGCACATCATTTTATTATCAGAGCGTATCACTGAACTTCAGGTAAGTATGCTTTAGCAAGAAAGTGTTGAGCTCAGGTACAACTACATTCACCCACCCCCAAAATGTATATTTATGAGCAATTCCCCCTACCCACAACTTCACCTGAATGCATTTTTTTAAGGGGTTGGACAAAGGGTGATATTGGGGTTGAGAGTTACCCTTAATAAAAAAATAAAAAATAAAATAAAAAAGGTCCCAAACAGTCATTCTGATTCCCATGTAAAATAGCCTTTTGAATGACTAAAAGATCACCCATAATATTTGTTTTGGATAGAAATGCAAAAAAAAATGGAGAAAACTCTCTCTCATGGCTAACTACCAGGAAGTTTGAAAAGACAGGCTAAGTGGGCATGGAGCTTATATTCATGAGCTCACCTTGACTGACAGCTCTTTGAAACACCTATGTCAAGCAACTTGGACGCAGTGAGCAGTGTTGCAGTAAAATCATCTCAAGCAAATTTGGTGATACACAAAGCAACTCAAACAACATTGAAATTGCATCAATGGTGTTATTTTTTATACATTGAGCGTTTGGCATGTATCTTGTGATGCGGTTCACAGCAGCACTGCCAGATGTGTTGACATGAATACTGTGTCAGAAGAAGACCTAGCTAGCTAGTAACTAGCTAACACCAGACACAGAAGAAGACCTAGCTAGCCAGTAACTAGCTAACACCAGACACAGAAGAAGACCTAGCTAGCCAGTAACTAGCTAACACCAGACACAGATGAAAGGGGAAACCTAAGTATCTTTGCCATAGATGAATAGGGAAAACTTTTAATTATATTAGCTGACACCTTACAGTCAAATTTGGGCACCAGTAGAGTCGCTATCTAGCTACATAAAACACACCCCTCTGCAAACACGCCTTCTCCAATGTTGGTTACAAGGCGGTACTTATTTAAATGTGGTATGAGAATATCATTTTACCATTGGTGTATTAAAATTAGATTTAGGGTGATGTCACCTTATCCTCTTAATAATCCCCTCCTGAATCCAAGTGTTTGACACAGGGGAGGGGACCAATAATTTTATGATCAAACTTTATCAATGTAGAAGCAAGTCATTTGTCATACTTTGATGTGGTTTCATCCAATTTCATGAAAAACCATGACTGGTCATGACTGTTTAAAAATGAATTTCTGAGACAGTTGGAAAGAATGGTTAAGAAAGCATGGTTGTGTATTTAAAAGGTATGGGCCGAACTAGAATTACT
Source organism: Oncorhynchus mykiss (assembly GCF_013265735.2). NCBI lineage: Eukaryota > Metazoa > Chordata > Actinopteri > Salmoniformes > Salmonidae > Oncorhynchus > Oncorhynchus mykiss. Next base: position 15,010,162 of record NC_048574.1, read on the forward strand.
ATGAGAATTTCACCACTTAACAGGGTGGCGGGGTCCATAGGGAACTGATACTCCCACACACCAGATTAAACATGTGAAGTTATGTAAATATAGGCCTATGCCTATTGCCATAAAATGGGTGGGCAACTCCAGTCCTGGAGGGCCTGATTGGTGTCAACATCCCTACCAAACACAGCTGATTAATCAAATTGCATTCTAAACTGAAGATTATGATTAGGTGATTATTGGAGTCAGGTGTGTTAGCTGGAGCAAAACTGTGACACCAATCAGGCCCTCGAGGACTGGAATTTCCCACCCCTTACATAAAATATATAATAAATCAATGAAACTGCAACAAGTCAGTGAATGCTGGTCTTTTTTTATATTTACACTATGGGATTCAGTGGAGGCTGCTGAGGGGAGGACGGCTCATAATAATGTCCGGAACGGGACAAATGGAATGGCATCAAACACCTGTTTGATGCATTTGATACCACTCCAATGATTCCGCTCCAGTCATTACCATGATCCCGTCCTCCCCAATTAACATCCCTGTGATGGGATTACTCCTTGGTTTATAGCCCCCTTCTAACAATTGCTGATTGAAGAAAACGGAGTTGAGTACATTGCAACCTGATCTAAAGAACACCTGATCCTGACCTGGTCCTCCAGAGTGATCTCTGTGCCCAGAGTGTTGTCAGTGTTCCACTTCTCAGTGAAGGTCAGCCCATGCTCCGCCCACTTGTACTTGGTCTCCAGGGTGCCAGCCACTTTGCTGGTCTCCGTGTTGGCAGATCCTGTGCTGGTGAACTCCTGGGAATGGAGTCAAACAGAGGTCAAAGGTGAGATGTGATCATGCTATAAAGCAGTGAGGATTTAGATTGTTGAGGATCACATGGGCCAAAAATGATCTGTGTGTAGACTATGTGTTTGATTGTATTTGAGTATAAATATGTTATAGTTTGTTTTCCTTTGCAGCTAGTGAAATAATCTAAAGTGAAGCTGGCAATCAGAGGTCTTTCACAGTTGTCAATGAGCAAGATAACTAGAGGGCCTCTAAGTTGTATGATGACAGACGGCTAGATAACTACTTAATTTATAGCACTGAGTCAAGTGCCTCTTTTGGCTCCAAGGGGTAATCGGACCAACTCTGCTGTGGAACTCACCAGTCCATTCTCTGACTTGGTTTTCAAGTCCAGCTTGATGAGACCAAAACCTGAGAGGCATGGAAGAAAATTAAATCAAACTGTTGTAATTACAAAACATTCTAGGAGTGCTCTTCAAACTGATGATACATTTCTGTTCTGTTAAATTCTTTTCACTAACATTCCTGGCAATCCGTAAACACTTGGCTTCTAATTATTTCCATAATACACATGCAGTCTCATGGAGACTTATTTTACCACATGAACACAAACCACTGTTCAATAAATCCCTCTGAGAAATACTAGCCTAGAACTACATCTATTAGAACTATTACATAACATTGACTGATCGGGTGAGTGTGTTGATTTGATGTGGTTTATACGCTAGAGAGTACATTGTCATACCAGGCGTCAGCCACGGTTCACAACCCCAGCTTGCTTCCCATCCCCCTCTTGGAATCAGTGTGCTGGTCCACTGGGCAGTGCCACCCTTGCCTAGGAAAGTACTATGGCTAACCCCAAGGGCTATTCAAGGCCCATTTACAAAAGAATCCCCATAGTACAGCCTGAGGCTCACTGTCTCTGTGCAGCGGTGTCTCCCAGTCAATACACTGCCCAAGGACAGCCAGTCTAAACTAGAGGGTTCACCAAATAGATATAAAACTAGGCTAGGCTGGTCCATTCCTCATTCTCTGCAGGACAGGAGCCACGGCTGAGTAGATGGATAGTGAGTAGAAGTACTGAGGTGCTCACCGTATCCCTTGGTGAAGACATCCTTGGCTGACTTGCCAAGGTCAACATAGGTTGGAGGAACGGCCATTATCTGTTTAAAAAAAATACAATTTGAGAGCTTTGTGTTTGACTAAAGCACAAACACAGAGCAACGAGACAGATATTTCAAAGGATGTATAAATGTGAAACAGCTGTTCTGCCCACTATGACTAATTTGTTCCCTTTTGAAAGGACGGGCTGTGGTCGATCTTGGTTTAGTTATAAAATATTTGGCACAAACCTCCGTGCAACGCCAATGACATAAAGAACTAGTAGTGTGCTGGGCCTTCAGTGATACACCAAGGAAGGCTGGGGAGAGAACACTGCTGGTGGAGGACGTGGGAGAGAAGGGGATGGATGGAGGGGGTCATTGATGGATAGGGTGGGCCGATTGGGAAAGCAGGCAGGCATGCGCACACCCGTGCCTGGACGGACTCACCCGTTTACTCTGACTCATCAGAAAAATAACACTTGCCGGGATAGAGATTTCACAACAGTCAAAACGAATACACTAGACTGGGCCATCTCAATAATAGACAAGTGATTTCTAAATTGCAGATTAGATTTGTTTTATTATTGGATTGACGACCTCCACTATGTAAGAACAAGTGGGCAGAGATTTCCATGTTAAATAACATAAGAAAACACCTGCTTGTTGCAGATTGCAAAAAAGACGCTGGCAGATTATTGGGTGGTTTAACTGACAAAGAATAAGCCTAATCCTGGAATTAAAAGCATTGTCAATTGACATTCTCCATTGATCTTGCTTTTTAGTCCAAGACTAGGCGTAAACTGCACACTTGTCCTCTACACATGTGAGCACAATGCTAATTTGCAAATAGAGTATAACCCAAAGACCTATTTTGTACATCAGCGTGTGCCACACAGCCTACAGCCACAACTTCAGGGCTCCCGAGTGGGCAGCGGTCTAAGGCACTGCATCTCACTGCTAGAGGCGTCACTAGACACCCTGGTTCAAATCCAGGCTGTATCACAACCGTCCGTGATTGGGAGTCCCATAGGGCGGCGCACAATTGGCCCAGCATCGTCCGGGTTAGGTAGTCATTGTAAATAAGAATTTGTTCTTAATTGACTTGCCTAGTTAAATAAAAGGTTCAATATAATTTTTTAGAAATCCTTCAAACGCCATTCAAATCACCACACCTTGACAAGGTAAAAATCTGTCGTTCTGCCCCGGAGCAAGGCAGTTAACCCACTGTTCCCCGGTAGGCCGTCATTGTAAATAAGAATTTGTTCTTAACGGACTTGCATAGTTAAATAAACAAATTAAAATGTACCTTTGTTCTCCCGGTGGTAAATAAATGCATGATTTAGTGACACCCAACACCAAGCATTACACAACCCTTATTTCATCACACTTTGAAGTTAAATAATACGAGCCTCCACAAACCCATAAAATTAACTATAATCTCTAGTGACCAACAGGCTCAGAGGGGAACACTGGGAAGGGGACAGGAAGTGTCAAGCATTCCAGAACACATACATTACACACATCTCCAATCTCTCAATCTCTCTCACACACACACGACACTAGTGACACAGCATTGACACTAGTGATGCATCGATATGACATTTTTGGTTGATACCGATATCTGATACTTTCCTTGCACAAAAACCAGACACCAATACCCGATATTTCAATTTTAGCGGCCTTTTAAACATTTTTGTAAAGTTAAACAGTTAACACACACACACGAAGCGATCTAAGACAATGCATCTCAGTGCAAGAGGCGTCACTACAGTCCCTGGTTCAAATCCAGGCTGCATCACATCCGGCCGTTATTGGGAGTCCCATAGGGCGGGGCACAATTGGAACAGCGTTGTCTGGGCCGTCATTGGAAATAAGAATTTGTTCTTAACTGACTTGCTTAGTTAAATAAAGGTTAGACACATGCACACACCACATTGACCAAAAGGTAATTTTGTTGGCATTTATGTCCCCATAACCAGTAAAACAATAAATAAATGTTTTGAACTTACTTGCTGTTTCGTTGTTCCTTTGTTCAGTCATTTCATTCTCAACCAGGATTTCTATGGAACGCCGTTTGGGTCTTTGCGTGTCAAAAAAGATACGTCAAATAACACTTTTTTACGTGTCAAATAACACGACAATCTGTTTCAGTAGCTATAGTTAGCTATCTAAAATAATTTATAAGCCAGTTTTTATTTGATTAATGGTGGTCGGACCCATATGTGAAGCTAGCCACAATAAGGCCTTCAAAATAAAAAGTATGGCATAATTATACTATTTGTATTCATTTGCATCAATTACTTTATTTTGAAGGCAAACCGCAAATTCCACTGTTGTGGCCTCCCGGGTGGCTCAGTGGTCTAAGGCACTGCATCGCAGCTAGCTGTGCCACCAGAGACTCTGGGTTCGAGCCCAGGCTCTGTTGCAGCCGGCCGCAACCGGGATGTCCATGGGCCTAGCATCGTCCGGGTTAGGCCTTGTCTCATTGTTCAGTGCACACTAACCAGGTCACCAGGAGCATGGTGTTTCCTCCGGGTTGGATGCGTGCAGTGGCTTTCAACCTTCGTCTCTCCTGAGCCCGTACGGGAGTTGCAGCGATGAGACATGATAGTAACTACTAACAATTGGATACCACGAAATTGGGGAGAAAAAGGGGGGTAAAAAGTAAAATATATATATAAATAAAAATCCACAGTTGTGGCTACCACAATAACCTGTTCCGGTGGAACAGCCTCACTAGCCAGATCAAATCAAATTTTATTTGTCACATAGCAGATGTTAATGCGAGTGTAGCGAAATGCTTGTGCTTCTAGTTCCGACAATGCAGTAATAACCAACGAGTAATCTAGCTAACGTCCGATATGTCCTTATACACACACAAGTGTAAAGGGATAAAGAATATGTACATAAAGATATATGAATGAGATGAAGCTAGCTGGCTGCTTATAACGTTAGCTTTGGGCAACAGGGTAGGTATTTATTTTCATGAAGTTCAAATTCAATAGGCAAACAACCTAGCTAATACTAGGTTGTTTGCCTAGCTAATAGGATTCCTAAATCATTGCTAAGAATAATGAAAATGACATCAGTTTCTACTGGTCAAACAAATGATGCTTCATTACCAACGCGGTATTGTAAAACACATCGTTCATGGCCGGTGTTTGCAGACTTTTTTGTACAGCTTTAACAGTGCTAATGTATATTTTTTGACATGTAAAGACGCAAACGGCGTTCCATAGAATGTATGTCATGAAGCTAATAGCAGTGACGCTATTACTGTGTAACTCCGGTAAAGCAACATCTGAAAAACAGCGCACTTGGTAGTGTATACCAGTGCTCGACCAGTCGGCGAAAGTCAACATCACCCACGACAGAGAACGGTTGATTGTCAAGGGCAATGAATTCCATTTTCTTGGCTTTAATGGATTTCACCTTTGAGTTGTCTCGCTGAAATGTTATTACTCTTTCAAATGACTGCTCGACTTGTTGACTGCTTGATCCACATAGCAGACATTGTGGGCTAGGTTAGGAATGCTGTGTTGTACATGTAGCACAACATGTTATGTGGCGTCATTACATCATGCACATACGTTATATAGGTATGCACGGTAGCTTTGACATGGGTTTTTAACATAGGTGTTAAACAAGACATCGGACCGATACAGATGTTGACATGTTTAGCTAATAATTGGCCTATTCCGATATGTCCACCGATATAATCGCTCATCCCTAGAACTATTCTCTAAACATTGCTTGTTTTGTCAAACTGAAATTAGCCTGACTATTAAACTTGTAGCAACCAGGTTAATGGCGATTTCTGCATATTGCACCTTTAAACAGTCTGCCGATTGCTCTGACATTGGTCCTTTTCTATTTCTATCACCTGAAGCAGAACCATGTAAATAAGTGCATGAACTTGGCGTGTATGCATGCATGTATTTTCATAATGTGCACATGCTGCGCTTTGACGTTTATATAAGGGTGCAATATGCAGAAATCGCTCCACCATTTCCTGGATCCAGAAATTCAATTGTGTAGACAATTATTGTACCATCTAAACCGCTGTAAAATATATTTTCAGCTGTTTGAAGTTCATTTACAAAACCGAACGTAAAAGAAGCAAAAGGAACTTAACGGGAAGCATATGAATAGTGCACATAGAACAGATTCTACGGCTTCCTAGACTAGATTTCAATGAGAAATAAATTATCTAGATGTGTCAATGTGAATTTGGTCGGGTCACTCAAAGTTCAATTGCAGCGTACCTGTGGAATTATTTCTTACATTCCTAACTGAAAAAGAAACAACCGCACGGACAACCGGTAAAGTAAGTTAAAATATAATTGTATTCGACATTCTGGCTTGTAATTTAGAGGTGATGAGAGAACTTTCCTGATTCAAACGCTCATTTCTGCCGACATAGAATTAAAGTCATCGTCGGGTTTCCAGGCAACCTGGCTACGTGATGCCTAAGGGGTTATGAAACAAGGTGACACAAGCATCACTGCTTGGACATCTTAAGTTTCCTTTCCCAGCTAGCTGCTGGGTTTAGCAAGCAATTTGTAGACAACGGGACAACTGCATACCTCGCATAATCGGTGGTTATAGCTAGCGGTTTTAATCAATTTGCAGAGGGAAAAAGTAACTAAACTCAATAAATCCAAATAATTGTTGGCCACACTTAGTTGACCTCAAGCAGGGTATTAGCTACTTGAGGCCTTGTTCAGCTAGCTAGCTAACATTGCTGCATGCCTATCAGCATCTCTCCTCCTGGGCTGCTTCTGATTTCGCGGTGAATGCACGTGCCATCTCTTAACATTTAAGCCAAGAGGTCAATGTCCATCACAACAGGGATACAATAGTGCACCATAATAGGCAACAGTATTACATTTCGACATACCTCTGTCAGTGGTTTCCAATCCTGCCTGAGAAGGATCCTGTCAACTGGACAAAGGGAGGGGTAAGAGGAGGTGCTACAGCGTCACACTCTAGAAGTCACGCAGGCGTGTGAAAAAAGCCTTCGCCTCTTGCATTATTTGTGGCGCACGCGCTGTTGATCTTTTTATTCCTGCATATCGCATCATCAGTAGGCTTAAACCCGCCGCCGTTTACAACAGATCTAGGATAATCTCTTCCTACCTCATCACATATCTCCACCATTATGTGCTTATACCCAAAACCGTCCGCACAGGAGAAGAGCCAGGATTTGCGACATTGAGAGCATCCTAACTGGTTGCATCACTGCCTTTGACCGCACGGTACTACAGAGGGTAGTGCGCACGCCCCAGTACAGTACTGGGTCCAAGCTTCCTGCCATCCAGGACCTCCAGGCGGTGTCAAAGGAAGGCCCTAAAAATTGTCAAAGACTACAGCCACCCTAGTCATAGACTGTTCTCTCTGCTACGGCAAGTGGTACTGGAGCGCCAAGTCTAGGTCCAAGAGGCTTCTGAACAGCTTCTACCCCCAGGCCATACGACTACTGAACATCTAATCAAATGGCTACCTAGACTATTTGCATTGCCCCCCCCCCCCCCCCCCCCCCCTCTGTCATTATCTAAGCATAAATCACTTTAACTCAACCTAGTGTTTATATTCGACTGACCGGTGCCCCCACACATTGACTCTGTACCGGTACCCCCATGTATATAGCCTCCACATTGACTCTGTACTGGTACCCCCTGTATATAGCCTCACTATTGTTATTCTACTGCTGCCCTTTAATTATTTGTTACTTTTATTACTTATTTTTCTTTACGTATTTTTCTAAAAACTGCAATGTTGGTTAAGTGTTTGTAAGTATAAGCATTTCACTGTAAGGTCTGCACCTGTTGTATATGGTGCATGTGACAAATACATTTTGATTTGATTTTAAGCACTCATCTCAGTCGACCTACAGTGCCTTCCGAAAGTATTCGGCCCCCTTGAACTTTGCGACCTTTTGCCACATTTCAGGCTTCAAACATAAAGATATAAAACTGTATTTTTTTGTGAAGAATCAACAACAAGTGGGACACAATCATGAAGTGGAACGACATTTATTGGATATTTCAAACTTTTTTAACAAATCAAAAACTGAAAAATTGGGCGTGCAAAATTATTCAGCCCCCTTAAGTTAATACTTTGTAGCGCCACCTTTTGCTGCGATTACAGCTGTAAGTCGCTTGGGGTATGTCTCTATCAGTTTTGCACATCGAGAGTGACATTTTTTCCCATTCCTCCTTGCAAAACAGCTTGAGCTCAGTGAGGTTGGATGGAGAGCATTTGTGAACAGCAGTTTTCAGTTCTTTCCACAGATTCTCGATTGGATTCAGGTCTGGACTTTGACTTGGCCATTCTAACACCTGGATATGTTTATTTTTGAACCATTCCATTGTAGATTTTGCTTTATGTTTTGGATCATTGTCTTGTTGGAAGACAAATCTCCATCCCAGTCTCAGGTCTTTTGCAGACTACATCAGGTTTTCTTCCAGAATGGTCCTGCATTTGGCTCCATCCATCTTCCCATCAATTTTAACCATCTTCCCTGTCCCTGCTGAAGAAAAGCAGGCCCAAACCATGATGCTGCCACCACCATGTTTGACAGTGGGGATGGTGTGTTCAGCTGTGTTGCTTTTACGCCAAACATAACGTTTTGCATTGTTGCCAAAAAGTTCAATTTTGGTTTCATCTGACCAGAGCACCTTCTTCCACATTTTTGGTGTGTCTCCCAGGTGGCTTGTGGCAAACTTTAAACAACACTTTTTATGGATATCTTTAAGAAATGGCTTTCTTCTTGCCACTCTTCCATAAAGGCCAGATTTGTGCAATATACAACTGATTGTTGTCCTATGGACAGTCTCCCACCTCTGCAGTTCATCCAGAGTGATCCTGGGCCTCTTGGCTGCATCTCTGATCAGTCTTCTCCTTGTATGAGCTGAAAGTTTAGAGGGACGGCCAGGTCTTGGTAGATTTGCAGTGGTCTGATACTCCTTCCATTTCAATATTATCGCTTGCACAGTGCTTCTTGGGATGTTTAAAGCTTGGGAAATATTTTTGTATCCAAATCCGGCTTTAAACTTCTTCACAACAGTATCTCGGACCTGCCTGGTGTGTTCCTTGTTCTTCATGATGCTCTCTGCGCTTTTAACGGACCTCTGAGACTATCACAGTGCAGGTGCATTTATACGGAGACTTGATTACACACAGGTGGATTGTATTTATCATCATTAGTCATTTAGGTCAACATTGGATCATTCAGAGATCCTCACTGAACTTCTGGAGAGAGTTTGCTATACTGAAAGTAAAGGGGCTGAATAATTTTGCACACCCAATTTTTCAGTTTTTGATTTGTTAAAAAAGTTTGAAATATCCAATAAATGTCGTTCCACTTCATGATTGTGTCCCACTTGTTGTTGATTCTTCACAAAAAAATACAGTTTTATATCTTTATGTTTGAAGCCTGAAATGTGTCAAAAGGTTGCAAAGTTCAAGGGGGCCGAATACTTTCGCAAGGCACTGTATGTAGGGCAGTAGCTGCATCCATGCCCAGCAACTGTGTTAGTGTCTGGCCTATGCATAGTGGAAAGAAACAGTCTTATTCATGATGGAAATATTTCAATAAAAGGTTAGGGATGAATGGCATTTATATCCATAACACTGTAGGCCTCGTCGTGATTTTATTTATTTAGGCAAGTCAGTTAAGAACAAATTCTTATTTACAATGACGGCCTACCCCGGCCAAACACAGACTACGCTATGGGATTCCCAATCACGGCGGGTTGTAATGCAGCCTGGAATCGAACCAGAGTCTGTAATGATACCTCTTGCACTGAGATGCTTTGCCGTAGACCACTGCACCACTCAGGAGCCCGATAATGATGAATAGGCAAAATCATGCTCAAAATGCTCTTGTTTTTATTGGCATTTTGTACATTCAAAATGTTGCATATTGTGAAGTGTAGGCCTATCCATCACGCAGTTGCTATTTTTAAAGTTATTTTTTCTCCTCAGTGCCAGTTCTCATAGCATACTGTTTTTCTGCACCATTTTAAACCTTGTGAGTGCAGTGCATGGGTGCATTTTTTGTGAAATTCTGTGTAACATGTCTTCATAGAATAGTGTAGAAGTGGGTGTGTGGAACGCTGCCAAACCCCATGGTTTCCTCTGTCATAGATAGGGTGCCGATGACAGCAGATACCTCCTGGTTATCTAGTGAAAATAACTACAATGTGATACCGTCTATACCAGTTCACTTTCAATGTCATATTAATAAATTATATTATGCTCAAGATAATAAATTGCCCTGTGTTCAGATGAGACGTTAAACGGCTGTCCTGACTCTGTGGTCACTAAAGATCCCATGGCACTTATTGTAAGAGTTGGGTTTTTAACCCCAGTGTCCTGCCTAAATTCCCAATCTGGCTCTCATACCATCACAGTCACCTAAACAACCCCAGTTTACAATTGGTCGTTGCTGCAATGATAATGTGTTCTCAGTCAATTTATCTGGCAAAATTAGGGTAAAAAAAAAATGGCTATAGCAGACATGCTGGATATGATGACGAGATGCTTGAGTCTCCGCTCTAACAATGGGATTCCTTGTCCGCAGAACGGCTGGCTGGCTACCCATTCCGTAGCAGCAAAGATAACAACATAACACTCGTTTTATAAAGGCAGATATAATTACCGTAGACGCATATCATAGTTCAAAAGATGAGCATTGTACTGTATGCTCTCCATAGGACTACCTGTGCATTTCTACTGCCTGGGTCACCTGTGCGCCTATTGACAGAGAGGAAGAGGCGAAGCGAGTGTTTACACCGCCCAAAATCTGTCCAGATTAAGCAGATCATGAATTATTAAACATGTGAGGAGTTTTTGTATGGGGGAAAAGAGAGAGTGTTGAATTTAGTCAGGGTAAAAATGAATTGCTATTTTGATACGTGAGGCTTTTTTAATCTAATAGAAGTTTCGTACGGTTGTTACTTGTGTACTGATATAAGTGTGATGCACGTGACATCCCGGAAACGTTGAGAAAAACTTGAGAAGGGCTATGCATATTCATGAAACTAGCATATCATCTCACTCTCCTTTGAGTACAGGCGGTTGATGTAAACCCCCTCATCGAATAATATTCAAGTAATGAGATGTATCCACCATCCAAAGAGAGAAATAGGCGGGAGCTTTGGGCAAAAGACCCAACCAAATAACGATGTTTGGAAAGTGGATTGTTTTACACGCGTTTATTAACATTTGTAATCCCACCTGTGCTAGAGTTGCTTTTTTTCCACGTTGAATCAACGTGGGAAACTTTTAACCTAAATCTAATTGACAGGGTGACATTTTTGGTTGATTTCACTTTGAATTCACATTTGACAACTCAACCAAATGTTCAACTAGACGTTGAACTGCCCGGTGGGTTAGAACAGCCATTGAAAGAGGACATGGTAGATGCTGTGAGCTGTTTTGGCCAGTAGATGACAGTGTAATCAATGTTCTGTGACTCCTCTCTCTTTCCACAAAGCACATTGAAACAATTCTCATAAAATTACAAAAAAGGCATCTGAGAACATCAAATTAATTTTGTTCTCTGGTGGGAGATGTCCCTCCTGACAGAAGTACTAGGCCTACAATTCGTTTTCACGTATTTTGATATCTGAAAATGTGGGCCAAAATGTGTAAAGAGTAGTCAGTCCCTGTACTGTCCCTATAATTTTTTTTCCTAATAATTTTACATTTTGTGATATTCGGACACTCTCAAAGTCTTAATTAGTATTTTTTGAAGTTATTTGTTTGATTATAAAAAGTTAGTGTATGAACTAAAACAATTAGTATTTTTTAAATTATATTAAACTTTTGGTTTTGATGTTATTCACAAGATCAACATACTGATTTTAAAAAACATATATGTTTAACTCAGTTAAAAAAATGCATTTCTCATATTAATAAACATATTAATATCACATAAAATAGCAACACCTGAATTAAATGAAAACCCTCAGCATTTTGAAGTAATTGATGTTAACGTTCTCATACTGTTGGCCCAAAAATAACTACTAACTATGAAAAATATTTAAATCTCATGTACATAACTATCTGATGGATCTGTTCAATTTGCAACATTTCAAATATTATTTTAATTGATAATACTTTAAGTGGTATGTTATTTCATTTGAGCTAATTCTTCAAAGTCAATAGGGACTGTTTTTGTCATTGAATTTCTGTTATAATCGATTAATTCCAAAATGATATCATGCAGTGTTTTATGATTGTAATTGTATTTTCCTTAAGATGGCTTGAAGTAAGTCATGACAGAAAACGATAATTACTGATATGAATTGTAACAGTAGAGCAGTGATAAACAGCATAATACATAACCAAGAAATAGTCTGTCACAGACACAGAGTCTATTTTCTTTATTTGAATGTTTTAATCAATTAAAGTTAAGGTATTTCCTTCACTTTTTGAACTGCTCTTTTGGACATGCAAAATTGTATTTTGTTGTTCTTGTATAAGTGTCATTGTATCCTGAATCACATTTTATCAACAACTTCACAGTTGTCGCCTGTCAGTCGCCTGAAGTTGCAGCCAAATTCATTTTTATATTATCCTCAAGTAATATCTGAATGCTCCTTTCATCCCCATGCATCAAAGCCAACCAATGCACACTTCAAACAGGCATCACCAACTGCCAATCATGTCCCAAAGAAGACAAACACAACTGAAACTGTAAATCAACCCAGGGCCCACATCTACAAAGTAAATAAATATATTATAAACAGATGCCATGATTTACAACATATGGATAAATAAAGCACTATGTCATCTTTTTCTAAACAGTGGTTCAAGCGAGGTCCAAAACCCTCCCATCCAACCAAGCCTCTCATGAGTCAATGACTTCACTGGAGCCTGGTGTATACTGGCACAACCCAGACTGGTTATGGTTGCATAAATCATATTCTTTCTCCAACCTGGTCTCAGAGAATTTCAAATTTTTCTGTAGGTAAATCCAAGACTCCATTTAGTATGATATGTATTCATTTGTGGATGTCCGTCACCCATTTCCTGCAACTTGGGCTCAGAGCATTTTGCAATATTCTGTATGTAAATCCAAGACACTCCATGCAGGGACAGATCAAACTTTAGTGGGGGGGGGGGGGGGTCCAACTCAAGGTTTCATAAAAATAAATGCTCATATTTTCGCATGACCCTCCTAACAATAACTGTAGTGACCCTGTGATTATAAACATGGATGTTGACTTTACCACTTCAGCATGCTTTTGTGGCACAATCGATGTCAGGCAGAGCTACTAGCCAGAAGGTTAAGGGTTCACCGACCACCACAGCTCACTCTCCCTTCCTGTTTCATTACACTACGACCAGAGCTGGCTGCAGACAATGATCAGCTAGGGGGAAGTTAGATTTTCAACATTTTGATGCCATATTTGTAATTATATTAAATATGCAACGAATTTTCAACCAACAAGTTTCTGGGCCAATGCACCACACAACCAATAAACAAAGCGTACAGACTTTGGGCACTTCAAAATCATGTATTACGTTTTCATCACCATAATAAATAGGCTATGTCAATCTCCACAAACAGAAAATAGATCCCTCCCTACCTTGTAGGCTTACCCAGTATCGTAGGCTTACCCAGTATCGTAGGCTTACCCAGTATCGAAGGCTTGGCTTGACAATCTTCGAATGTCATTAAACATTTGGGTGTTTTGTAATAGATGTCTCTTTCTATTCATCCATTGGCCACTGCACAGTTAGGATTGATAGATTTTTTTGTCAGTAAAAAAGAAAACAAGTGCTCAATGAAGTCGGGGACTTACTCCCATTGTGTCCTTAATTTTTACATAAATACGTATACAATTACATAGATACAGAGATAGAGACAAAACAATGCTCAACCTCCAGATGAGGATGAGGGGGGAGTTTGACTACAATTCTTAGAGGTTTGTTTGGCTTGTAGCTTGTTCTTTAGATGTTTGGGGCTGCTGGTGAACTATGATGTGCAGGCATAATCAAAGTAACACTGGACTAGCCCACTTGCCAGAGACCTTAGGGTGTCTATTGCAAGGTTCCCATCCAGTTGGCGACAGAGTTTCATGTGAATATTCTAAAATCTTCATAACATTTCTGAGTTTCCTTCAGGAAGAATTGGCGCTGGAAAACATGACAGGGAACATTTTAATTTACCGAACAATTGAGAAATTTTATGGACATCCATATCCATTCAGATCCAACGCAACGCAGCCAGCACCATCAATAACTGAGGGATGTTAGCTAAATGAGCCACATTAACATATCATTAAAAACAGCCTATAACACATTACAAAAACACAATTCCTTGTGTTTCAATGTGTAGCATTTGCAAAACTTTATAGTCTATTTGTTATGAGGGGTGGGGGGGGGGGGGGGGGGGGCTACTTTCCTTAAACAATAATTGTCCACCTCACGGTTCATTGTCAGAGATTTGAGCACTAAATGTATCAGGGCATTACATTCAAAGGCTTAGATGTCTACTGTATGATATTCATATTACTTTTATTTACAAAAGTATGTGGACACCCATTCAAATGAGTGGATTTGGCTATTTCAGGCACCCCCGTTGCTGACAGGTGTATAATATTGAGCACAGAGCCATGCAATCTCCATAGACAAACATTGGCAGGAGAATGGCCATATTGAAGAGCTCAGTGACTTTCAACGTGGCACCGTCATAGGATGCCACCTTTCCAACAAGTCAGTTAGTCTAATTTTTGCCCTGCTAGAGCTGACCCGGTCAACTATAAGTGTTGTTATTGTGAAGTGGAAACATCTAGGAGAAACAATGGTTCAATGAACCATAAACAATTAATGAACACCTGTGGAACGGTCATTAAGACACTAACAGCTTACAGACAGTAGGCAATTAAGGTCACAGTTATAAAAACTTAGGACACTAAAGAGGCCTTTCTACTGACTGAAAAACACCAAAAGAAAGATGCCCAGGGTCCCTGTTCATCCGTGTGAACGTGCCTTAGGCATGCTGCAAGGAGGCATAAGGACTGCAGATGTGGCCAGGGCAATAAATTGCAATGTCCCTACTGTGAGATGCCTAAGATAGTGCTACAGGGAGACAGTATGGACAGCTGATCATCCTCGCAGTGGCAGACCACATGTAACAACACCTGCACAGGATCGGTACATCCGAACATCACACCTGCGGGACAGGTACAGGATGGAAACACCAACTGCCCGAGTTACACCAGGAATGCACAATCCCTCCATCTGTGCTCAGACTGTTCTCAATTAGCCAAGAGAGGCTGAACTGAGGGCTTGTAGGCCTGTTATAAGTCAGGTCCTCACCAGACATCACCGGCAACAACGTCGCCTATGGGCACAAACCCACCGTCGCTGAACCAGACAGGACTGGAAAAAAGTGCTCTTCACTGACGAGTCGCGGTTTTGTCTCACCAGGAGTGATGGTCAGATTCGCGTTTATCGTTGATGGAATGAGCGTTACACCGAGGCCTGCACTCTTGAGTGGGATCGATTTGGAGGTGGAGGGTCCGTCATGGTCTGGGGAGCTGTGTCACAGCACCATCGGACTGAGCTTGTTGTCATTGCAGGCAATCTCAACACTGTGCGTTACAGGGAAGACATCCTCCTCCCTCATGTGGTACCCTTCCTGCAGACTCATCCTGACATGACCCTCGAGCATGACAATGCCGCCAGCCATACTGCTCTTCTGTGCATGAGTTCCTGCAAGACAGGAACGTCAGTGTTCTGCAATGGCCAGCGGAGCCCGGATCTCAATCTCATTGAGCACGTCTGGGACCTGTTGCATCGGAGAGTGAGGGCTAGAGCCATTCCCTCCAGAAATGTCCGGGAACTTGCAGGTGCCTTGGAGGAAGAGTGGGGTAACATCTCACAGAAAGAACTGGCAAATCTGGTGCAATCCATGAGGAGGAGATGCACTGCAGTACTTAATGCAGCTGGTGGCCACACCAGATACTGACTGTCACTTTTGATTTTGACCCCCCCTTTTTTCAGGGGGACATTATTCAATTTCTGTTAGACACATGTCTGTGGAACTTGTTCAGTTGTTGAATCTTGTTATGTTCGTACAAATATCTACAAATGCTAAGTTTGCTGAAAATAAACGCAGTTGACAATGAGAGACGTTTCTTTTTTTGATGAGTTTATATATACAGTGGGGCAAAAAAGTATTTAGTCAGCCACCAATTGTGCAAGTTCTCCCACTTAAAAAGATGAGAGAGGCCTGTAATTTTCATCATAGATACACTTCAACTATGACAGACAAAATGAGAAATAAAAATCCAGAAAAACACATTGTAGGATTTTTAATGAATTTATTTGCAAATTATGGTGGAAAATAAGTATTTGGTCACCTACAAACAAGCAAGATTTCTGGCTCTCACATTCCTGTAACTTCTTCTTTAAGAGGCTCCTCTGTCCTCCACTTGTTACCTGTATTAATGGCACCTGTTTGAACTTGTTATCAGTATAAAAGACACCTGTCCACAACCTCAAACAGTCACACTCCAAACTCCACTATGGCCAAGACCAAAGAGCTGTCAAAGGACACCATAAACAAAATTGTAGACCTGCACCAGGCTGGGAAGACTGAATGTGCAATAGGTAAGCAGCTTGGTTTGAAGAAATCAACTGTGGGAACAATTATTAGGAAATGGAAGACATACAAGACCACTGATAATCTCCCTCGATCTGGGGCTCCACGCAAGATCCGGCCCTGTGGGGTCAAAATGATCACAAGAACGGTGAGCAAAAATCGCAGAACCACACGGGGGGACCTAGTGAATGACCTGCAGAGAGCTAGGACCAAAGTAACAAAGCCTACCATCAGTAACACACTACGCCGCCAGGGACTCAAATCCTGCAGTGCCAGACGTGTCCCCCTGCTTAAGCCAGTACATGTCCAGGCCCATCTGAAGTTTGCTAGAGAGCATTTGGATGATCCAGAAGAAGATTGGGAGATGGTCATATGGTCAGATGAAACCAAAATATAACTTTTTGGTAAAAACTCAACTCGTCGTGTTTGGAGGACAAAGAATGCTGAGTTGCATCCAAAGAACACCATACCTACTGTGAAGCATGGGGGTGGAAACATCATGCTTTGGGGCTGTTTTTCTGCAAAGTGACCAGGACGACTGAGTGAAAACCTCCTTCCATCAGCAAGTGCATTGAAGATGAAACGTGGCTGGGTCTTTCAGCATGACAATGATCCCAAACACACCGCCCGGGCAACAAAGGAGTGGCTTTGTAAGAAGCATTTCATGGTCCTGGAGTGGCCTAGCCAGTCTCCAGATCTCAACCCCATAGAAAATCTTTGGAGGGAGTTGAAAGTCCGTGTTGCCCAGCAACAGCCCCAAAACATTGTTGCTCTAGAGGAGATCTGCATGGAGGAATGGGCCAAAATACCAGCAACAGTGTGTGAAAACCTTGTGAAGACTTACGGAAAACATTTGACCTCTGTCATTGCCAACAAAGGGTATATAACAAAGTATTGAGATACATTTTTGTTATTGCCCAAATACTTATTTTCCACCATAATTTGCAAATAAATTCATTAAAAATACTACAATGTGATTTTCTAGATTTTCTTTTTCTCATTTTGTCTGTCATAGTTGAAGTGTACCTATGATAAAAAATTACAGGCCTCTCTCATCTTTTTAAGTGGGAGAACTTGCACAATTGGTGGCTGACTAAATACTTTTTTGCCCACTGTATATAAGCATGAGGAGGTATGGTATATGGCCAATATACCACGGCTAAGGGCTGTTCTTAGGCACGACGCAATGCGGAGTGCGTGGATACAGCCCTTATCCGTGGTATACTGGCCATTTTACTTTTTTTTTTAAATGTAACGTTTGTTTAACTAGGCAAGTCAGTTAAGAACAAATTCTTATTTATAATGACGGCCTACTAGAAGGCAAAAGGCTTCCTGCAGGGACGGGGGCTGGGATTAAAAATAAATGAAACACAAATTTAGTACAAAACGCACATCACAAAGTGATGTATACCACAAACCCCAAGGTGCCTAATTGCTATTATAAACGGGCTGATTGGCTGATTTCTTTTGATTTTCCCATGATGTCAAGCAGAGGCACTGAGTTTGAAGGTCAGCCTTGAAATACATCCACAGGTACACCTCCAACTGACTCAAATGTTAGCCTATCAGAAGCTTCTAAAGCCATGACATCATTTTCTGGAATTTTCCAAGCTGTGTAAAGGCACAGTGAATTTATTGTATGTAAACTTCTGACCCCCTGGAATTGTGATACAGTGAATTATAAGTGGAATAATCTGTGTGTAAATAATTGTAATGACTCCAACCTAAGCGTATGTAAACTTACAACTTCAACTGAGTGTGTATATATATATATATATATATATATATAACTTTCAAAAAAGTAATCCAAGTCATTGTTTAAAGGGAAAATACGAGCAGGAGAACAAATGTATACCAGTGAAAAAAACGCACTACCCTCTCCTGTGACCCCCAAATTACCCCACAACCTCCCCAAAGCAAATTAAGAGTTTGACAACCCTCCCCTATATTGGACCTCCCCACCCCCCCAGTAAATTTTAATCTGTGCTTTAGTATGATATTTTAAGTTTCGTATGATATGTATTATTTTGTGGATGTCCATCACCCATTTTGTACATGGTGTGTGATATGTTACGTATTCTAGTTAGGTGGGTAATGTTAGCTAGCTGGCTTAGGTTAAGATTAGGAGTTTGGTTAAATGGTTTTAAGGTTAGGGTTAGGGAAAGGGTTAGCTAAAATGGCTAGGGATAGGGGAAGGATTAGCTAAAAGGGTTAGGGTTAGGGGAAGGGTTAGCTAATATGCTAAGTAGTTGCAAAGTGACTAAAAAGTAGTACGTTTCAAACTCACATTCTTTGGGTTCCTAGACGTTCGCATTATAGTAGCTAAAAGTAGTATTTAGTTGAAAAGTTGCTAAAACGCTAAAGTTGTCCATGAGATTTAAACTCACAGCCTTTGGGTGAAACCCAGCCCTTAATGAATCACTAACCATCTGAATTCTTTAGCAATACAAGACCATCGCTTAATGAGAGGTCGACACGTCTGGTTAGCAGATATCACTGAATTTGTTCAGGTAATGTGTCATTCTATACACTCACCCATCCACCCCAACCAACAATTTTACTTTTATTTTTGCCTTAAGTAACTATCTGTCTTATGTACCCATACCAAACGAAACATATCATACTAATTGCAGTGTTTACGTTTACTATATTACGTCTAGTCAATGAGACCAGGCTGTTCCCCCATGTTCCTGCTACTACTCAAATAGTCACTTTCCAAAGACCTTCTACCCTCAATAAACTCCCCACTGGGCACAGTTGTCAGTTCAACGTTTAGTTTAGATTTACATTTGGTTGAGTTGACAGCTAACGTGAAGTTAGCTGATTTACCAAATGTAAATAAAAATAATTATTAAAACAAAGTGGATAGCAGAGAACATGCCTATGTTTACCCTCGTTTCTTGGACAGACCAGAGCCTTAGATATGCAGTTTTAGAAACTGTTCTTCATTTTGTAAGCATTACATGGCAAAGTAGCCAGAAGGTTGTGGATTCGCAGACCACCACAGACAAGAGTAGGGGTGAAAATATCTCCATTATAATAAAAGCACTGCATACATCTACAGTGCCTTCAGAAAGTGCTCACACCCCTTGACTTTTTACACATTTTGTTGTGTTACAGCCTGAGTTTAAAATTGATTCAAAAATAAATAAATAATTTTAAAAATGTCACTAGCCTGCACCCTAATGTCAAAGTGGAATTATGTTTTTCAAACATTTTACTAATTAATCAAAAATGAAAAAGCCGAAATGTCTTGAGTCAATAAGAATTCAACCCCTTTGTTATGGCAAGCCTAAATAAGTTGCGGAGTAAAAAATGTGCTGAACAAGTCACATAATAAGTTGCATGGACCCACTCTGTGTGTATTTTTTAATGACAACCTCATCTCTGTACACCACACACACAATTATCTGTAAGGTTCCTAAGTCGAGCAGTGAATTTCAAATACAGATTCAACCACAAAGACCAGGGAGGTTTTTCCAATTCCTCGCAAAGAAGGGCAGCTATTGGTAAAAAAGCAGACATTGAATATCCCTTTGAGCATGGTGAAGTTATTAATTACACTTTGGATGTTGTATCAATAAATCCAGTCATTACAAAGAGACAGGCGTCCTTCCTAACTCATTTGCTGGAGAGGAAAGAAGCCGCTAAGGGATTTCACCAGGAGGCCAATGGCGACTTTAAAACAGTTTAACGGCTGTGATCGGAGAAACGAGGCATCTGAGTAATACTGCAAAGAAATTCAGCACAGCAATTCACTTTTTTTCCTGAATACAAAGTGTTACATTTGGGCAAATCCAATACAACCCATTACTGAGTGCCACTCTCTATATTTTCAAGCATAGTGGTGGCAGCATCATGTTATGGGTGTGCTTCTAATCGTTAAGGACTGAATAAAAAATAAACGGAATGGACCTAAGCACAGGTAAAGTCCTAGAGGGAAATCTGGTTCAATCTGCTTTCCACCAGACCCTGGGAGATGAATTCACCTTCAGCAGGACAATAACCTAAAACACAAAACACTGGAGCTTCTTACCAAGAAGGCAGTGAATGTTTCTGAGTGGCTGAGTTACAGTTTTGAAACTTGAAAATCTATAGCAAGAAATAAATTGTCACATAATATCCCATATGCATAGGAGTCACGTCTTTCCCTGGCATTTTACAGCTAGTTTCTTGCATAAAGCATAATGACTAAAGAGTCATAATGACTAAAGAGTCATAATGACTAAAGAGTCATAATGACTAAAGAGTCATTATAGATCGCTTTATATAATCAGGTCCATTACATTTTTTTCCATGATTCCACATGTGTTATTTCATAGTTTTGATGTCTTCACTAATATTCTACAATAAAAATATATATAAAAAAATAAATAAATAAATAAATAAATAATAATACAAATATTCTACAATGTAAAAAAAAAATGTAATAAAGAAAAACCCTTGAATGAGTAGGTGTCCAAACTTTTGACTGGTAGTTTACACCATCCCAGCAGTGCAAACACTCAGGAAGAAAGTACATTGTCTTGGAAATATAACTTTGCCCTGTGCTTCTCCGATCATGTTCTTCCTAGGCCTATAGCCTATATTATAAACTGGGTGGTTCGAGCCCTGAATGTTGATTGGCTGAAAGCCATGGTATATCAGACAAACATGTATCTTTATGTTCTAATTACGTTGGCAACCAGTTTATAATAGCAATAAGGCACCTCAGGGATTTGTAGTATATGGCCTATATACCACAGGTAATGGCTGTATCCAGGCACTTCGTGTTGCGTCGTGCAGAAGAACATCCCTCAGCCGTGGTATATTGGCCATATACCACACTCACTCCTGCCTTATTGCTTAAGTATAGGCTATAGATCATTTGATTGAGACCATTCTAGACACACTTGATATTGCGCCCCCAGCAGAGAATCATGGATGAGGGGCACCATCAGGCACACATCGAGATATTATAACCAACTAATTCTCAAACCCTGAGCAATATGACATTTCATCGATTACAGGACCCTCCCCTGGACTAAATAAAAAAATACTAAACCCTCCCCCTGACTGAAATTATAAAAGCATCACCCTCCTGATTTTTCTCTGGGTAACAATTGTGTCAATTTCGACCGCTCCCTTACATTGATGACTTTTTCAATATCCATTCAGTTTTTCATGTTGATTCAACATCATTATATTACATTTTTGGGATGAAAGGATGTGGAAACAATGTTGAGTCAAACTGTTTTTGCTCAGTGGGTATGGGCAATAATGTAATATGGTAACTGACGTTTTTGAAGATGGAATTGTTTATTGTCTCCACTCTTCTAAGTAAAACATAATTGATATAAATGTTATTTAGAGAGGAGGTGACACAGAATACAATAAGTAGTTAGTAGGAGATTCAGTTATTTTCTGTACTTTCGTCTTTTTGAAATCCCCATTGTCTAATATTGGTTGTCCTGGTGCACAACATTAGTGATGTCACAGATGAGCTGAAACAATATGAAAGGGGTACTTTGAAAGCCTTTGGTTTTTGTCAGTTTAGCGTCACAGAAGTTGGCATTATATAGGGGAAAAAAGAGATGTGTGTTTCCTATCTGAACGTTGCTAGAAGGTACGAAAAATGTCTAGGCTTGACTGTGGTCAAAGCTGTTCTCGCATACACGTACACAGAATCGCAAACAGTTGAGCCTTGAGTCACTCCACAGTCACGCCTGCTTGTGTTGTCTTGTTTTGTTGCAAGTGTGAGACTGATCTTTATCTAGCTGCCATACACTGTAGTCCAAGGAAATGTAGTAAGATGGGTAACAGACAGTTTCTCAGTAGTGGAGAGATCTGTGCTGATAATCATGTATGTATGTTCAGAGGCACCTGCTGCCAGTATAGAACAAGCTTTCTTGTGGGAACTAAAGTATTGCTGCAATAGCCCAATTTCTTTTTCCCAATATGCCTCACAGGTGCATACGCCCCCTAAAGCAGGGTTCCCCAACTGGCAGCCCGTGGTCTTTAATTTGACCCGCAGGTGATTTTATTTCGCCCCCATCAAATTTTGTCTACGTGTTTTGGGTGTTGGACACGAAAGACTAAAAACACCAGCATAGCAGCTCCAAGTGGTTTTAATTTGGGAAATCTATTCTAAAGTATAAGAGAAACACACTGAGTGGACAAAATATTAGGAACACCTTTCTAATATTGTGTTGCACCCCCTTTTGCCCTCAGAACAGCCTCAATTCTTCGGGGCATGGAAAGCATTCCACAGGGATGCTGGCCTATGTTGACTCCAAGGCTTCCCACAGTTGTGTCAAGTTGGCTGGATGTACTTTGGGTAGTGGACCATTCCTGGCACCTACTACCATACCCCGTTCAAAAGCACTTAAATATTTTGTCTTGCCAATTCACCCTCTGAATGGCAAACATACACAATCCATGTCTCAATTGTCTCAAGGCTTAAAAATCCTTCTTTAACCTATATCCTAAACTTCATCTACACTGATTTGAATTGAATTTAACACGTGACGTCAATAAGGGATCATAGCTTTCACCTGGATTCACCTTCTCTGTCTTGGAATGTTTTGTACATTCGGTGTATGTGATCGTATACAAAAGTAAGCAAAGTTTGAAATGATTATGTTTTAGTCAAGTATTACATTTTGGACTTATTGCGCTAAATGTCCAGTCCACAAATTATTTGTAATTATGTTTGGCCCCCTGACCATCCGCTAAAGAAAGAATTGGCCACCGGCTGAATCTTGCTAATGATCCCTGCCCTAAAGTGTACCACTGTGGTAGGCCAATAATTACATTGGTTATTTAGCATTCCGTAGATATGTTATCAATATGTCTGGTTTACTAAATATAAACCTAGAGCCAAGGTGTCAAATCAAAAATGTTCAACATGAAACAATTTAGATATTTTTTCCATTGATAATCACAGCAGAGGTTTGGCTCAGAGAAGTGAGAGATTTGCAGTATTGAAGCTTTTGAATGGCCACTATATCAGAGGCCTGCACCTCAGTGCACTTAACATCAACACGTGTACTGAATATGTGATCCTCTAATCAACAGATCCTCCATATCCCCCCCCCCCCTCCCCCCAGGTGTCTGCTGCACATCAAAGAGGCAAAGAATGGAATGGTATCTCTATGCCTGAACTTAATTTCATGACTCTGCTGCTGCCTGGCAAGTAACTCTGGTTGATGTGTTGGTGCCATTTGCACCTTAAGGTAAGGTTGGACCACAAAATAAACAAAGATCCAAAGCCCTAGTTAAGATTCATTATCAATTTAGTACTATAGTACCTTGACAAGATGTAGCCTAGAACAGAGAAATGACAATTGAATCAATCATACTTTTGAAATGAACATATTTTCGAACAGCAACTGAGAAGCCATAATGGACAATAACTTCCAGACGGTTACGCAATGGAAACTTGCTGTATCTTTTGCTTGTTGTGTAACACCACTGAGAAATGTTCCTCTATCTACAATCTATTGTTTTTTCAATGGAAAGTGTGAAGAACTCAGACAACAAAAGGAGATGTTGTCTACTTCAAAGCATGGCATATGTGATAGCTTTGAGGAGGCTTGCGTCTCTCAATAACGAATGCCTTGTCACATCTTGATGTACCGCTTGCCATGCAGAAGCAGAGAAACAGTCTACTATGGCTTGGGTGGCTGGAGTCTTTAACGATTTTTCCGGGCCTTCCTTTCACAACGCCTGATATAGAGGTCCTGATGGCAGGGAGCTCGGCCCCAGTGATGCACTGGGCTGTCCTCACCACCCTCTGTAGCATCATGCGATCGAGGGCGGTGCTGTTGTCATACCAAGTGGTGATGATGCCAGTCAAGATGCTCTCAATGGTGCAGCTGTAGAACTTTTTGAGGATTAAAGGGCCCATGCCAAACCTTTCCAAACTCCTGAGGGGGAAGAGGCGCCTTCTTCACGGCAGTGCGTGTGTGTGGACCATTTTAAGTCCTTAGTGATTTGGACACCGAGGAACTTGAAGCTCTCGACCTGCTCCACTGCTGCCCCGTCGATGTGGATGGGGCCTGCCACTTGTGTAGCCTACCTGGAGCTGGCAAATGGATGTAAAAAAAAGCCTATAACTTCAGTTTATTGTTGTTGTAGCCTTATGTTATTATGCAATTATTAATGGCCATGTTTAGTTAATGAAATTCAAAGTTATCCATTTTGATCATGGTCACAGTTATATTTAATTGCCCACAGACACTACAGAACAAACCACCTTTAGATTTTTTTGGGGGGGGATATCTGTTCTCTGTAATGAATCTGTTATTCAATTAATTTGTATGAGCTAATAGCACTAAGGTGAAATAAAAATGTTTATCAAATATTTGTTTTGGGGGGGGGTGGGAATCTCTTTTTTTATACTTCAAGGGGTCTTAAAATTCCAAATCAAATAGCAAAATAATCATTGGTATGACCTTCTTAAAACAATTCAATATACAGTGCATTTGGAAAGTATTCAGACCCCTTGAATTTTTCCACATTTTGCTACGTAACAGCCTTTTTCTAAAATGGTTGAAATATTTTTTCCCCCTCATCAATCTACACACAATACCCCCTAATGACAAAGCAAAAACTGTTTTTTATAATTTTTTGCAAATGTATTAAAAATAAAAAAAACATAAGAATTCAGACCCTTTACTCAGTACTTTGTTGAAGCACCTTTGGCAGTGATTACAGCCTTGAGTCTTCTTGGGTATGACGCTACAAGCTTTGCACACCTGTATTTTGGGAGTTTCCCCCATTCTTCTCTGCAGATCCTCTCAAGATCTGTCAGGTTGGATGGGGAACATCGTTGCACAGCTCTTTTCAGGTCTCTCCAGAGATGTTCGATCGGGTTCAAGTCCAAGCTCTGGCTGGCCCACTCAAGGACATTCAGAGACTTGTCCCGAAGCCACTCCTGCATTGTCTTGGGTGTGTGCTTAGGATTGTTGTCCTGTTGGAAGGTGAACCTTCACCCCAGTCTGAGATCCTGAGCGCTCTGGAGCAGCTTTTCATCAAGGATCTCTCTGTACTTCATCTTTGCGCCGTTCATCTTTCCCTCGATCTTGACTAGTCTCCCAGTCCCTGCTGCTGAAAACCTTTCCCACAGCATGATGCTGCCACCACCATGCTTCACCGTAGGGATGGTGACAGGTTTCTTCCAGACGTGATGCTAGGCATTCCGGTCAACGAGTTCCACCTTGGTTTCATCATACCAGAGAATCTCATTTTTCA
Organism: Oncorhynchus mykiss; assembly: GCF_013265735.2. Lineage (NCBI taxonomy): Eukaryota > Metazoa > Chordata > Actinopteri > Salmoniformes > Salmonidae > Oncorhynchus > Oncorhynchus mykiss. Next base: position 15,035,909 of record NC_048574.1, read on the forward strand.
TGGTCTGAGAGTCCTATAGTTGCCTTTTGGCAAACTCCAAGGGGGCTGTCATCTGCCTTTTACTGAAGAGTGGCTTCCATCTGGCCACTACCATAAATGCCTGATTGATGGAGTGCTGCATAGATGGTTGTCCTTCTGGAAGGTTCTCCCGTCTCCACAGAGGAACTCTAGAGCTCTGTCAGAGTGACCATCTGGTTCCTGTTCACCTCCCTGACCAAGGCCCTTCTCCCCCGATTGCTCAAATTGATCGGGCGGCCAGCTCTAGGAAGACTCTTGGTGGTTCCAAACTTCTTCCATTTAAGAATGATAGAGACCACTGTGTTCTTGGGGACCTTCAATGCTGCAGACATTTTTTGGTTCCCTTCCAAAAATCTGTGCTTCAACACAATCCTGTCTTGGAGCTCTACGGACAATTCCTTCGACCTCATGTTTTTTTTCTTTCTCTGACGTACATTGTCAACTGTGGGACCTTATATAGACAGATGTGAGCCTTTCCAAATCGTGTCCAATCAATTGAATTTACAACAGGTGGACTCCAATCAAGTTGTAGGAACATCTCAAGGGTGATCAATGGAAACAGCATGCACCTGAGCTCAATTTCGAGTCTCATAGCAAAAGGTCTGAAAACTGAAATACCTTACATACATAAGTATTTTTATTTGAATACATTTGTAACGTAACAAAATGTGGAAAACTTCAAGGGGTCTGAATACTTTCCAAAGGCACTGTAGTTTAGTAGAACATGCCAAAAAATAAGGGGTTAAATACGTTTTAAAAAATGGAAGAATATTTCCTGATTATTCTTATATCTCTCAGATATAGGACAGACACTTCAGAAAAAACTTCCTTTTGATTTTTTTTCAGGGGGACTATCTGTTGTTCCATGTAGTGAATATGAAGTGAATTTGTTATTCAATGTGTTTGTATGGGCTAACAGCAGTAAGGCCAAAAATATTTTTTCATAAAAATATTTGTATAAATTTTTTTGATACTTCTAGGTGTCTTCAAATTCTAAATCAAATGGCAAAATGAACCTTCTTAAAACAATTTCATATTGCTTAGTAGAACCCCCCTACCCCAGGGTTTAGACAGGGATTAGAATCTTATGGGTTAATAAATAGCCTCTAGTTTATTGTTGTTGTAGCCTTAGAATCTTATGGGTTTAGACAGGGCTTAGAATCTTATGGGTTAATAAATAGCCTCTAGTTTATTGTTGTTGTAGCCTTAGAATCTTATGGGCTTAGACAGGGCTTAGAATCTTATGGGTTAATAAATAGCCTATAACTTCAGTTTATTGTTGTTGTAGCCTTGTGTTATTATGCAATTATTAATGGCCATCTTTAGTTGATGAAATTGGAAGTTATCAATTGTGATCATGGTCACAGTTCTATTGCAATTGCTCTGCATGGATGACGCTGCTTCGATGTGGTGGCTGTTGTCGTTGTGTTGCTGGTTCGAGCCCAGGGAGGAGCGAGGAGAGGGACGAAAGCTATACTGTTACACTGGCAATACTAAAGTGACTATAACAACATCCAAAGGTCAACTGTTAATTAAATACAAATGGTATAGAGGGAAATAGTCCTATAATTCCTATAATAACTACAACCTAACACTTCTTACCTGGGAATATTGAATATGTTAAAAGGAACTACCAGCTTTCATATGTTCTCATGTTCTGAGCAAGGAACTTAAACATTAGCTTTTTTACATAGCACATATTGCACTTTTACTTTCTTCTCCAACACTTTGTTTTTGCATTATTTAAACCAAATTGAACATGTTTCATTATTTACTAAATTGATTTTATTGATGTATTATATTAAGTTCATTCAGTATTGTTGTAATAGTCATTATTACATATACATAAAAAATGGTTAAAAAAATCGGCCGATTAATCGGTATCGGCTTTTTTGGTCCTCCAATAATCGGTATCGGCGTTGAAAAATCATAATCGGTCGACCTCTACTCTAGACCCAAACAGTTATAGACCTATATCCATCCTGCCCTGCCTTTTCTAAAATCTTCGAAAGGAATTTCAAATCATTTCAAATCCCACCGTATCTTCTCCACTATGCAATCTGATTTCTGAGCTGGTCATGGGTGCACCTCAGCCACGCTCAAGGTCCTAAATGATATCATAACCGCCATCGATAAAAGACAGTACTGTGCAGCCGTCTTCATCGACCTGGCCAAGGCTTTCGACTCTGTCAATCACCGCATTCTTATCGGCAGACACAATAGCCTTGGCTACTCAAATGACTGCCTCACCTGATTCACCAACTACCTCTCAGACAGAGTTCATTGTTTTAAATTGGAGGGCCATGGTGTCCGTACCGCTGGCAGTCTCTATGGGGGTAACACAGGGTTAAATTCTCAGGCCGACTTTTTTCTCTGTATATATCAATGATGTCGCTCTTGCTGCTGGTGATTCTCTGATCCACCTCTATGCAGACAACACCATTCTGTATACATCTGACCCTTCTTTGGACACTGTGCTAACAAACCTCCAAACAAGCTTCAACGCCATACAACACTCCTTCCGTGGTCTCCAACTGCTTTTAAATGCTAGTAAAACTAAGTGCATGCTCTTCAACCGATTGCTACAACTACAAATACCTAGGTGTCTGGTTAGACTGTAAACTCACATTAAGCATCCCCAATCCAAAATTAAATCTAGAATCGGCTTCCTATTTTACAACAAAGCATCCTTCACTCATGCTGCCAAACATACCCTCGTAAAACTGACTATCCTACCGATCCTTGACTTTGTCGATGTAATTTACAAAATAGCCTCCAACTCTCTACTCAGCAAACTGGATGAAGTCTATCACAGTGCCATCCGTTTTGTCACCAAAGCCCCATATACTACCCACAACTGCGACCTGTATGCCCTTGTTGACTGGCACGCACTACATCATCGCCAAACCCACTGGCTCCAGGTCATCTATAAGTCTTTGCTAGGTAAAGCCCCAGATTATCTCAGCTCGCTGGTCACCATAGCAACACCCAACCTTAGCACGCGCTCCAGCAGGTATATTTCACTGGTCATCCACAAAGCCAACACTTGCTTTGGCCTCCTTTCCTTCCAGTTCTCTGCTGCCAATGACTGGAAAGAATTGCAAAAATCTCTGAAACTGGAGTCTTATATCACCCTCTCTAACTTTAAGCATCAGCTGTCAGAGCAGTTTACCGATCACTGTACCTGTACACAGCCAATCTGTATATAACACTCCCAACTACCTCATCCCCATATTTTTACTTACCCTCTTGGTAAGATACCCCAGTATCTCTACTTGCACATCATCATCTGCACATCTATCACTCCAGTGTTAATGCTAATTTGTAATTATTTTGATTATATGGCCTATTTATTGCCTTACCTCTCTACTCTTCTACATTTGCACACACTGTACATAGATGTTTCTAGTGTATTATTGACTGTATGTTTGTTTATGTGTAACTCAGTTGTTTTTGTCACACTGCTTTGCAGTTGTAAATGAGAACTTGTTCTCATCTGGCTCAACTGGCCTAAATAAAAAAAACATTGTATATAAACATAGCCACAAGGCAAGATAAGAAGTGCAAGGAGATTAAAAGCGGACTTCGAAATCGTTCAATCACTCAATTTTCTCTATCTTTGGTTATTCCTGTTTTAAAATATACTTATATTTTGAGAAACATTGTTGGATTTATTCTTAAATGTTTTGGTCAAATTAAATTAACAAATAATTGTAAACATTTATATTAAGTACAATTAAATGAAATTCCAATTAAATAGACGATCTTACTGCCCCAGAAGTCGGGGGTCCAATTCCGGCTTCTGCTTGTCCCACTTTCCTTCCTTCTCTGTCTCCTGTTTCTAATCTGTCTAAATAAAGCAATTAAAAAGTGAAGGTGGAATTCCACAAAAAAACATTCTCCAAAGACTCTTATCATCAATCAATATTTAGGGAAAAACCATTTGCATTCGTAATTTGATTGTTTTCTAAATATATGTTTTGATGCTGCCTTTTACATGCACTGAGTGTTTTCACACTCTAAAAGACACCAATATTCAGATTGAAGAACAATTTCAGAGTACTTCTATTCTGTTTTAGAATAGTTTTTGTGTATCATAACACTTACATTGGGTTTACATTCAAATACCTTCCAAACACCAGATCTCAGGTTAGATGCACTACTTTTCATGGTTTCATTACACAATCATGGTGTTTTGAGCCTTTCTATTTTTACAGTGTTATAGAGAAGAGATCAATCTAGCCTCAATGAATGTTTTCAGTTGTTCTAGTTTAGAAAATCTAGAGAAATAACAGTTGATAACAATCAATAACAGTTGATTGATATACAGTATGTTGGTTAATCTTTTTCTGTCATTGCCAGAGCAAACCTGTAATGTAGCCCTCCATGAAACCACAACAGATTTCATCAAATTTTATTGGTCACATATATTTAGCAGATGTTATTGCGGGTGTAGAGAAATGCTTGTGTTCCTAACTCCAACAGTGCAGTCGTATCTAACAATTCACAACAACAATACACACATGTAGAAGAATGGATTCAAGAAATATATAAATATTAGATTGAGCAATGTCGGAGTGGGATTGACTAAAATACAGTAGAATAGAATACAGTATATACATATGAGATGAGTAAAGCAGTATGTAAACATTATTTAAACATTATTTAAACATTATTAAAGTGACAAGTGTTCCATTTTGTTTTTGTATTTTTATTTATTTATTTGTATTTTTTATTCTTAGGGGGTGGATAGATTGTAACTTCCATCAATGTAACTGTCAGCATCATTTCCAATCCCCCATATATTTTTTAGGTAAATATACAGTTGAAGTTGCTGCTTCTTCTCTTCTCTTCCTTCCTTTTTCTCTTCCTGTGTACATACACTTAGTTTGCAGTCATTAAAACTCGTTTTTCAACCACTCCACACATTTCTTGTTAACAAACTATAGTTTTGGCAAGTCGGTTAGGATATCTACTTTGTGCATGACACAAGTAATTTTTCCAACAATTATTTACACACAGATTATTCCACTTATAATTCACTGTATCACAATTCCAGTGGGTCAGAAGTTTACATACACTAAGTTGACTGTGCCTTTTAAACAGCTTGGAAAATGTAAAAAAATAATGTCATGGCTTTAAAAGCTTCTGATAGGCTAATTGACATCATTTGAGACAATTGGAGGTGTACCTGTGGATGTATTTCAAGGCCTACCTTCAAATTCAGTGCCTCTTTGCTTGACATCATGGGGAAATCAAAAGAAATCAGCCAAGACCTCCACAAGTCTGGTTCATCCTTGGGAGCAATTTCTAAATGCCTGAAGGTACCACGTTCATCTGCACAAACAATAGTACGCAAGTATAAACACCACGGAACCACGCAGCTGTCATACCACTCAGGAAGGAGACGTGTTCTGTCTCCTAGAGATGAACTTACTTTGGTGCAAAAAGTGCAAATCAATCCCAGAAAAACAGCAAAGGACATTTTGAAAATGCTGGAGGAAACCGGTACAAAAGTATCTATATCCACAGTAAAACGAGTCCTATATCGACATAACCTGAAAGGCCACTCAGCAAGGAAGAAGCCACTGCTGCAAAACCGCCATAAAAATGCCAGAATACGGTTTGCAGCTGCACATGGGGACATAGATCGTACTTTTCTTAGAAATGTCCTCTGGTCTGACGAAACAAAAATGGAACCGTTTGGCCATATTGACCATCGTTATGTTTGGAGGAAAAAGGGGGAGGCTTGCAAGCCGAAGAACACCATCCCAACCGTGAAGCACGGGGGTGGCACCATCATGTTGTGGGGGTGCTTTGCTGCAGGAGGGACTGGTGCATTTCACAAAATAGATGGCATCATGAGGAAGGAAAATTATGTGGATATATTAAGCAACATCTCAAGACATCATTCAGGAAGTTAAAGCTTGGTCGCAAATGGGTCTTCCAAATAGACAATGACCCCAAGCATACTTCCAAAGTTGTGTCAAAATGGCTTAAGGTCAACAAAGTCAAGGTATTGGAGTGGCCATCACAAAGCCCTGACCTCAATCATGTAGAAAATCTGTGGGCAGAACTGAAAAAGCTTATGCGAGCAAGGAGGCCTACAAACCTGACTCAGTTACACCAGCTCTGTCAGGAGGAATGGGCCAAAATTCACCCAACTTATTGTGGAAGGCTTCCCAAAACATTTGACCCAAGTTAAGCAATATAAAGGCAATGCTAGCAAATACTAATTGAGTGTATGTAAACTTCTGACACACTGGGAATGTGATGAAAGAAATAATTCCCTCAACTATTAATCTGGCATTTCACATTCTTAAAATAAAGTGGTGATCCTAACTGACCTAAAATGGCAGGAATTGTGGAAAAACTGAGTTTAAATGTATTTGGCTAAGGTGTACGTAAACTTCCGACTTCAACTGTATGTATATATATATATACACATATATTAAAAAAATATATATATATATATATATGTGTATATATATATATATATATTATTTATTTTATTATGTGTGTGTGTATATATATATATATATATATATATATATATATATACACACACACATCTGTGTATATCCCCTAATTGGAGTAAACTAATGAACAATAACACTTAGGCTTCTACTTCCAGCTTAAACATTTTATGGACACAATCTATTTTACAATAGTTATATTTAGTTTGTTTTTAGTCCTGTTCTTCATATTTTTCTGATGTCCATCCAGTTTGATTTCTATTTGCCATGTTTTTGTAACTGTGCTATTTCACAAAAGTTCTGAACCTATATGCATTTTACAGACCCTGTATGTTTTACATTTGTTATCTTGTTGTTATTAGTCCCACCCTTCATCTCCATTCAACCCCTCCCATCTATCTCTTAACACAATCCATATTGCATTTCTATTTGCCATATATTTTTTAACTGTGCTGTGAAGCTTCACAAAAGTTCTGAACCTTTCTATTCTCATAGTTTCTACAGGTTGTAAATTAAAGATACGCATTTTTGCCAAAATAATTATTATATTGTTGATCGATTTGACTATGACTTTTCAAATCACCCAGTATTGCAATCTGCTGTGTTTGCTCCAGGTAAATGTTGTGATTCTTCAGCCATTCCTGGACCTGTGACAAAAAACGAGCTACATATGGACAGTACCGAAATAAATAATCTAATGACTCTGCCTCCTCGCAGCAAAATCTGCAGAGCTGGGAAGGTTGTATCCCCCATAACATTTTGTATAATTTAAATTGAAAAGTTCTAAGTTTTGAGTCATTTCATAAACCATGAGCCATGGAATCTGTAAATCAAGTCTCTTCCCAACTATTGTTGCAATCTATATGGCACAGCTGTCAATTTCTTGGACCTTAAATGAAACTGGTATGTATTTTTATGTATCCCAATTTTGAACCAATTTTGGTCTTTAATGCTAGGCGGCAGGTAGCCTAGTGGTTAGAGTGCTGGACTCGTAACCGAAAAGTCAAATCCCCAAGCTGACATGGTAAAAATCTGTTGTTCTTCCCCTGAACAAGGCAGTTAACCCACTTGGCTGGTTCTTAACTGACTTGCCTAGTTAAATAAATTAAAATGCAGGGCTGACAGACAAGTTCCTTACTTTTTCCACTTGCCTCTTCCATTTTTGTGGTAATGCTGTAATTAGTTGGTTGTAATTTTGGGTAGAGCAAACATTTCAATAATATGTGTTAGCTGCATGTGTTCCATTATTAAAGTGGCCAGTGATTTCAAGTCCATGTAAATAGGGCAGCAGCCTCTAAAGTGCAGGGTAGCGTAAAACCGGGTCGAAGCTGGCTAGTGATGGCTATATAACAGTCTGATGACCTTGAGATAGAAGCTGTTTTTCAGTCTCTCGGTCCCAGTTTTGATGCACCTGTACTGACTTCACCTTCTGGATGATAGTGGGGTGAACAGACCTTGGCTCGGGTGGTTGATCTCCTTGATATTATTTTTGGCCTTCCTGTGACATCGGGTGCAGTAGGTGTTCTGGAGGGCAGGTAGTTTTCCCCCGGTAATGCGTCGGGCAGACCGCACCACCCTCTGGAGAGCCAGTCTCTCCTCAGCTCTTAGCCAAGAGAGACTGGCATGCATAGTATTTATACTATGCATGCCAGTCTCTCAAGGTACAGAACGGCAAGCAGTCTGGGTGGACCCTTTTCAGATCGTCAGTGATGTGTATGCAGAGGAACTTGAAGCTTTCCACTTTCTCCACTGTGGTCCCACCGATGTGGATAGGGGTGTGCTCCCTCTGTTGTTCCCTGAAGTCCACGATCAGCTCCTTTGTTTTGTTGACGTTGAGTGAGAGGTTATTTTCTTAGCAACACTCTCCCAGGGCCCTCACCTCCTCCCTGTAGGCTGTCTCGTCATTATTGATAATCAGGCCTACTACTGTTGTGTCATCTTCAAACTTGATGATTGCATTGGAGGTGTGCGTGGCCATGCAGTCATGGGTGAACAGGGAGTACCGGAGGGAGCTGAGCAAGCAACCTTGTGGGGCCCCTGTGTTGAGGTTCAGCGAAGTGGAGGTGTTGTTTCCTACCTTCACCACCTGGGGGTGGCCCGTCAGGAAGTCCAGTACCCAGTAGCACAGGGCGGCGTTCAGACCCAGGGCCCCGAACTTAATGATGAGCTTGGAGTGTACTATGGTGTTGAATGCTGAGCTATAGTCAATGAACAGCATTCTTACATAGGTATTCCTCTTGTCCAGATGGGATAGGGCAGTGTGCAGTGCGATGGCAATTGCATCGTCTGTGGATCTATTGGGGCAATAAGCAAACTGAAGTGGGTCTAGTGTGGCAGGTAAGGTGGAGGTGATATGATCCTTAACTAGCCTCTCAAAGCAGAGTGCTATAGGCGATAGTCATTTAGTCCAGTTACCTTTGCTTTCTTGGGTACAGGAACAATGGTGGACATCTTGAAGCAAGTGGGGACAGCAGACTGGGATAGGGAGTGATTGAATATGTCCGTAAATACTCCAGCCAGCTGTTCTGCACATGCTCTGAGGATGCGGCTAGGGATGCCGTCTGGGCCGAAAACCTTGCGAGGGTTAACACGCTTAAATGTGTCACACCCTAATTAGTTTCACCTGTCTTTATGCTTGTCTCCACCCCCCTCCAGGTGTTGCCCATCTTCCCCATTATCCCCAGTGTATTTATACCTGTGATCTCTGTTTGTCTGTTGCCAGTTCCTTTTGTTAGTCAAAACTACCAGCATTTTCCCCTTGCTCCTGGCTTTTTCTAGTTCTGGTTTTCTAGTTTTCCCGGTTTTGACCATTCTGCCTGCCCTGGCCCTGTGCCTGCCGCTCTGTATCTTGTCACACCACCCTGGATTAAAGACCTCTGCCTGCCCTGACCCCGAGACTGCCTACTATTCTGGGAAGCAGGTAGCCTAGTGGTTAGAGTGTTGGACTAGTAACCGAAACGGTGCAAGATCAAATCCCCGAGCTGACAAGGTAAAAAAAATCTGTCGTTCTGCCACTGAACAAGATAGTTAACCCACTGTTCCTAGTCCGTCATTGAAAATAAGGTTTTGTTCTTAACTGACTTGCCTAGTTAAATAAAGGTAAGAGAATAAAAAAAACTTGTCTTACTGCCCTTGACCTGTCTTTTTGCCTGTTCTAGTAATAAACTTTTAATTCGACACTGTCTGCATCTGGGTCTTCTCCTGAAACGTGATAGAATGTCTTACTTATGTTGGCCATGGAGAAGGAGAGCCCACAGTCCTTGGTAGCGGCAGCGTCAGTGGCACTGTGTTACCCTCAAAGCGGGCGAAGAAGGTATTTACAGTGGCTTGCGAAAGTATTCAAACCCTTGGCATTTTTCCTATTTTGTTGCCTTACAACCTGGTGTCACGTTCTGACCTCTATTTCTGTTGTTTTGTATTTATTTAGTATGGTCAGGGCGTGAGTTGGGTGGGCAGTCTATGTTTGTTTTTCTGTGTTTTGGGGCATTTCTATGTTTTCGGCCTAGTATGGTTCTCAATCAGAGGCAGGTGTCATTAGTTGTCTCTGATTGAGAATCATACTTAGGTAGCCTGGGTTTCACTGTGTGTTTGTGGGTGATTGTTCCTGTCACTGTGTTTGGTGTCACAGGATAGGACTGTTTTGCGTTTTCACATTTCTTGTTTTTGTTAGTTTGTTCATGTGTAGTGATTTATTAAAACATGAATAACCACCACGCTGCGCTTTGGTCCGCTTCTCTTCCTCCTACAGACGAACGCCCTTACACCTGGAATTAAAATAGATTTTGGGGGTTTTGATTTACACTACATGCCTACCACTTTGAAGATGCAAAATGTTTTTTATTGTGAAACATAATTTTTAAAAAACAGACAATTTGAGCTTGCATAGCTATTCACCTCCTCAAAGTCAATACATTTTGTAGAGCCACCTTTTGCAGCAATTGCAGCTGCAAGTCTCTTGGGATATGTTTTCATAAGCTTGGCACATCTAGTCACTGGGATTTTTGACCATTCTTCAAGGCAAAACTGCTCCAGCTCCTTCAAGTTTGATGGGTTCATACCACAGATTCTCATTTGGATTGAGGTCTGAGCTTTGACGAAGCCATTCCAAGACATGTAAATGTTTCCCCTTAAACCACTAGAGTGTTGCTTTAGCAGTGTGCTTAGGGTCATGGTCCTGCTGGAAGGTGAAAGGAACCAAATCTCTGGAAGACAAACAGGTTTCCCTCAAGAATTTCCCTGTATTTAGCGCCATCCATCATTCCTTAAATTCTGACCAGTTTCCCAGTCCCTGCCGATGAAATGCTGCCACCACCATGCTTCACTGTGGGGATGGTGTTCTCGGGGTGATGGGAGGTGTTGGGTTTGCGCCAGACATAGCTTTTTCCTTGATGGCCAAAAAGCTCAATTTAAGTCTCATCTGACCAGAGTACCTTCTTCCATTTGTTTGGGGAGTCTCCCACATGCCTTTTGGCGAACACCAAACTTGTTTGCTTATTTTTTTCTTTATGCAATGGCTTTTTTCTGGCCATTCTTCTGTAAAGCCCAGCTCTGTGAAGTGTACAGCTTAAAGTGCTCCTATGGAGAGATACTCCGATCCCCACTGTGGTGCCTTGCAGCTCCTTCAGGGTTATCTTTGGTCTGTTTGTTGCCTCTCTGATTAATGCCCTCTTTGCCTGGTCCGTGAGTTTTGGTGGACAGGCCCTCTCTTGGCAGGTCTGTTGTGGTGCCAAATTCTTTCCATATTTTAATAATGGATTTAATGGTGCTCCGTGGGATGCTCAAAGTTTTGGATATTTTTGTATAACCCAACCCTGATCTGTACTTCTCCACAACTTTGTCCCTGACCTGTTTGGAGAGCTCCTTGGTCTTCATGGTGCCGCTTGCTTGGTGGTGCCCCTTGCTTAGTGGCGTTGCAGACTCTGGGGCCTATCAAAACAGGTGTATGTATACTGAAATCATGTGACAGATCATGTGACACTTAGAGAGCACACAGGTGGACTTTATTTTAACTAATTATGTGACTTCTGAAGGTAATTGGTTGCACCAGATCTTATTTAGGGGCTTCATAGCAAAGGGGTTGAATACATATGCACACACCACTTTTCCGTTTATATTTTTTAGAATTTTTTGAAATAAGTAATTTTTTTTCATTTCACTTGAACTATTATGTCCATTACATGAAATCCAAATAGAAATTCAACGCCAATGGGGATGAATACTTTTGCAAGGCACTGTAGCTTGTCCGGAAGCAAAAAGAACAGCCGCGAAGTGCCACATACGTCTTGAATTGCGACTCCACTTTGTCTCTGTACTGACGTTTTGCCTGTTTGATTGTGTAGCGCTTCCAGGGTGACTTCACTGTAAATTAAATGTAGCCGACCAGGCCTGGGAGAATGTTTGTTCCCAGGATTTATCCACAACTAGATGATATACTGTGAGAAGCAGCCTGTTCAAATATATTTCTCACACATACAAACTCTCACCAAACTCTCTCTCCCAAATACATGAGTAAGTATGGTTTAGGGTTGGGTTTCGCTTGTCATTACAGGGACAGAGTTAGTTGACTATGAATCACCTTGTTCAGGGGTCATTGTTTATTTTCTGCAAGGATATAACTACCACACTATCATCACAACATCGTCCTGCAGCTTCCTGTGTAATACTGTAGCTTCCTGTGTAATACTGTAGCTTTCTGTGTAATACTGTAGCTTCCTGTATAATACAGCAGCTTCCCATGTAACACAGCAGCTTCCTGTGTAATACAGTAGCTTATCTCCTGATAGTATTTCCATGTAATAACATTATCCAGGGTGAAGAGAAATCTCAGCTGCATGAATCCAGATGTCCTAAAGGGGAAAATACAGTGTGAGAATTTTAAATGTAATCAATTACTTTAAGAAATATACATTTAACAATAGGTATCAGTGTGCATTATAACCATGCCTGTTTGGTTATAAAAAGAGGGTGAAACAGTTCAGCACCAATTGGCACATCCAATCTCTGTTTTCAGTCTCTGAATCAAGTCAAAACCATCAAAGCTTGAGGTTTAGGATTCCAAAGCCGGTTCAATCTCAGAACGTTTCCCACAGCCTTTCATGGGTTGCCAAACATTTATTTGTTTTGGATTGGTTTAATTAACCCCGCCTTTCCCAGTTTCACACAGACTAGCCCCAGCCGCAGTGAAACGATTACAAGGCCCTCCCTCATAAATCCAGCTCAATGACCGTATTGTCCGATAAACAACGGCAAAATATTTAATATCACTGGATAATATTTAGTTTTTGTTTTACAAGTAAATCAATCGCCAACTGAGCCGACAGTTCTCATTAGTACATGCCTACATACACTACATGGCCATAAGTATGTGAAGGCTCGTCCAACATCTCATTCCAAAATAATGGGCATTAATATAGAGTCGGCCCCCCCTTTGCTCCAATAACAACCTCCACTCTTCTGGGAAGGCTTTCCACGAGATGTTGGAACATTGCTGCTATAACAGCCTCCACACTTCTGGGAAGGCTTTCCACGAGATGTTGGAACATTGCTGCTGCGACTTGCTTTCATTCAGCCACAAGAGCATTAGTGAGGTCGGGCACTGATGTTGGGCGATTAGGTCTGGCTCGCAGTCTGAGTTCCAATTCATCCCAAAAGTGTTCGATTGGGTTGAGGTCAGGGCTCTGTGCAGACCAGTCAAGTTCCCAACCTGTTGCCACAAAGTTGGAAGCACAGAATTGTCTACAATGTCATTGAATGCTGTAGAGTTAAGATTTCCCTTCACTGGAACTAAGGGGCCTAGCGCAAACTATGAAAAACCGCCCCAGTCCATTACTCATCCACCAAACTTTACAGTTGGCACTATGCATTCAGGGAGGTAGTGTTCTCCTGGCATCCACCAAACCCAGATTCGTCCGTCGAACTGCCAGATGGTGAAGCGTGATTCATCACTCCAGATAACTTGTTTCCACTGCTCCAGAGTCCAATGGTGGTGAGCTTTATACCACTCCAACCGACGCTTAGCATTGCGCATGATGATCTTAGGCTTGTGTGCGGCTGCTCGGCCATGGAAACGCATTTCATGAAGCTCCCGACGAACAGTTATTGTGCTGATGTTGCTTCCAGAGGCAGTTTGGAACTCTGTTGCGAGTGTTGCAACCGAGAACAGAAGATGTTTACACACTACGCGCTTCAGCACTCTGCGGTCCCGTTTTGTGAGCTTATGTGGCCTACCACTTCGCGGCTGAGCTGTTGTTGCTCCTATACGTTTCCACTTCACAATAACGGCACTTACAGTTGACCGGGGCAGCTCTAGCAGGGCAGAAATTTTATGAACTGACTTGTTGGAAAGGTGGCATCCTATGACGGTGCCACGTTGAAAGTCACTGAGCTCTTCAGTACGGACCATTCTACTGCCAATGTTTGTCTATGGAGATTGCTTGATTTTATACACCTGTCAGCAACAGGTATGGCTGAAATAGCCAAATCCACAAATTTGAAGGGGTGTCCACATACTTATGTATATATAGTGTACCATTGGTGTCGCTGTGGCAAAATGATAATGATATCTTTACTGTTCTCATCAATTGAAAAAATGTATTAGACATGATGAAATTATGAATTATAGATGTTTTCTTTGAGGGGGAAATTTGGATATGATTTCATGTACAAAGTGCATGATTTAAGTGTCTTGGTAATAGACAACTAATCAAATACCACAGACGGTTGTCATTACATTATTGTCTTGGAAAGTAGTTCACCATCAAGAAAATAAGTTGCGGGATCAAAAATGAAGGCAGACTCATCGAATTAAAGCATAATTCTTCTGGCGTCAGTATTTTTTCACTTGACAGATGTCATGATAAAAATGATGTGCGAGTATGTAATATATTAGTGCTCCAACCATAGTAAAATATCTCATGAATCCAGTGGTTTTCTATTTCATACTATATCTTCTTCCATGGGTTAAATACATCTGTTGCAGGGAATTTGGATCAATCCCAGACTGGACCAAATCATTTTTCTAAGTGTTGTAAAATGAGTGATGTGACTTCTGATATAGGACATGCTAGTTCATTTTGAGAGAATGTTCCTTAAACCTCTAGAATTGTCTGGCAGTGACACAGACAAGAACAATTATAATTAAGACTGTAAAGTACTGATCTGATTCTAAGTAATTATACCACAAATTTAAAAACAGAACAAATCACATATTTTCGTTAGAAACCTTGATCAGATTTGCCAAAAACATTTGCATGTACAGGAATTTGACTTGGTGAAATGGTGCTGTGACGGAGTTACAGACAGACAATAGACAGAAAATAGACAGATATGGTGAAGTTGAAAGTTGGCATTGTGCTCTCTGAGTCTGAGCTGGGATTTTACAGTCAGATAAAGGGGCAAAAATCATGTTTGTCCACCGATAGACAAGACCAGACTGGCCCTGTAGGTTACTGTAGAACAACTGCTTCCACTAATTCCCTTCTTATTCCTCAAGGGGTCAGCCTTAGTCACTTTGCTAAGTCCTTGGTCCTATGAATTATGAAGTATCTTACTGGTCAATTCCACACAGTACATTGGTAAAAGAAAAGTGTCCCGCAGTTCTGTAAGAAGCAGTGGAAAATAGTGTTTCTTGCATAAACTCATAAATTGGTTGACATGTTGTTGCAATGGTGTAATCCGTATAATTACTGTGTAAATAATATTTAATAAAAAAAGCAGTGGTGTAAAAAGTACCCAATTGTCATACTTGAGTAAAAGTAAAGATACCTTAATAGAAAATGACTCAAGTAAAAGTGAAAGTCACCCAGTAAAATACTACTTGAGTAAAAGTCTAAAAGTATTTGGTTTTAAATATACGTAAGTATCAAAAGTAAATGTAATTGCTGAAATATACCTAAGTATTGAAAGTAAAAGTACAAATAATTTAAAATTACTTATATTAAGCAAACCAGACGGCAACATTTTCTTGTTTTTTAATTTACGGATAGTCAGGGTCACACTCCAACACTCAGACATAATTTACAAATGATGCATGTGTATTTAGTGAGTCCTCCAGATCAGAGGCAGTAGGGATGACCAGGGATGTTCTCTTGATAAGTGCATGAATTTGACCATTTTCCTGTCTTGCTAAGCATTCAAAATGTAAGTACTTTTGGGTGTCAGAGAAAATATATAGAGTAAAAAATATATAATTTTCTTTAGAAATGTAGTAAAGTAAAAGTTGTCAAAAATATAAAAAGTAAAGTACAGATACCCAAAAAAAACGACTTAAGTAAAAATACTTGAAAGTACTACTTAAGTACTTTACACCACTGTACGAAAGTGCTCTTGTTAGCCTACATGCATTAGTACCATTGACACACTGTCCCATGTGCAGTATCTGTAGCTACAGAGCTTTCGTTTTCATCACACATCTCACCATTATTTACTTAACCATCACACCACAATTTGATTCAGAGTGGTTGGGTTAAATGCGGAAGACGCATTACAGTTGAATGCATTCAGTTGTACAACTGATTAGGTATCCCCTCTTCCCTTGACCTTTTTGTCCCTGAGTGAGAAGTTAAGTCTGATCCTCGGCTTTCACCACTCCTCAGGCAACCAATTAGCAACAGCTCTCTAAATATTTTCCCTTTATTTCCATGGATTTTGCCAGCTTGTAAAAAAGTCTGGGATGATTTTTTTTTTCTGTGTGACACTCCCCACTTTTGACCTTGGCTTCAGAGAGGCTGTTTGGCTCTCATAATGCTTAGAAATTCACAAGATCAGACATAGGAGTTTTTGCTGTGTTCTTTATTATCCTGGCGCTTGTAATAGTCTTACCACATTTTCTATCCTCCATTCACTTGTGAAGGCTGCTGGTGCTGCTGGTGCTGCTGGGATTAAGAGCTGAAAATCCATCCATTTATTAATGTTGATGCTATTGTTCTTTTATGAATGGTTCATATGCATTGCTTCTTGTGATACACAAAAACTGTTAAGAGCAAAGGGGCCATGTAATAAGATTTTCTCAATCTATGACTGTATTTATTTTTTCAAACACTACAAATCTACAAATCTCACTCCACCCTCATATGACATGTCTTGAAATATGCAGACAGAAGGATTAAAAGTAATTTTAAAATACTTTTGACAGACAATTTTCTAACTCCGTCCATAACGTTTGGACTTTATAGCATTCCCAGAAGGCATGGATTATTGAGCAATTGTTAGTTTTGCACTTAAGACATGACTCTGTCATTGTGATGTAAATTTTGTGGATGTTGTCTATTGTATAATAAATTCTACACATACAGTTCCAGTCAAAAGTTTGGACACACCTACTCATTCAATGGTTTTTCTTTGTTTGTACTATTTTCTACATTGTAGAGTAATAGTGAAGACATCAAAACTATGAAATAACACATATGGAATCCTGTAGTAACCAAAAAAGTGTTAAACAAATAAAAAATATATGTTATATTTGATATTCTTCAAAGTAGCAACCCTTGCCTTGATGACAGCTTTCCCACATATGCTGAGCACTTGTTGGCTGCTTTTCCTTCACTCTGTGGTCCAACTCATCCCAAACCATCTCAATTGGGTTGAGGTTGAGTGATTGTGGAGGCCAGGTCATCTGATGCAGCACTCCATCACTTACACTTACAATTACACAGCCTGGAGGTGTGTTGGGTCATTGTCCTGCTGAAAACAATGATAGTCCCACAATGCGCAAACCAGATGGGATGGCGTATTGCTGCAGATTGCTGTGGTAACCATGCTGGTTAAGTGTGCCCTGAATTCTAAATAAATCACAGACGGTGTCACCAGAAAAGCACCCCCACACCATCACACCTCCTCCTCCACATGTCACGGTGGGAACTACACATGCGGAGATCATCCGTTCACCTGCTCTGCATATCACAAAGACACGGCGGTTGGAATTGAAAATATAACATTTGGACTCATCAGAACAAAGGACAGATTTCCACTGGTCTAATGTCCATTGCTCATGTGTCTTGTCCCAAGCAAGTATCTTCTTATTATTGGTGTCCTTTAGTAGTGGTTTCTTTGCTGCAATTCGACCATGAAGGCCTGATTCACGCAGTCGCCTCTGAACAGTTGATGTTGAGATGTGTCTATTTCTTGAACTCTGTGAAGCATTTATTTGGGCTGCAATTTCTGAGGCTGGTAACTCTAATGAACTTATCCTCTGCAGCAGAGGTAACTCTCGGTCTTCCTTTCCTGTGGCGGTCCCCATGAGAGCCAGTTTCATCATAGCGATTGCTGGTTTTGTGACTGCACATGAAGAAACTTTCAAAGTTCTTAATTTTCCGGATTGACTGACCTTCATGTCTTAAACTATTGATGGACATTTGTTTCTCTTTGCTTATTTAAGCTGTTCTTAGCCCTATTTGGTAAAAGACCATCTTCTGTATACCACCCCTACCTTGTCACAACATAACTGATTGGCTCAAACGCATTAAGAAGGAAAGAAATTCCACAAATGAACTTTTAAGAAGGCACACCTGATATTTGAAATGCATTCCAGGTGACTACCTCATGAAGCTGGTTGAGAGAATGCCAAGAGGGTGCAAAGCTATCATCAAGGCAAAGGGTGGCTACTTTGAAGGATCTCAAATATAACATATTTTGATTTGTTTAAATCAAAATCCTCAGACACATTGGTGTGGCTGGCTTCCGGGTTAGGCGGGCATTGTGTCAAGAAGCAGTGTGGCTTGCAGCGTGGCTCCATTGTGTTTCGGAGGACACATGGCTCTCGACCTTCGCCTCTCCCGAATCAGTATGGAAGTTGCAGCGATGGGACAAGACTGTAACTACCAATTGGGGAGAAAAGGGGGCAATAAATTATTATTTTTAAATGTAGTGAAGTAAAAGCGGGTCAAAAATATAAATAGCAATGTGAAGTACAGTTTCCCAAAATAAACTACTTTATTTTATACTTTAAAGTATTTTTTACTAATGTACTTTACACCACTGATTCTAAGTATTTGATCGTTTTGTGGTCCACTTAAAGGATTACTGTATATAATGAGATATTATTTTTATTTTATTCTGAAAATATTTTTTGCAAGGGGGCATTGCTTTTTCAATATTGGTCAGGTATATCAGGAGATTATTGGCAAATAAGTTTAGTTTATATTCATGTTTACCAATACTGATACCTGTTCCGTTTGGGTCCTGTCTAATTCTTTCTTCAAGCAGTTATTTGCCAGTGCAAACAGGAGGGGGAGAGAGGACATCCCTGTGTTGTGCCCCTTTTAAAGCAATTTAATCAGATAATGTACAGTATTACGTGTGTATATTTTTGCTTTATGATATTTATATATTTTTATTAAATGTATTATTCCAGCCAGAAGGTTGAAGGCTTCCAAAGTTTTGAATAGAAAAGGACATTCAAGACAGTTGAAGGCATTTTTGGGATCAACAGGCATTATTTATGAATCTATATCGAATGTATTATACTGAAACATATTCTTGTATTTGTTTGTAAGTGTCTATTTTTTTATAAACTCTGTTTGATTGATATGTATCAAGTTTGGTAAGACTTTTGCTTATGAGCTTTGTTATTATTATACATCATTTCCTCTATTTCCTTTCATGTTGATTGATGCTCATGTATGATCTTTGTGGATGTCTTGTCTTAAAGCGAGACCCTGTGAACAGGAGTCTCATGGGCATGTCCACATGAGGATATGCATGTGGCCTGCCAAGTTTTCTCATTAGCCTAAAGCAGGAACAATAGCACTCAGTCTGAACATACTTACACAAACTGCTTTCTTGCCTGTCTGCACCTTGGCAGGTATCAATTGGTGGCTTCTGTATGAGTCTTGTGAAACATTGGTACCCAGATCATCGATGCATGTGTGTTTGTGCATTCTAGGAATATGGGACCAAATACTAAACTTTTTCTCTATTTATTTATAAGAATCTTTAGGGGTGTCAATATTTTTGGGGGGGACAATAATATTTGTTTTATAACTTGTTAAATAAAATCTCTTTCTCTGAGAAATTGTATTAGTATAAATAATAATTTGTATAAAACATTTTTGGAGTATGCAAGATAGCTCAGTATTTGAATTATTTATTTTATACAGTCCTTATTGCTCTTCTTTATCAAGGGTGTCAATAATTTCAGAGCCCACTGTACATGCATGTGTGCCTAAGTCCTGCCACCCCCTTGATACATGGATACATGGCTACGCACATACACATTTCAAACCTAAACAATGATCCATCATGAGAATCCACATCCTCTACTCGGCCACATCAGCCCACTAACAGCGGAAAAACTGATCCCGGAATCTGCTGTTAACTGTCAATTCAAAACTTCAACTCGCCCACTCACCACTAGAAAGCGACCACTGTGAATGCACACATTTAATAGCTGTGCCATCAGACTAAAGGAAGCCCTGGTGACTGATCTTTCTCTATCTGACATTCATTTTTTTCACTCTCCAAACCAATAAAAAGAAACACAACAATGGCAGAATTGTAACTGTAATTATCTTGTTCATTGTGATGTACTGTATTGAGGTGGCTTTCTTAGTGACGTCATATTCATATCCATACAGTTTCATAAGCTGAAGTATTAACAAAAGTACATATGTGTGTGTGTGTGTGCACGCTTGTGTGTGTTTTGTACAATTATATATTAAGCCATATAAGTACATTGTAATAACTATGCAGTATAAAAGTGCATATGTTAGTTTGTTCGCACCGTACCGCTCCTGCCACTCTATTAACTTGCTGAAGTACCCTCATTCCTCTTGGATTTCCTGTCACATGCCTTCAACCCCTCCCATGTATGGTCTAACTGGGGCAGGGAGTCAGGGAGGCCTCAGGCATCAGCCTTCAGCTGCCCACTGCTGTGGTCAGACCCTGCTGCCTTCCCACCAAGGTTCTCACGCTAGTCTACCTATGGAAGTGCAGTGCTCCAGTGCTCAGACCACAGACACACACATCGCACACAAGTCATACACACAAATACACACACACACACACACACACACACACACACACACACACACACACACACACACACACACACACACACACACACACACACACACACACACACACACATAGTCAATCATACACACAAATGCATGCATATATCCACACACACACACACACAAAAATATGACACAAGGTCATACAGACAAACACACACACAAGCAGATGCTTGCACACACACACATATAGAGGCACAGTCTCTCTTTATGTGAGAGACTGCGCCTGGACAAAAACCTCATCAGGGAGATAGTTACTCAACCACAGCAGACCTTGCTGGACTGTGGTAACAACCAACCAATATCAGCAAAACCACTAATATCAAGTTAGGTACAGAGGCGGGGCTGGGCTGCCTCACTCACTGTAGCACAAATCTAAGCTAAAACTTGCTTTTGCATGTCAATGACTTTAGGGTTACACTCTAATACAATTGTGAAGTTGTGTGGTGATGCCAAATAAGGTTGCACTGTTTTAAATAATTGCAACGTGGACATGTTGGCGTAAGATCAACAAGCAATGGAATAAAGTCAATGAGTTAAAAAGTTGCAGTAAAAAAAAATAACTTTCCACTGAAGCAACCTGCTGCCTTGTGGTGCATCTTGAACAAACAGACATCATTGTTTCAATCTAGTGTATCTCTAAATAGCAGGCACGTTCCAACTCAGGGGCAGGGGAAAAAGAGTACATTTTTTTCTACAGTTATTTCTTTGAGTGCATGTGTACTTGCATCTGTGTGTAAGTGTGTTTGTATGTGCATCTGTGTGTGTGTGTGTGCCTTAATGAGTGTGTGTGGGCACACGCACGCCTGTGTGTGTGGAAGAAGCGAGGAGTGAATGGCTTGGCTCCACATCAAAGGTCCCTGCAAGTCTCTGCATTAACGAGGCCCTTTGTTTCCTGCCTCACAGATTACAACAGGTTTCTCCCTCCACTGCCAAGGTTCAGTCTCTGCTTGGGAGGGGAGGGCACTGTAACCTCAGGACCAAGGCCTTGTCCTCAGTAACAGACAACACTACAGCCCTGGTGGGTAGGAGCTTTGGGCCAGTAACCGAAAGATTGACGAGGTAAAAATCAGTCGTTCTGCCCCTGAGTTAACACACTGTTCCCTGGGCGCCGAAAACGTGGATGTGGATTAAGGCAGCCCTCCGGACCTTTCTTATTCAGAGGGGTTGGGTTAAATGCGGAAGACACATTTCAGTTGAATGCCTTCAATTGTACAACTGACTAGGTATCCCCCCCCCTTTCCCTACAGCCCTGACTACAGAGTAGGGGAGGGCTAGGGTAGAACAGTCATCACAATACCCCACTCATGGGCCCTGGTCAAAAGTAGTGCACTATATAGGAAATAGAATGCCATTTGGGATGCAACATTTGTCTCTGTATGGTAGGTCCCATCAGAGAGCGTTTTTTTTATGAGCCAGTCCAGTTCTTTTAACTAACAACTTTAAAAGCACATGAGCTAAAGCAGTTGTGAGAGAAGATGGACCCTTTCCAATAATGGTTTGCCACTTTCTTCTCCTTAATACACTCATTCCCTTACTCAAAATGAGACACAAGGTTAACTTACTTTTTACTGAGCAATTTACCTCCTTTTAACTTAAATGTAGCATTCAAAGTAACCTAGCTTTATTTAACCTTCATAGAAACAAGTGCACATTGCAGAATCACTATTACATTTCTAATGTCTCCTTTTCTGCTGTGCTTATTATCCTCAGTTTGACTCTGCCTCACAACGCACTCAGAGGGGACACATCAATTATGTAGACCTCAGAGATGTATTCAAATAGTGTTTGTGTGAAAGTCCCAGATAATTATAGAGGAGACAACAGACAGAAATGCCTTTTTACATATTTTTCATCAAACTCCAGTTTAGAAGGAGAAAGAACCTTCCAGGTCAAATATATGTTGTGTCCCAAATTGCACCCTATGCCCTTTATAGCCGGGTTGGGGTCAATTCCATTTCAATTCCAATCAATTCAGGAAGTACACTGAAATTACAATTATCTTCAATGCTTTTTAAAATTAGGAATTGCAATTCGCATTAGGCCTACTTTCTAAATTGACTGGAATTCAAATGGAATGGACTCCAACCCTGCTTCATAGCATACTTTATAGCATTTTTTGATTTAACCTTTATTTAAACAGGGAGTCACATTGAGATTAAAAATCTATTTTACAAAAGAGCCCTGTATACATTACAATAAAAACAGAATAATAAAACATACACATATATGTGTACATACAAAATATAATTGTTTTGTATATAATTATAATATACTGCACCTGCTGTCTCTAACTCTGAAGGCTCGGCTATGACATTTACTCCTGAGGTGCTGACCTGTTGCACCTTCTACAACCACTGTGATTATTATTATTATTTGACCCTGCTGGTCATCTATGAACGTTTGAACATCTTGGCCATGTTCTGTTATAATCTCCACCCGGCACAGCCAGAAGAGGACTGGCCACCCCTCAGAGCCTGGTTCCTCTCTAGGTTTCTTCCTAGGTTCTGGCCTTTCTAGGGAGTTTTTCCTAGCCACCGTGCTTCTACACCTGCATTGCTTGCTGTTTGGGGTTTTAGACTGGGTTTCTGTATAGAAAGTTGTGACATCAGCTGGTGTAAAAAGGGCTTTTTAAATACATTTGATTGATTGATTGATTGATACAATTCAGCACACAATAGCAAAATAAATATATTTAATAAAAGCAATCACATTCAACTACATAGAGGTCCGTAATCAATCATGTAAACTGCCTGAGTGACACACCAGTACATCTAGCTGCAGTGAACTCTGCAGATTGTTCCACAAATTAGGGGCATAAAAACAAAACGCAGATCTCTAGTGTTATCCATTCCTGAGAACGGGTTTGGTAACTGAGGATTCTAAACTTCATTAATTAAGTTACATATGGAGGCAGTTTCTGTCAGATTGCTTTTGAAATAAATCAAAGAGAAAGCAACTCTCTTCTTACAGACAGAGAGGTCCATCCCACATTTTTATACAGACTACAAGGATGAGTCCTAAAATTGTCCCCCGTGATAAAACGTATTGCGGAATGGTAGACTGTGTCCAAGGGTTTCAAACCGCATGCATGTAAACAACATCACTAAAATACTATACAGGGAGAAGCATTGTTTGAACAATCTTTATCCTATTTTCAATACTGAGGCATGATTTATTTCAATATTAAAAAACAATCTTGGATCTTAGCTTCTTAGTCAC
The DNA here is from genome assembly GCF_013265735.2 of Oncorhynchus mykiss. Classification (NCBI taxonomy): domain Eukaryota; kingdom Metazoa; phylum Chordata; class Actinopteri; order Salmoniformes; family Salmonidae; genus Oncorhynchus; species Oncorhynchus mykiss. The sequence continues at coordinate 15,059,634 of NC_048574.1, forward strand.
ATTTTCTATATGCTTTACGAAGGACAACTTCTCATCAATCCAGACACCCAGGTACTTATATTGAGAAACAAGCTCAATTTGGGCTCCATTTGAAGCGCAAATATGCAGGTCCTCAGGGTCAACATTTCGTGACCTAGAGAACAGCATGAGCTTGGTTTTACTTGCATTTAACACTCATTTAAGATCTGTAAGTGATTTCAGAATTGAATCAAAGTCATGCTGAGGTGGCACAGGAATACAAAACTGTGTCATCTGCATAGAGATGAATGTTACAAGTATCAACAGTGTTTCCGGATGTCATTAATATACAATGTGAACAATAATGGACCCAAAATCGAACTCTGAGTAACATCTTTTTGAATCTCAAGAAATTCAGATTTAACCCCATCTGTTAAGAGTTCTGTCGCTAAGATAATTTTAAAAAAATAAAAAGATCATTCTGAAACTATAAACAGGCTGTATATATCCCAGGCCTATTTTTGATAACTTCTTCAGTAAAACAAAATGATCAACAGTGTCGAACACCTTTGACAGGTCAATAAACAAGGCAGCACAGCTCTTTTTAGCATCCAAGGCATATTTGAGAAGTGGTTCAGAGCCAACACTGGGTCAGGTATAGATGCAATACAATCAAAGTCACCAAAACAAAGATCACTAAAAACAGCCTGTTCATTTAAATGTTTAAAATTGATCAAACGAGGTTTGGATCTAGGCATCCGTATATCCCTGACACATGCAATGGGACAGTGGTCACTAATATCCAAAGAAAATTAGGGGGTGTGTTAAATGCGGAATACACATTTCAGTTGAATACATTCAGTTCGACAACTGACTACCCCCCCCCCCCCCCCCCCCAATACCCCACCCCACTCCCAGCATACTTCTCTGGAGTATTTGTAAATATGAGGTCAATCAAAGTCGATTTCATAGGGTCCTTTAAGTTTGGACGAGTAGGCTTTGTAATCAGCTGGGACAAATTTAGATTAGTACAAATATCCTTTAAACAGTCAACAGCCTACAGCCATACAAGATTAAAATCTCCATCGATCAACACCTCTGGGGTAGTAAAAATGGCAATTAAATCAGTGAGTTCGTTGAGTACACACTTCTTGGAGGAGGGTGGACGATAGATTCTATAACTGTTATTTTTGAGGTTGAACCGAGCTGAAGACTTAAAGCCAACAATTCAAATAGTTTAGGACTGGATGTAGCCTTTAACAGAGACACAGAAATAAGATTCTTTGTGTAAATAGCAACACCACTCCCTTTGCCTTTCCTATCAACCCTAAACACATTGTAACCATCCATAGCAACATCAGAGTCCAGGGTTCATCAGTTAACCAGGTCTCAGATACAATACAAATATCAGGGTCTGCCTGAGAGAAGCAGATCTTGACATTATCCATTTTTAGGTAATAAACTACGAATGTTAAGATGTAAAAATGTCAAACCTTTTTCAATACAAGTCAGATTACTTTGAGATTTCAGAACAACAGGAGACTCAAAGATTGGATTATACCTATTAGGAAAAGAAAACAAAGTAGGAATAGCAATTACATTTCTCCATTTAACACCGTTAGGCATGCCACCACTTTCAGATACAACATGTGGAACTCTCATAGTGACCAAAGAGGAGAAGGTAAAAACGGACTTAAATGTAATGTTAATATTGTCCTCACATCAATTTAGTTGACCAGAACCTTTCCCATGTTTGATGACAACAGCTATAAGAAATAGTAACCTCACACATCTGATTAATTACTCTCATTTACAGGGTTTCACATTCAAGGGCTCTTCATATTTGTTGAATGATGGAATCCTTCATGGGGGAAAAGATATATAAAATTAGACTGTCGAAAAGATTTGCTAAGGTTCAGTATTGCACATTGGACGCTGCTTGAGAGAACATGTTTTTGGTTGGAGGGAAACTACCAATAAAACGCACACAAGTGGTTCCAGTTAAGAGCTGTTCCCTTCGATGTGGCGTAGCCTCAATGAAAGGATATGATTTAATTACTTTGCTGCTTTAATGTGCCTGAAGTTTATTTAGAAAGCAGAGTATATAATTTGTTTTATAGGAACTGCAATTTATCATTTGTGCTGTAATCTGTACAAAAGAGAGTGGTTTCCCTTGCAAATGATTAAGAAACGGAAAAAGAATTTCTAAAAACCAAAGTTCTCACTTGAAATCATTCCATGATTCCAATTGTTCAGGCTTAGTGATATCTGAGAAGGAAAATGCATATCTGAGACGCCAATGCACCAACATGTATAGCAAACAGGTTTAACTTCGGTGGAACTCGATAAATGTTGCAAGATTCCACATCATGTGTACAACATCACCCCCAGACATAGTTCTGTCTTACAAACTTGATCTGAGTTCAACCTGTTGACATTATAGTAACTACTTATGTGCCATTAATATTTGCATTGGGTTACCGTAAACTGCTGCCTGAAGCAATATTACCAATGGTATATTTTTCTCTCGACATGAAGTGCTACTGTTGGCAGGCAGTGTTTTTTTCTTTCCTTTTTTGGTGTTTCCTGCCCCTAAGGCAGAGAGAGCAGAGAGTATAATTTACTGACGTCATGGCTGCAATTACCATAGAGGAGATAAGAGAGGAGGATACAGAGGCTGGTGTGTGAGTGAGTCATGCAAACGCACAGACTGATAAGAAGGATTTGAGGTCAACAAAGATCGATCATATTAATCAAATCCAAAACTCACACACAGTCAAGTCCAACGAAGGAACAAGCACAGACACCACCTCAAGGATATGTGAAACCAATGTAAGCACAGAAAGAGAGACACACAAGAAGACCCAAAGATGCGAGAACTTGTGAAGTAAGCCACATAGAGAAACTGGTTCTATGAAAAACAGCTGTCTATATTTAATCAATGCGAATAAACAAGGAGTTTAAACAACTCATTTATAATTTAGATTTGCATACATTAAACTGCTCATTTTAATCTTTTTATTAATATGCATGGCCAATATTGTATAAATATGCAGCTTTATGCAAATACTAGGCACATTTTCTGTTTGTATTTAATTCCATTTCCCAGCTGTGGTTCATCATTTTCTTTCAAGGCAACAGATTAAGTCAAATATTAAGTCACAGCATGGGCGCGTATAAATATTTCTCAATTAAAACTCAGAAGACCATGCTACTGTATCAGCATAAAAAATGCATGAAGTGAAAAAATATTTTTTTTTAAACAGTCAGGGGAGACCTGTTTTGGTTGTCTCACGGGTTGGTTGTCACAGTGCTTATTACTCGCAATCTAGAGGGTGCTGTGTAGTAATTGTATGATTAAAATGTGTGAATTCTTTGAAAGAACTCATCCACCTGGTCAATTCATGTCAACATGACAAAACATGGAGGTAGTGCTGAGCGATTAGTACTTTTTGAGGTTGGTTCGATTTCAGGTCAATTATAAAAATTAAAAATCACGGTTTTCAATTTCGGTATCGATTATTTGGGTTGAATGATGTAACACCGAATAAAACAATGAATAAAAGTCCCATGATGTTAGTGACTGCCCATTTACTGCTTATCTCTTATTTACCATCATTTATTCACATAACTTTACCAAAATAGTTCAATTGTTGTGTATATTACATTTGTTTTATTTGATGACTTTATTATTTAATTCCAATTCATCATCTCCTCTCTATATAGCTGCTGCATATGCTGTCTTACAAAATTACTATTTTGTAGATCTTCAAAGTAAATAAGGCATAATTTTATGACTGCCGAATACTAACTATCAATCACTTAGATCATGTATTTTCAGGTAGAGATACCTCGCGAAGCAACAGCTGCTCTCTATTTCCACAATCACGCATTCTTCTGCCTCTCACTCCATCATTTGCTCACTCACACATAATTTGCACATACAGTTATACTGACTCTAAGCACCCGCACACCCACTCACATACAAGCTGCTACTCTGTTTATCTTATATCCTGTTGCCTAGTCCCCTTACCCCTTAAATATTTCCTGTATATAGTATGCTTACTTACTTACTTACTTACTTACTTACTTACTTACTTACTTACTTACTTTATTGTGTCTCATATTTCCTATTCTTGTGTTTTCTTCTATTATTACATAGTTTTTTTTATTATTTCATTGTTGGGTTTTGAGTTTACAAGAAAGGCAATTCACTGTACTTGTGCATGTGACATTAAAACTTGAAACTCATCTTCATAAACATAAAAGACACAAAGACCACAACTAGCTGCACAATGGATTATGGGCATTGTAGTTAATTACCCAGCTTAATGCGCTAAACTATATAGAAAATTGGCCTGTTGGAAACTACAACTCCTTATTACATCGCACAGTTAAGGCTGAATCTGATTTATCACTCAAGAGCAGTGGTGTAAAAAGAACCCAATTGTCATACTTGAGTAAAAGTAAAGATACCTTAATAGAAAATGACTCAAGTAAAAGTGAAAGTCACCCAGTAAAATACTACTTTAGTAAAAGTATACAAATATTTGGTTTTAAATAGACTTAAATATCAAAAGTAAATTAAATTGCAAAAATATACTTAAGTATCAAAAGTAAAAGTATAAATAATTTCAAATTGCTTATAATAAGGAAATCGGACAGCACAATTTTCTTGTTTTTTAAATTTACGGATAGTCAAGGGCACACTACAACACGCAGACATAATTTACAAATGAAGCATTTGTGTTTAGTGAGTCCTCCAGATCAGAGGCAGTAGGGATGATCAGGGATGTTCTCTTGATAAGTGCGTGAATTGGACCATTTTCCGGTCCTGCTAAGCATTGAAAATGTACTTTTAGGTGTCAGGGAAAATGTATGGAGTAAAAAGTACATTATTTTCTTTAGGAATGTAGTGAAGTAAAAGTAGTCCAAAATATAAATAGTAAAGTACAGATACCCCAAAAAACGACTTATGTAGTACTTTAAAATATTTTAACTTAAGTACTTTACACCACTGCTCAAGAGAAACTCGATTTCGGCTAATCACTCCACCACTACATTGAGGTGAGGGGATTTATGTGCTTTTCATAGGTGAAAGTAAAAATAAGATGTATTGGTATTTTCTTTATGAACTTTTGAATTATGGCAGTATACATGAAAAATGTTGTAGAAAAGAGGAAAGGGAGAGCTACATTCCAAACCTATTTCTGAGTTGCTTGGTCAAGCCATGTGGTAACTAGCATCTTAATTAGCATTTTGGGGGGTGGTTGGGGATGGTTGTCACATGGAATGTGGGGTTAGTTGTCACTATCAACTCCATTATAACCATATTGTTCAGGGACATTTCCACTGCCAGTATTCAATAAATGCCAAGCTCTTTTCTGCTGTTGCTATAGAGACCTCTCTTCCCAGTAAACACCTTTGGCCAACATATCAAATTGTGTTGGGAGTATGTAGTGTGGAGACATTATGCACATTGGAAAGACGTCGCCAGGACATTGGAATATAATGTAGATGCCTTGGCCGATGTATAAACCATATATAGAACTGTAGAATTTAGAATGCAGGTATTCTAAATACGTGTCTGTGAAACATCTCACACAATGTTTTTCTGTCACACACCCACACTAGTACACAAACACACACATACACACACAAATTTACTGAAAATGTCATAAGTTGTTCTCAAGGCAGAAAATGCTGAATTTTGTTAGGAGTATAGTTCGATCTAAGAAATGCTATTTCTAAGAATGTTTGCTAAATTGCTTCATTTCCTGTTACAAAGGGAATAAGCTACTAGCAAACATTGTGTCAACCAACCCCATACTGTGTGACAACCAACCCTGTGATGGGGCTGGTTTTCGCAAGTTGACAGTGTGTGTTTGATGGCTTATAACCCCATGTCAGAATAAGATATGATGATAAAAAGGGTTCCTATTTCAACCCAATACCTTGGTATTTCTATTAATGTTGAAAAGAGTCTTGTAAGATGTACTGGTGCTGAGAAATACACATGGGTAAAAAGTGACAACCAACCCCGGCCTCCCCTACTTGTTTGACAAGGCACCCAGACACCAAGTCTACATCTTTGAACTACATTCTGTTTTCCCCTCCACATTTGTTTTGCATCGATCAAATAGTTTCATTCCAGCAAGTTGCTGTTTTTTGAGATTACAACTGAATCCATGTGCTCTAGGGACTAGCTGCAACATTTCATGCCTCTTTTATTGATGAGCTTGACTCATTTTCTGATGGTTTACAGGGGATGCCCTACATGTCTCTGATGTTCTCACAATGTCAATACAAATCTCACATCAATATTTCTACAACTTCACAAATGTTGGGCGAACATGGTTTTATGGTTTTGTTTCTAAATATGTAGTGTATAGGAAGGAACTATGTTTTACCCTCAGCATCCCTGATCTCTCTCTCTTTATAAGTCCTATGTATGGTATACACAACATGTGCATCCAATGAAATGCTGACTTGCAGGTTCCTTCTCAACAATGCAACAACAATAAGAAATAATCAAATCTAAGAATACGAACATAAAGAAAATAGCATAAGTACAACACAGAAAGGCACAATTTATAGTACAATATTTACACCTGTTTTGAGGAAGGGGGAATTCGAGGGCAAGTGTTTTAAATTGTGCAGTATTTAGCAATCATAATAAGAGTCTGATAGAAGTGTGTGTGTGTTCAACAATGTATATATATATATATATATATATATATATATATATATATATATATATATATATATATATATATATATATATATATATATATATATGTATATATATATATATATATATATATGTATATGTATATATATATGTTTTACCTTTATTTAACTAGTCAAGTCAGTTAAGAACAAATGATTACTACACCGGCCAAACCCGGACGATGCTGGGCCAATTGTGCGCCGCCCTATGGGACTCCCAATCACGGCCAGTTGTGATTCAGCCTGGAATCGAACCAGGGTGTCTGTAGTGACGCCTCAAGCACTGAGAGGCCTTAGACCACTGCACCACTCAAATGTATAACAATGTTATAACAATGTTACATAACTAGACTGCGTTGTGGGAAATATCTATCAATGCAGAAGAATCTGAAAGACCGTTTGCTCACGTGTCTTATATCCAGGACTTCGGTTCAGTCTTTGCTAAAAACAAGCAACTTTATCCATGATGAAGTGTTAAAAGACATGAATATGGCCAACAGGCTCTAAGGTGATGTCTCTTTAAGAGCGGAACCCTCTGCTGAAACAACCCCCAACAAGTCATCGAATCTGTCAATCACTGGTCGGCGATCTTTGATGTTGGGAGTCCTCGCCTTGTTTCGAGCTCAAATGCACTATTTGTTGCTGCCGAGCAACATTACTTTCAACTTGCAGGGCCGCTCCACAGCAGAGCAACTTTTGTTTTGTTTTATACTTTGGCCGTATCTAAGCGCAACAATTTAGGGAGGTTTGGGTTAATAGGAAGTTTCATTTATTTTTTTCAAAGGAGCACTCCGCTGATTAGGGTAATTTTCAAAGCAACATGCCTCAGCTCAGTAGTGGCGGAGGAGATGATCAAGGAGCAAACGATGAAATGATATCCTTCAAGGATGAAGGCGAACAAGATGAGAAAATTCAAGAAAACGCTTTCACAGAAAGGGACTTAGCTGACCTCAAGTCGTCTCTGGTGAATGAATCGGAGACAAATCAAAGTTCGAACGCAGCGGTAGGTAGACTACAGAGAGAGAAAGTTGTGTTATGCGCTGTTGGTAAGGTTGGAAGGGGTCTTGGTATGAAACTTTTGGCTCTTCAAAGTAATTCTCAGGTTACTAATCTTTGTTTAATGTTGCTTTGGACACTCAGGCGGTCAGACGAAGTCAGCAAAACGAACATAGAGGTTATCAAGAGAAACACCGGGAGCATCTCGACAGCGGTAAGAACTAGACAGTAGCTGAATTAGGCTAACTGTACCTCAGTAAAACAAGTTGTCTGTGATTTCTGACAATACTGTGCTGTTGCATCATAGACTGACTGTAAAAGGAAGGTGTTGCTTTCCCTGGGCTACATAGGTTATAACATGGTAATAAGATTTCAAGTAGCTTCAGTCTGAAAGTCCTAAAGAAAATCTAAATTAAAGCATGCTGTAACTTAACATTAGGTTTATATATTGTCCCAATGGGGCAAAAACGGCCAAAAACACAAACGTATGCTTGCTGTGCTGAACCTCTGGGCAGCTACAAGTTATTTAAAGTTAGAAATGCTCTCTAGTTCATTAACAATGTTTGAATATGTCAAGTAACTCACAAAACGTTGTCCACTTATGCATTCAGCTGAAAGGTTGAAAACAAGCCATGTGGATCAATGACCCTCTGCTTGGACAGCCTGTAAAGATGCATTGCACATTTGAAGTTACCATCAACACTCTAGACTGGAGAGATCAGTGGCTAGCTATTCTATTGGGTGACAAACAACAAAGGGTTGGGGTTTGGCTGTGTTTTTGTGATGCAAGATTACGGCTGTCACTTTGTCTCACAAATATGTTACAGTAGTAAACAAGTCTGTAACATAAAATCTGTCGAAGAGCTCTATCATTATTTGTCGAATATACTTTTTTCAATAGTAAAAAACTGCTAATTATAACCGTTTTAACTACAATAGTTAACCAAAAAGTATTTATTTGAAGTTAAATTAATATCAGAAAACATCTCATCTCACATCTTTGTCTTTCTCCACAGTGTCCAAACATCAAGATGGAGGGATGTATAAAACAGCGTATCCAGGGTACCCGTTTCTCATGCTGCCTGACCCATACCTCCCCAACGGATCCGTGTCCCCATCTGTAAGTCCACATCACGTTGCCTTCTACATCACAATGTAGAGTTCTTCATTCTGTTGAATCATTATGGATCATTATTCCAAGTCTCTGAATGAAACTATGTGTCTATTATACCAGAAGTATGCAAGGACAACAAACTAAGGAAATTAGAAAGTAAAAAAAAAAACATCTAAAGTCGTACGTGTACACCCATGTCTGATCATCCGCACCCCCATACAACCTTGAATATGTTCGGAAACAGCAGCACATCAAAAACAAAACACATTTTAAGGCGGGACTAACTGACACTGAGAACGGATATATGCACGCAATAATATGATTATTGTGGATAGACAGATTACTATAATACCTCGATTAATACGTTTACATGCTTTGCAAGAACAATTTCCCTAATAATCCTGTTTACATGGACACATCTGAAATCAGGCTACCTGATTGGGACTTTTAATAAATGCAGAAAATTGCAAATCAAAATAAACCTTCTACCACAGGGACCATGTTATTCTGAGTTGGTATATACTGTATAATGTTTGTATTTGAAAACTACTTTTAAGATGCATACTTCTGGTTGTTCCGAACTCAGAACTCACTTCACTAGCGCTGAAGAGAGAGGCTCTCGGCTGGTGCTATCACATGCGCAAATCAAATACACCACTGTTACTCCGATTAAGGTGTTTACATGTCCTAATAATATGACAGATTGCTCAGAAAACAAGGTGTTTTAATTTGCGTATGCTTATTAAATTATGACCGTTGCAGAGTAATGTGTTTACATGACTAATGCCTTATTCGGCCTACTGCCATAATCAGTTAAATATCGAATTATAAATGAGCATGTAAACATGCTCAATGTGTTGACTCCCTCATTTTTCTTACACTTTTGTATGTTGTCTGTGTATTGGTTGGTGGTTTAAAACGTATAACTTAAAGCTGCAATCAGCAGTTGAAAAATATATAAGAGTGTGCTCCCCACAACTGTTTAGGTAAAAAGCAAGGGGGCTAGGACTGGAGAAAAGTTACCACTCTCAAATTCAAAGACAGAGGTATGGATGCAAGGACAGACCATCCATGATCTCAAAATTATAGTTTTTACCATGTTTTGTTTAGTTTACATTTACTTTGTTTACAAACATTGGAGTAAAACAAGCTTACATTTTGGGTTCTGATGGGGTACGACATTTATAAGTTATATTCTTCAAGAATCAATGGGCACATATAATTAATTTATAAGTCCAAAAATGGATGTAGCAACTGCTGATTGCCCCTTTCAACAAGGAACTATGCATCTTTCATCAGGTGAAGCTCACTCTTCAATGTTAAATCTGTAATAACAGTAAGCACTCTCATATTAAGCATGGTGTTTTGAAAAAGCATATGTTTCTGTCATCATTCATTCTACTCCAACAGTCTTTCTTTGATGTGTTCTGAATGAAATGCTAGCACAATCAGAAGCTCTGTTTCAAATGGGCTCAGTATTGAGACCTCGTCATGTTGTCACTTAAATTACCTAAAGGTGTCAAGTTTGTGTGTGTGTGTGTGTGTGTGTGTGCGTGTGTGTGTGTGTGTGTGTGCGTGCGTGTGTGTGTGTGTGCACGTTTGTGAGACAAATCTTATATAGACCAAAAACTGTAGTATTATAAGTAATGGCTACGTTTGTCTACAAATGTATCAGATCATTTGTAAAAAACGGAACACATTTTATTGAGACGTTATTACATAGACATCAGTTATCATTACGTAGTAAACACACACTGTGAAAACTACTCTCAACTATTTTTATGTGCAGAAATGAATGTGCTGCCACCTCTTTCTTCTCATGAATGCATCCCCAACGTCTTATCCTTAATTGCCTCACAGCGCAAAGCACAGAGGTTCTCAAAGATTGTTTTGGGAATAGAGAGCACTTTCTTCTGTGTGTGAGTGTGTCTCCTCGGCTTCATACAATGCTCACTTGTTGCTTCCCTTGTAATTACCCGGCAGAAGCACTGTAGCTGCAGCTCTATCGACCTGCCACTTGAAAGGAAGGGAGGATGGTGTAGATGGTGATTATAGCTTGGGACATGGCAGTGGGGCAGGAGGGGAAACAGCGCTGTGGATCCCCTCCTGTTTGGTTCTCCAGTTGAAATGTTTACATTGAACAAGGTGATGCCTGTATTCACCCCCCCCCCCCCCCCCCCCCCCCCCCACCACCCGCAGGCAGGCTCTCTGCTTCTATCTCAGCTCAGGTGGTCTATCATCTTTACAGGGGTTCATTTGTTGCTTTTATTTTTCTTTGTTCTTTTTAATTGGCAGATTATGTGTAATATTTTTGGTCTGTTGTTTAGGCATGCCAAATGTCCTAGTAAAAACAAGACTTTGTATACTATCCATATGACTAGTATTAGACTATTGAAAGGAGAATTCTAAAACAATTTTATTATGAAAAGATGTACATTTCCTTCATGAGTTCAAAGGCCTCACTAAACAGATCGTCTAATTAGCTAATATCCCCCAGATATTTGAATAACAATAATTATTTCAGGATTAATGTTATTAAACTCTTCAAAAGAATTTCACAAACATCTCACATCTATTCTGTTCACAGAAATGATTTTACAGTGTCTCTAAACAAAAGGCACGAGCGTGTTCCTCCTAAGCCGAGTGCATCCTAATATGCTTGTTACAGCGTTGTTTTGTGGGACATGCCAGGGAATTATGTTTAGGATCTAACATTAATGTAGATATCAGTTGTCCTTCCAGAGACGGTGTCTAAAGAAGGCGATTTGAGACAATCCCAGACTCTGTACTAGATTTCCCTTAGCTTTTCTCTGAACAAAGCTTCCTTCTGAGTGAGTAGCTGTGAATCGGGTAGGGTTAGTAATGCTTTGGATTACCACAAGACATTGTTCAATTTGAGGGGATCAGTAGAAGAGGTTCGCCTGGAAGAGTCAAACCCCTGTGGATGGAGGATTCTGAATGAGAGCTAACAGAATACACTCCTCCTGATCTCTCCATCTCGCTCCTCACTCTGCCTCCTCTCTAGCTCTATCCTCACCACATTACACTCATTCTCATCTCCCCATCCATCTCGTTCCTCTGTCTGCCTGCTCTCTCCTCTCTCAGCCCTCTCTCTCTCTCTCTCCTCTCTCTGCCTTCTCTCTCTCTCTCTCTCTCTCTCTCTGCCTTCTCTCTCTGCCTTCTCTCTCTCTCTCTCTCTCTCTCTTTCTCTCTCTCTCTCTCTCTCTCTCTCTCTGCCTTCTCTCTCTCTCTACCTCTCTCCCCTTTCTGCCTCCTCTATCACTCTCTTCTCTCTTTCGCTTCTCATTCTCAGTCTTCTCTCTTCTAATCTCCCCTCTCTTTCTCACCCCCACCTATCCCTACCTACTCTTACCTATCCCTACCTACTCCTACCTATCCCCACCTATCCCTACCTACTCCTACCTATTCCTACCTATCCCTACCTACTCTTACCTATCCCTACCTACTCCTACCTATCCCCACCTATCCCTACCTACTCCTACCTACTCCTACCTATCCCTACCTACTCTTACCTATCCCTACCTACTCCTACCTATCCCCACCTATCCCTACCTATCCCTACCTACTCCTATCTATCCCTACCTATCCCCATCTACTCCTATTTACTCATACCTATCCCTACCTACTCCTACCTATCCCTGCCTACTCCTACCTATCCCTACCTATCCCCACCTACTCCTACCTATCCCTACCCATCCCTACCTAACCCTACCTATTCCTACCTACCCCTACTTACCCCTACCTATCCCTACCTATCCCTACCCATCCCTACCTATCCCTATTCTCCCTACCCATCCCTACCTATCCCTATCATCCCTACCCATCCCTACCTATCCCTATCATCCCTACCTATCCCTACCCATCCCTACCTATCCCTATCAACCCTATCCATCTCTACCTATCCCTACCCATCCCTACTCATCCCTACCTATCCCTACCTATCCCTATATATCCCTACCCATCCCTATCATCCCTACCCATCCCTACCTATCCCTACCCATCCCTACTCATCCCTACCTATCCCTACCCATCCCTACCCATCCCTACCTATCCCTACCCATCCCTATCATCCCTACCCATCCCTACCTATCCCTATCAACCCTACCCATCCCTACATATCCCTACCTATCCTTACCCATCCCTACCTATCTCTATCAACCCTACCCATCCCTACCTATCCCTACCCATCCCTACCTATCCCTATCAACCCTACCCATCCCTAACTATCCCTACCCATCCCTACCTATCCCTATCAACCCTGCCCATCCCTACCCATCCCTATCAACCCTACCCATCCCTACCTATCCCTACCTTTCCCTACCCATCCCTACCTATCCCTATCAACCCTACCCATCCCTACCTATCCCTATCATCCCTACCTATCCCTACCCATCCCTACCTATCCCTACCCATCCCTATCATCCCTACCCATCCCTACCCATCCCTATCATCCCTACCCATCCCTACCTATCCCTATCAACCCTACCCATCCCTATCATCCCTACCCATCCCTACCTATCCTGTGTCACTGCTATCTGATGGCCTTAAGTCCCGGGGGGGTGAGGACTCGCAGGAGGATTTTAAGCAGTGGGCTGTGCTCATGGAGAGCTAGACAGTCAGGACAATCATCAGAGCCAAGAGAGCCTGTGATGTGGAAGATCACAGGCGCTAACTTGTCAAGCGGACAGACTGGCAGGTTTATCAAATCAAATTTTATTTGTCACGTACACATGGTTAGCAGATGTTAATGCGAGTGTAGCGAAATGCTTGTGCTTCTAGTTCCGACAATGCAGTAATAACCAACGAGTAATCTAACCTAACAATTCTAAAACTACTACCGTATACACACAAGTGTAAAGGGATAAGAATATGTACATAAAGATATATGAATGAGTGATGGTACAGAACGGCATAGGCAAGATGCAGTAGATGGTATCGAGTACAGTATATACATATGAGATGAGTAATGTAATGTTTAAATCATATCCCACTTACCCTGTTCAATTAGAATGTAAAGAACAGTTCATCACGGATGTGTTCACATTGTTTCTTTGTTGTTTTGAAACTTGAGGACTTGCATAGAGCTAAGCAGTGAACACATTTAAAAGGACAATTATTTGTTTCAAATATATCGGAGTAAGTTTTCATGATTGGCTTAATGCTGTTAACTGAGCTGTTCGGTGCTCCTCTTACATTCTGTCAGTGAACTTTTTGAGTATCCTCATGCAGAAAATAGGAAAAGAATGTTACTTTACCAGTTCAGCCCTCTCTCTCTCTCCCTCTCTCTCTCCCTCTCTCTCTCTCTCTCTCTCCCTCTCTTTCTCTCTCTCTCTCTCTCTCTCTCTCTCTCTCTCTCTCTCTCTCTCTCTCTCTCCTCTCTCTCTCCCTCTCTTTCTCTCTGTCTCTCTCTTTCTCTCTCTCTCCCTCTCTTTCCCTCTCGCTCGCTCTCTCCCTCTCTTTCTCTTTCTCTCTCCCTCTCTTTCTCTCTCCCTCTCTTTCTCTTTCTCTCTCCCTCTCTTTCTCTCTCCCTCTCGCTCTCTCTCCTTCTCTTTCTCTTTCCTTCTCTTTCTTTCTCCCTCTCGCTCTCTCTCCCTCTCGCTCTCTCTCCCTCTCTCTGTGTGTGTGTTTGTGTGTGTGTCTCAGCAGTGCTTCTGTGCCGAGCTTTCTTAAACAGTAGAGCCCCTAGTCCCTGGGTAAACACTAGAGCCCCTAGTCCCTGGGTAAACACTAGAGTCCCTAGTCCCTGGGTAAACACTAGAGCTCTTAGTCCCTGGGTAAACACTAGAGCCCCTAGTCCTTGGGTAAACACTAGCAGGGACACTGGCTTGTTTAACCAGGCCCTAGTCCCTGGGTAAACACTAGCAGGGACACTGGCTTGTTTAACCAGGCCCTAGTCCCTGGGTAAACACTAGCAGGGACACTGGCTTGTTTAACCAGGCCCTAGTCCCTGGGTAAACACTAGCAGGGACACTGGCTTGTTTAACCAGGCCCTAGTCCCTGGGTAAACACTAGCAGGGACACTGGCTTGTTTAACCAGGCCCTAGTCCCTGGGTAAACACTAGCAGGGACACTGGCTTGTTTAACCAGGCCCTAGTCCCTGGGTAAACACTAGCAGGGACACTGGCTTGTTTAACCAGGCCCTAGTCCCTGGGTAAACACTAGCAGGGACACTGGCTTGTTTAACCAGGCCCTAGTCCCTGGGTAAACACTAGCAGGGACACTGGCTTGTTTAACCAGGCCCTAGTCCCTGGGTAAACACTAGCAGGGACACTGGCTTGTTTAACCAGGCCCTAGTCCCTGGGTAAACACTAGCAGGGACACTGGCTTGTTTAACCAGGCCCTAGTCCCTGGGTAGGCCCTGTAAACCCTGTAAAGCCGGCTCTGTGCCTCTGACTGACGACGTTAAGAAACAGTGGTGCTGGATTATGCTCCGCTAAAGAAAAGCAGCTTTGCGCCCGCTTTTGTGTGTGAACAAGCTACTTGGAAACTTGCGACGGCCCCAAAACTGCTCCTTGTTGTCATTTAACATGTAAGCAGGAGATGATTGAAATGATCAAGGATGATGGTTGGTGGTGGCGGAATAGCCTAATAGATGTGTTGACCGTAGCAGAACACTCAGAGAAAGCCGTGTCAGTCAGAGAATGTACATTATGTACTGAACTTTGACTTTGAGACCAACTAAAGCATGTTGGTACACATCGTGTAGTGATGTTGACAATACATTGCAGTCCCGTACTGGGACAGGGCAGGCTAACAGTGAGGGTGTGACTGTGTCCCAAATGGCAACCGTTTCCCTATATAGTGCACTACTTTTGACCAAGCCTATATAGGGAATAGGGTGCCATTTTGGACGCAGGGGGTGAGACCACACTCTCTCTTTCTCTCTGAGCCTCAGGTAAGTTAGCAAACGCTTTAAAAAGGAACAGCAGGAAATGACAGAGAGGCTGCAGATTTTAATACAAACGATGATAAGGGGCCTTCATCCTCAGAGCTTTGAAGTAGATGGCTGTAAATAAGCCTCAAGTGAAAATGTGTAGGAGCCTATTTTAAGAGGCGGAAACATTTAGAAAATATCAAAAACCTGTTGAATCCCCCGAGGTGTTTATAGCTGTAATTATTCATGCACTTATTTATTTTCTGGTGGGCGAAGAAGGAGAAGCAGAGTAAAAGACAGGTGTTGTAGAGGAAGTGTGTGTTTTTCTGATTGATATTTTGCCTGTCACACACGCCACTTATAAGACACGCTCCTTGTTTTCCGACCAATTTTGAGTCCATTAAAGAGCTCTCCTGAAAGGGGGGGGTGTTCCAGCGTCTGCTCCTGACGTTTCTCTTTCATAGTCATCAACTCAAAAATCTC
Organism: Oncorhynchus mykiss; assembly: GCF_013265735.2. Lineage (NCBI taxonomy): Eukaryota > Metazoa > Chordata > Actinopteri > Salmoniformes > Salmonidae > Oncorhynchus > Oncorhynchus mykiss. The sequence continues at coordinate 15,075,809 of NC_048574.1, forward strand.
AGTTTCAATGGCAGGTTTTATAACGTTTTTTACAAGAGTGCCACTCACCGAGGAGAGAGACTCAGCAGTGAGCAGAGCACGTCTGTAATAAACACTGTTCAGTCTTCTAAATCTTCCACCAGGAGCCGCTCAGCGCTGCTTGTGTCTTCCTGGGCCCCTGTTTGTGTTTGTCTGCAAGGACTTTACAGGTGGGCAGGGGGGTAAGGAGATGGGTCTGCTTCTCAGACTGCAGTGAATAAACTACAGGAACATGTTGATCACTCAGGCATGCACAGCACAGCACAGCAGAGCACAGCAGAGCAGAGCACAGCACAGCACAGCACAGCAGAGCAGAGCACAACACAGCACAGCAGAGCACAGCACAGCAGAGCACAGCACAGCACAGCACAGCAGAGCACAGCACAGCAGAGCACAACACAGCAGAGCACAACACAGCACAACACAGCACAGCAGAGCACAACACAGCACAGCAGAGCACAGCACAGCAGAGCACAGCACAGCACAGCAGAGCACAGCACAGCAGAGCAGAGCACAACACAGCACAGCAGAGCACAACACAGCACAGCAGAGCACAACACAGCACAGCAGAGCACAACACAGCACAGCAGAGCACAACACAGCACAGCAGAGCACAACACAGCACAGCAGAGCACAACACAGCACAGCAGAGCACAACACAGCACAGCAGAGCACAGCACAGCAGAGCACAGCACAGTACAGCACAGCACAGGGTTTAAATAGAACGCCTTCCTTCTAAGTCTCCACTATGCAAATAGGTGTAAATATAGTCCTGTTTGGGGTTACCAAAGCATAACAAAGTACAAGAACACGAGGTAACCTGCTTTTTACCCATTCAATGTGTAATTATCAAAACATTGAGTTCTCCAAATTCCAGTCTGGGGCTGAGGTACCTGTGTTACTAGAACACTGTAGTTTTACACATGTTGACATTGTTTCCTGTTTACCTAATTGAAATGAAATGACTAGGGTGACCATGTGACATATGGGAAGCAGGTTTTGTTTAATTTCTTGTTACTGTATTTCACAGTGCCGTCACACTTCATACAGCATCACCTACTCAGATGAATCCTATTTTACAGGATATACATATACAGCCACTAGTTGTTTAGAAAAGGGAGAGAAAAAGTGTTATATAACCGTGACTTTAGATTATTGTTGTCAGAGGGTGGTATCGCTTTGATGTTTTAGGATGATGTTTATGAAAAAAACATCATTGTTGTGTAGGAAAAGCAAGAGGAAAGAGAGCTTGAAGATGGCTGAACAAAACATGTGGGCACCTTAGAGTTCGCCGAGCGTCTGCTCTATAGGGGACTATAGATAGCTAGATAGATGGGTGGGTGGGGAGGGAGGGGGAGGCCGTGTATGTCTGGGATGGGGCTCTCTGGAGCTGGGGTGTCCAGGCTGGGGACACTGTATCCTGGGTAGAGTGAGTGACAGTCTCCTGTGCCACTGGGCTGATGGATGCAGCTTTAATGGCCTGCCTGGGCCACAGATGTCTCATTCTCACCCTGTTGTGTCTAACTCCCTGGCCATTTGGTATGTGTCAGGTTGGGGTGGGAAATCAGCAGCGTGACCCACCACTGGAAGAGGGCCAGGTGGAGATGGAGGGGTGATGTTGGAAAGCTGGGCCCTGGAGAGACTAGTGGAGGAGATCACCCCTTAGAGGTGTGACATTCAGGCAGGTTACCATTGTTTTCCTGGGTGCTAGCTAGCAGGACAGGAGTGAGTGAGTGGATGCCTCCTTTGTGAATTAGCTCATCCATTGTGATGTCATCTCATCTATAGCATCTGGGCCAGGAAATCAGTCATCGGTTTTTCCACTTTGAAATAGAAGTGTGTTGGATGATGGGGTGTGACCATTCACATTGACAGACTGGTCATGAGGATTTTCCATGTGCTCTCTCTCATCTGGCTCTGTAACAAACTTTACTACCTATTTTTGCTGTGTCTTCTGTCTTACCCGGCTACATCGGATCGTACCACGTGTGTCTTCTGTCGACGGGCTGTACCATGTGTGCTTAAAGCAGGGAGGAAATTTCAGCTTGATGTGCTTTCTTTGCACAGGCCTGCTGGGGTGGAATGTTTCACCACAACATGAAACTGTCCCTTATCACCGGTACCTTAATCACTGTCATTTCAGAGTTAGCCGTAGCATCAGAGAGTGACACACATGACTTTTTATTTGTTTACCTTTATTTAACTAGACAAGTCAGTTAAGAACAAATTCTTATTTTCAATGACGGCCTAGGAACAGTGGATTAACTGCCTTGTTCAGGGGCAAAATGACAGATTTTTACCTTGTCAACTCGGGGATTCCATCTTGCAACCTTCCTGTTACTGGCCCAACGCTCTAACCACTAGGCTACCTGACTGACTGTTGCTCCAGTTTCCCTTTGAATAGGTCAGGATTAACAGTCCTATGCCTTGTAACAGTGAGGAAAGTGGTACAGTGTTGGGCTGTGTTGGCCACGCATGTACACTGTGTTACTGCTACCTATCCAATGTGGATTAGGCATGTTATAAAGGTATGTGTCATGTACGTCACAATGTCAGATTAGGACTATTATGTGTTTGGGGTCTGTGTTTATTCTAATTAAGCAATAAGGCCCAAGGAGTGCCTGGACACAGCCCTTAGATGTGGTATATTGGCCGTAAATCACAAACCCCTGAGGAGCCTTATTGCTGTTATAAACTGGTTACCAACGTAACTGGATCGGTAAAACTAAGTGTTTTGTCGTACCCGTGGTATACGGTCTGATATACCACGGCTGTCAGCCAATCATCAAATGGTTATAATTAGACTGAAGGGGTAGAGGACAGGAAATGCATAGATTACATTAACAAATTCTGTAACATGATTACAAGCTTTGTAGGTTCCTTTCAAGAGGCCACACAGGAACACATCCTTCAGTCACAGGTTGTGCTGCCCACTTCAGCTATGGTCATGTGACGTTTGTCCTCTGCTGCGAGCGACAGGCCCAGTCGTGGCAAAGCTGAGCGGCAGAGCCACACAGCAGCAGGAGTAAACCAGAGCTGAGCGGTGGTGGTGGGTGGGTGAGGCCGTGGGTGAAGGCTGCTGTTAGATGGGTATCAGATGGGGCAGGATTAAGCCGCTGTGATCACACCCATGTGTGCCTTGCCCATGCGGCTGGGGTGGCTCCACTGGGTCTGGGGCTGGGCACTCACTCATTCAGGGGCTGGGCTGGGTGGATGGGCGGGGGTTAGAGGGTGGGCTGGGCAGCCATGGTGGTGGTGGTGGTGGTGATGAGCCGTGGCTTGACCCCAGCAAAGGGAAGGTTAAGCCCAAGGCCTTGTGCGACCACTCCTTGGTTGCATCCCAAATGACACCCTATTCCTTATACAGTGCACTATTTTGAGCCCTACGGGTCCTGGTCAAAAGTAGTTAGGTAATAGGGTGCCTTGTAGGACCACTTCCAGGACCACTTCCAGAGACGTACTACACAGATACTGCAATGGCATTGAAAGTTGCATGTTCAACTGTATTGTGTTGAAAGGGGAGATTGGCATTGAAATCTGTGTTGACATGCAAACATGTTGGATTTTAGGGGTTCCGCCTAGCCATCCAAGAAGAGGCTTGTTAGAAGAGGCTTGTTAAGAAGAGGCATGTTAGGGTATCTGTCGCAAGTAACCACATGAGGTCATATGTTGTGCTTGACTACGTGTGTGTTCTGGTAGAGAGCAGGGCAGTTGGAGGGCTGGGGACAGTCAGCCCCATACTTACCAACATTAAAATAACTTCATTTGAATTGAATCCCAAAGAGAGAGAAAGAGAGACAGATTCTACTCCCAGATAGGCTGAACATGGCGCAGCGGTCTAAGGCGCTGTAGTGCTTGAGGCGTCACTACAGATCCGGGTTCGATCCCGGGCTGTGTCGTAGCCGGCCGTGACTGGGAGATCCATGAGGCAACGCACAATTGGCCTAGCGTCGTCAGGGTTAGGGGAGGGTTTGGCCAGCCAGGATGTCCTTGTCCCTTTGTGCTCTAGCAAAACTGGGGAGAAAAGGGGGTGAACATTCATTTTTATTTTTAAAAACAGGCTGATTCATTTCTCCAATGAATTAGTTTGTTTATTTTTATATCCTTGACTCCAAAGGGTAAAGTCAATCTTTGTTCAACATTAATAGTAATGTCCCCTAACATTTTCAGCTAACATCTCTTATGATCTTATATCCATCCATCTCCATGTTTATTTCATTGTTTTGCCTTCACAATGTTTCTGAAACAATGTTTAGATAGGGAAAGGATAGTTGTCCGCACATTGTGAACTTCATTCCACTGTGTGTAGAAGACAATGAAATGAGTATATATGCCCGCCTGGATTGTTTTCCAAGGTGAGACTGTGGTTTGTTTGAAGCAGCGTTGAACTGTATCATTCCTGTAGGTCTCAGACAGTCCCTGAAGAGTAAGCTGACATGTTTTGTCAGAGCCGGTTCCTCGTGTGTGTACTCATCCCTGAGACAGGGGCCCGGATATAATGATGCACTTCCTACTGCAGGCAGGGAGGGCTCCCAAACACACACAGCCATATAAAAACAGCTGTGTGTGTGTGAGAGAGAGAGAGAGAGAGAGAGAGAGAGAGAGAGAGAGAGAGAGAGAGAGATGAGGAGAAGAAAGAGAGAGATGAGGAGAAAGAGAGAGAGAGAGATGAGGAGGAGAAAGAGAGAGAGAGAGATGAGGAGGAGAAAGAGAGAGGTGAGGAGAAAGAGAGAGAGAGAGAGATGAGGAGGAGAAAGAGAGAGATGAGGAGAAAGAGAGAGAGAGAGAGATGAGGAGGAGAAAGAGAGAGAGAGAGAGAGAGAGAGAGATGAGGAGGAGAAAGAGAGAGAGAGAGAGAGATGAGGAGGAGAAAGAGAGAGATGAGGAGAAAGAGAGAGAGAGATGAGGAGGAGAAAGAGAGAGAGAGAGAGAGAGATGAGGAGGAGGAGAAAGAGAGAGAGAGATGAGGAGAAAGAGAGAGAGAGAGATGAGGAGGAGGAGAAAGAGAGAGAGAGAGAGAGAGATGAGGAGGAGGAGGAGAAAGAGAGAGAGAGAGAGAGAGAGATGAGGAGGAGGAGAAAGAGAGAGAGAGAGAGAGAGAGATGAGGAGGAGAAAGAGAGAGATGAGGAGAAAGAGAGAGAGAGAGAGATGAGGAGGAGGAGAAAGAGAGAGAGAGAGAGAGAGAGGGAGAGATGAGGAGGAGGAGAAAGAGAGAGAGAGAGAGAGAGAGAGGGGGAGGTGAGGAGGAGGAGAAAGAGAGAGAGAGAGAGAGAGTGAGAGATGAGGAGGAGAAAGAGAGAGAGAGAGAGAGAGAGAGAGAGAGATGAGGAGGAGGAGAAAGAGAGAGAGAGAGAGAGAGATGAGAAAGAGAGAGAGAGAGAGAGATGAGGAGGAGGAGAAAGAGAGAGAGAGAGAGAGATGAGAAAGAGAGAGAGAGAGAGAGAGAGAGAGATGAGGAGGAGGAGAAAGAGAGAGAGAGAGAGAGAGAGAGAAACGACGTAGCCAAAGTTAATTTCTACTCTTTTCTGTTTCTCTTTTTCCTAGACGGGGAAGCACACATTCCTACAAACACACACACACACTTTAGATTGGGGCGTCTTTAGAGAGAGTAGGTGGGTGTGGTGGTAGTTACTGAGGCAATGCTGTTGTGGGGATGTAAAAGACATTTCATCTCAGAGCCGGAGCCTCAGTCGCTCTACCAGTTAAACAAGAGGCATCCCAGTTCCGCCGAGCTGCTCGCTGCCTTCCTTTCAAATGTTATGGAATGTGGTTTTCTCTGTGGTTTTCCCTCTATGATCGTCTGGAGCCAACTGGAAACCATTTCATGTCTAAAAATAGGGCTTTGCTTATGGGATCGGGAGCAAGGTCTTTGTAGATATCAAACAAGCTGAGGCGAAGGAAAAAATGAATATCTTGCTTCAAAAAATAGCATCAACATTTTTAATAGTGGACATGAAAGTTATTAACGTAAAACGCTCCACCATTTCAGCTGGAACCGCAGAGCTCTGCCGCGGATCTGTGCTTTCCTGCCTGAGCTTAAAGGGAGGTTGTCTGGGAAAGACTGTGTGTAGTGGATACAGACGGGCTGCGTACCGAATGGCACCCTATTCACTTGAGCCTCTAGTCAGAAGTAGTGCACTATATAGGGAATAGGGTGCCATTTGGGGCGCAGACTGTGTGCTGTGGATACAGAGGGAGACCCTTCCTGCCTCAGATGTAATGACGCCTGTTTGAAGTCCCTGCCGCTCACCTCTGTCACACCTCCAATTGTTGCTGTCTGAGTTAGGAAACATTTAGGATGTCAGACCTAGTTCACATATCACTGTAGTTTGGGACATTGATGTGCAGGTTTTATAGGGTTAATGTGTGTATGTGTGTGTGTGTGCGTAGGCATTGTGGTGGCTGGGCCTCTGACATACATCCTGTATATCAATGCCAAGTCGAAGAGCTTGTGTGAATACAGTGATGTGTAGTGTGGTTAGACGACTTATCTACTCTTTGTGTTAGTGTGTGTGTGTTAACGTGTATGCATGCGGAAAACACTCAACATAGACAGTGAGGGAGGTAGGATAGAGAGAGGGTGAAACAAGCCTCTTTCTCTCTCTCCTCTCCTTTCTCTCAGTACCTTATCTGATTTCTAGAGGGGGAGTAAAGAGAGGGAGTGTACAGCAGAGCGCTAGCGGAAGAGAGTTCGCAGTAAACAATGAGAAGCCAGTAACCGCGTGTGCACCTGGTACACCTCACTGCGAACGACTTGAAACACTCAGAGGCACCTTCGCAGCACCTTAACCATTTCACGGCCGTCCACGGCAAGCAGCACACAAGGAACAACCGTAACCTTAATCCGTTAATGCAGAGACCACAGCATAACTCCCCTGTCAGGCCCTACACAGTAACTAACTAACGCCTCTCTCTGGTCACTTACACTCTGTCATATTGTAAACAAAGTATTTTATTGTGTGAGTCAAATCAAATCAAATTTTATTTGTCACATGCGTTGAATACAACAGGTAAACCTTACAGTGAAATGCTTACTTCCAAGAACTTATGCAGTTTTAAGAAAAATAGAGTTAAGAAAATATTTACTAAATAAACTAAAGTAAAAAAAATAAAAAAAGTTTTAACAAAATAACAATAATGAGGCTTTATACAGGGGGTACCAGTACCGAGTCTGTCTGATCATCGTGTTCCTCCCTTTATCCTATCCTATTAAATATGAGAAGGCTCCGTTCGTGCAGTTTTAAACTGCTGTTTAAGATGCAATGGGAGAGCATGTGTGTATTAGCAGAAAGGAAACAGTCATGAGTAGATGCCATGATGACTAAGAGAGAGAGAGAGAGAGAGAGAGAGCACTGTTGTGTTCCTGGAGGAATAGACCGCTCACTGTGGTTGGCTGGCTTCTGAATGGAAGCCAGAGAGTGGATGGTTTTTATCAAGTCAAACTGACTGGAAGCGCAGAGGATGTTGCGTTCCAAATGGCACCTATTCCCTACATAATGCACTACTGGCCCCTATATAAGGAATAGAGTGTCATTTAGGAACCCATCGACTCCCTGGCGTTTTATGCTCCCCTTGCTCCATCTCAGCAGCTAGTCGTATTAGAATGAGATCATTGTGACAGAGGACCCCGGGCCCCCTCTCCTCTCTCTGTGGTCCAAGTCTCAAAGGGACGCCATCGTCGTCCTACTTCTATCCTCTCTGGGGTTTTTTTGTAGAAAGAGGGCTCCAAGTTAATGTGCCAAAAAGTTGTCTTCATTAAAAGCAGAGAGCCATCCCAGCTCAAATATATGTTCCTTCTCATTAATTCAAGCCAACATTTTTGATGAGGGGAAACAAGGGTGATGACTGTTCATTTTACAACAAGGAAGGAAGAAAGTCTCCGAAAGTCCCTTTTGTCCGTAGTACAGTCAGCTTCTAATGCCAAGTTTACAAGTGGATATGAGTGTAATAGTATTTAATAGGCCTAACTTAACTAATATAATAAACAACTGTTTATTATTATTATTTCTTAAAACCTGACAACTTTTAAAGCATTTGTTTCAGGGCATCTTTTGTTGGATGTGATTCTGGGTTACTTCTGCAGTGGTTTTACCAGAGGGAGCTGCCTTAAAGAGAGTTACATTGGCGACATGGATGAGGACATAGGCTAATCAACGTCATGCAACACAGGACATCTTAAAGTGATTTATATTGATGAGAAAAAGATGCCACTGTTCCATGGCTGCTGTGTGTGTCAGTATTGTGCAGCATGTGCATGTAGCATAGGGCAGGTCCTATTCCCTATATAGTGCACTACTTTTGACCAGGACCCATAGGACTCCATTTCGGACACAGACGATATCCTCACTATTAAACTTCTGTACCATGAGATGAAATGCATGAAGAAACGACTTTCCTCTAACAGACTGTGATTGTGATCTCTGGTATTTGTATTACCCAGTAAATGTTACCTTTGTGATTTACTGAATACTGTGCTTTGTTGCTAGGAAGTTGTGTTAAGAATAGATTCCAGGTACACTGTAGATGGTTTTGTCTGCAGCTTGTCTGTGTGTTTCGCTCGTCTCATTCTGTACAGTTGTGCGAAGGTAAACCTCTCGTGGTTTACCATGGAAAATAAAGCTCAGGTTTGTTAGTGTGTCACCTGAGCAACACAACACAGCAGTTCCTCAACAGGGCGCAGGGCGACGGAAACTTTTCAGAGGTCCGACCTGCTCTGTCACAACTGCATCTTTCCTACTGCTCTGTCACAACTGCATCTTTCCTACTGCTCTGTCACAACTGCATCTTTCCTACTGCTCTGTCACAACTGCATCTTTCCTACTGCGGCTGTCACAAATGGAGCAAAATGTCCCAAAATCTATTTTTTTAAACCTTTGCAGGTAGCTACTTTATTTTAAACCCAGTTGTCAGGTACATTATTCTCTCTTCGACCGCACCATCCGAGGGAGCTGTGAACCCTCAGCTCTGAATAAGAACTAAATTAGATGCAGTGAATACAAAAGTTCCTTAAATTCAGAGGTTTTTTAGTTCAGAAGGGAGCACTCCATGTATAAGAAGGCAACAATGTCAGATATTAGATTTGTGGCATTGTGTGCTGTGGTCATGGATAATGGGATGTGAGGAGAGAGCGATAGGTCTGTGTCAGAACCATGCCCTCTCCCCAGCAGCCTCCCTCTCAGCACATCCCACGTCCCAGGCGCAGTAGCAGGGAGGGAAGCCTGCCTGGAAGGAGTGGGTTCGGCCGGCGGTCCCGAGGCACACACACTCGTCTTTTCCATGTTTCTTTTGGATTGCGATGAAACGAGGCCGGGGGACATATCTACGGCTGCATCTGAGTCCCACACTGTTGCCGTAAATCTGGGAGGCTGCTTCTGGTTAGTGTCTTGGCTCCGCCAAACCCCACGCTGGAAGATGAGAGTCAGGGAGCAATTATGGGATGCAGCAGCGGCCGGGGAGCTCACTCGGGGGGAGCAGTGTTCACGTGCAACCGCATATTTACATTACAAATCATCGCCAAACAATTCACCCGACCGCAGGACAAATAAGGCCTATTGTTTCAGAAGGGATGGAAGGAGTGCACAGGGTCGTGCCAGACCATGTTCCAGCCATGCAGTACCTTCCGGCCCTCTCAGCAACTATTTTAGGTTGAGATTGAGAGAGGCAGAGCAAAGGAGAAGGGCCTTGCATGGCACTTTATTTTGGGGTGAAAATTACAGTGAGGAGGCTTACTATGTTATTTGTACAGATGATCGATTGCCCAATACCACCCTCTTGCTAGGCAGCTTGGCAGCATCCCCAGAATCACTGGCAACATGTTCTCTAGAAAACCCGGGTGGAGCGGAGGGGAGCGTTCAGGCCAAGCGGCCCAACCGGGAGGAGTAACCCAGTGATGACAGTGCTTCTCTGTGATGCTGGGCCGCAGGGGGGCCCCTGGGGCTGGGAGTGCTGCTCTGTGGTTGTGCCCTCGCTGGGTTGGCTCATTGCTGGCTCTCACAGAGCTCTGCTGACTCCTGGCTCCTAGCGCACTGACTGCTGCTGGAGAAGCTGACTCTTTCAGAAGTGGCCAGTAACATGGCACTATGGGCCCTGGTCAAAATTAGTGCACTATATAGGGAATAGGGTGCCATTTGGGATGCACACAGTGTGAGTCACTCCTTTTACACAGAGCTCTGGGGAGAAGCTGGTCTGTCTGCCTTCACTCACTGGACCGTGCTGAGCTTTCCACCATGCAAAACAGTAATTAGTTCCTCAACTGCTCAGATGCAAAACTTTGCCCAGCGAACTCTGTCTTGTCTATAGTGTCTTAGCGTCCGTCACTTCCACTGATGCACTCAGTGTGTAGTGGTGCCTGGAGCAGTGGATATACTCTAATTTTGCCAGAAATTACCCAAATGGCCCGCCCGGCGAAGAAATGGCCCGCCCGGTGAAGAAATGGCCCGCCCAGCGAAGAAATGGCCTGCCTGGCGAAGAAATGGCCCGCCCGGTGAAGAAATGGCCCGCCCGGTGAATAAATTGCCCTCCCGGTGAATAAATGGCCCGCCCGGTGAAGAAATGGCCCGCCCGGTGAATAAATGGCCCGCCCGGCGAAGAAATGGCCCGCCCGGTGAAGAAATGGCCCGCCCGGTGAATAAATGGCCCTCCCGGTGAATAAATGGCCCTCCCGGTGAAGAAATGGCCCGCCCGGCGAAGAAATAGCACCCTGTGTGAAAATGTCTGTACTCTGAATGACCTAAAATTATAAATCCCATATTGGTCTTTTACAACTAATAGTAGGCATACTATTGAAATAGATAATTGAGGCTGTCAATTGAGTCAGAAATTCACAAGTTTCTGATAATAATTTTTTTAAATCTGGTTTTCGCTGTAAGGTCACACTTTTTTTAGTAGAAAAACAACACAATTGAATATTCTAAGTCCACAAAAATGCTTAAACCACATCAGGAGACCACTTTTGAGGTCCCTAAAAAATCTAGAAATGTAGATTTTTGAATGTAGTTAGCCTTTAATTGAAGTGTGCAGGCACCTAGCACTGTTTGGTTACTGGTGTTTCTGTAGCGCACATGAGATGGAGTTTGCAAAACAAATGGCCACTGGATTGATGCAAATAATCCTGATATCATTCTGCCAGGTAGGCTACTTTGTAGCTAGTTAACATTTAATTGAGAAGGTTTTGGGGAAAGCCTTTCCATCTGCCAGAAGACGGTTACGCCTATCATTAGTGTCTATATTTGACCTGTTCCTTAATTGTTTGAAACCTGGACGTTGTACTTTATATTATGAGGCATGCCAAGCCAAAATCTGACCATAGAAACACTTCCTCTGATATTTCCATCTCTGTCCAAGAAACAGGTCGTATGTTGCACATTTTAGGACATGGTTTTCCTACAAATTGCATTTTGGACCATTCAGGCGTAAGCTAAACTTTGTGATCTGTTCCATTAGCCTTATTAATTGATATGGCATATACCTCCACTACACTACTTTGATTCTCGTCAGTGGGGTTTAAGAAGTGAGTGTCTGCAACGTCCACTGAAAGAAAGTGGTTATACGGCGTATACCTGCATATACCCTCCACTACACTACTGGTCGCACTGATCTGAAGCTGAGAATCCCCTCAGTCTCTAAATCAGTGAGGATCATCAGCAGCATCTCTCTCTGAGGACGGTGGTGGATAGATGTGATAGGTAGCTTGTCTTCTAATGCAACATAGACAGCCAATAGAGGGTTAAAGCTCTCCCAACATGCTGAGGATGGGGATGGGATGACTCTCCTCTCTAGGTCTTTGAGTTCTACAAGATGAAAGGAATAGCCTGAACATCAAATCAATACTAGCATCAATGGGAACATCTCCTGGAGATTAAAGACACACAGAGATGGAGAGCCGGGTGCTAATAGTGTACAAGGGCAGGCAAATGGAAAGGTTTTAATTGATGTGTGATGTGTATGGGGTGGATGATACAGAAGTGGGGGGCGAAGGTGGTAAAATGGTACATTACAGACACACACCCTCATGGCGAGCAGCGGACCCTCAGAACGAGCTGTGTGTCCGGTCGGTGTAGCGGTGCCATTGATCTCTTTAATCAATTGATCTGGCTCTCTCTCTCCACTCAAAATGCATTAAGGTTCCACTCCATGGAGCTTTATAGCTCTATTTGGTTGGTGGCCTGTTTTTATGCTATTATTTGGTATAAAAATTATGAGGATATTCTGAGTGTTCATAGTGTGGATTTTCTATTAGAAATGAGATTTTTGTAATAAGAATGGTTGGTTATAAGACACGGTGAAGAAGGAAAACAGTCCACTATTCTGCAAAGCCCAAGCCATCTGTAGATGTTGACGACACCTTGTATATTCATTTTCTGCTGTAACTAACTTTTATGGAGAGCCAAATACATTTGTAGATTTAGTAACGAAGACGAGAGACGACATTCTTAATCTTGACTGAATTCAATATGATCTTCTCTGGCTTTAAATGCAATCTGATTAGGGACATTACTGGCTCATGTGCTCACTGGATAAAACAGAGACATCAAATTACAAGGAGTTATCAGTAGGTAGTGTCACCTCTGCTTTGTGTGTGGTCTGGCTCTTGTCTGTGTTGCTCTGAAGTGTGCTCATTCTCGTCAGAGTGGTTGTTTTATGTGGAGCATTAAGAACAGAAAGGTTTTGACTAAATCCCTTGATAATGAGTCGTTTTATAGCCTGGTCCTGAATTTCAAGGGGTAATATTTAAAACATGTAATATCTAATATACTGAAGTCTGTATTATGTCATACTCACACACTCCATGTTTATTTTCTCCTGTTATATGTATGTACCAGTCAGATGTCTGGACACACCTACTCATTCCAGGGTTTGTCTTGATTTTTTTTTACTATTTTCTACATTGTGGAATAATAGTGAAGATATCATGTAGTCTATGAAATAACACATATAGAATCATGTAGTAACCAAAAAAGTGTTAAACAAATCAAAAGTGCAAAAATTCAGCATTTTGACATGTTTGTCCGTCAACCCAAAATTTCACCATCATTGTAAAGCCTTAGTGATTCATTTACACCTGTCTCTCATTTTAAGGTTAACCCTGTTACGTGAGATTAACCCTGTTTCGTGAGGTTAACCTTGTTACGTAAGGTTAACCCTGTTACGTGAGGTTAACCCTGTTACGTGAGGTTAACCCTGTTACGTGAGATTAACCCTGTTACGTGAGGTTAACTCTGCTGCGTGAGGTTAACCCTGTTACGTGAGGTTAACCCTGTTACGTGAGATTAACCCTGTTAATCTAATCCATGTCTGTCCGTCAACCCAAAATTTCACCATCATTGTAAAGCCTTAGTGATTCATTTACACCTGTCTCTCATTTTAAGGTTAACCCTGTTACGTGAGATTAACCCTGTTTCGTGAGGTTAACCTTGTTACGTAAGGTTAACCCTGTTACGTGAGGTTAACCCTGTTACGTGAGGTTAACCCTGTTACGTGAGATTAACCCTGTTACATGAGGTTAACTCTGCTGCGTGAGGTTAACCCTGTTACGTGAGGTTAACCCTGTTACGTGAGATTAACCCTGTTGCGTGAAGTTAACCCTGTTACGTGAGGTTAACCCTGTTACGTGAGGTTAACCCTGTTACGTGAGGGTAACCCTGTTTCGTGAGGTTAACCCTGTTACGTGAGGTTAACCCTGTTACGTGAGGTTAACCCTGTTACGTGATAACCTGTTACGTGAGGTTAACCCTGTTACGTGAGGTTAACCCTGTTACGTGAGGTTAACCCTGTTACATGATAACCTGTTACGTGAGGTTAACCCTGTTTTGTGAGGTTAACCCTGTTTCGTGAGGTTAACCTGTTACGTGATAACCTGTTACGTGAGGTTAACCCTGTTTCGTGAGGTTAACCCTGTTACGTGAGGTTAACCCTGTTACGTGAGGTTAACCCTGTTACGTGATAACCTGTTACGTGAGGTTAACCCTGTTACGTGAGGTTAACCCTGTTACGTGAGGTTAACTCTTGTTTTAAAGAAACGTTGAACATCTAATAGTCAAATCATAGTGTAAAAGCAGGTGAGTTGGTTCTACATTTTTGGCCATTTGCTGGTGTTTTGTGGTGGAAAACTGAACAGGTCAAGCATAACACATCAACCCTGTTACCCATAGATAGACAGGCTAGAATAACACGTCAACCCTGTTACCCATAGATAGACAGGCTAGAATAACACGTCAACCCTGTTACCCATAGACAGACAGGCTAGAATAACACATCAACCCTGTTACCCATAGATAGACAGGCTAGAATAACACATCAACCCTGTTACCCATAGACAGACAGGCTAGAATAACACGTCAACCCTGTTACCCATAGATAGACAGGCTAGAATAACACGTCAACCCTGTTACCCATAGATAGACAGGCTAGAATAACATGTCAACCCTGTTACCCATAGATAGACAGGCTAGAATAACACGTCAACCCTGTTACCCATAGATAGACAGGCTAGAATAACACATCAACCCTGTTACCCATAGACAGACAGGCTAGAATAACACGTCAACCCTGTTACCCATAGACAGGCAGGCAAGAATAACACATCAACCCTGTTACCCATAGACAGACAGGCTAGAATAACACATCAACCCTGTTACCCATAGACAGACAGGCTAGAATAATACATCAACCCTGTTACCCATAGATAGACAGGCTAGAATAACACGTCAACCCTGTTACCCATAGATAGACAGGCTAGAATAACACATCAACCCTGTTACCCATAGACAGACAGGCTAGAATAACACGTCAACCCTGTTACCCATAGACAGACAGGCTAGAATAACATGTCAACCCTGTTACCCATAGACAGACAGGCTAGAATAACACGTCAACCCTGTTACCCATAGACAGACAGGCTAGAATAACATGTCAACCCTGTTACCCATAGACAGACAGGCTAGAATAACATGTCAACCCTGTTACCCATAGACAGACAGGCTAGAATAACACATCAACCCTGTTACCCATAGACAGACAGGCTAGAATAACATGTCAACCCTGTTACCCATAGACAGACAGGCTAGAATAACATGTCAACCCTGTTACCCATAGACAGGCAGGCAAGAAATGTTTTCACAATTACAAGCTTGCATTCAGTTGTCACTCCCTCCCTGTTGCACATAACAAGCTTCCATTCTCCCTGTCATAAGGGGATTGGTTTAAGAAGAACTTGTCAACCCTGTTACGGTCAACTCTGTTACTTTACTCGGCACTTAATAGGCACTTACTATATTAATTTATCATTTTTTACCTCAACTGGGGAAAGCATGTTTTTTATTAAGTTGAATGTGTGCTCTTTATGGCATTTTGTATTACCAAGTTACACCTCTCAAAAGGCACCGAGTTGGTGGAATGACCCAGATGCTCTTATCCATAAGCACTTACAGTTAGTGCATTCATCTTAAGTCAGCTAGGTGAGACAATCACATATCACAGTCAAATATACAGGATATGAACATTCCATTTTAGCTAAACAATGGATAAATAGTGTTGTGCAACAAAACGCATTTTAATGCACATCGAAAATCTATGAATTAAAAATCTGAGAGCAGTAATATTGTACACACACATGAAGGTACCCATAAGCCATCATTTCTGATGAAAAACACAAATTTGAAAAATGTGTCTATATAGCGTTTTGGAAGGAAACTCTTTATATAAAGGATATTTCATGTTAAAACCGTCATATTAAAAAGCACATATAAATGGTTAATTGTCACATACACCGGATAGCTGCAATGAAATGTGTTAGTTGATGGTTTATATTTAGGTTAATGTTTTACAGCTTTGTCATTCAATTTTGTATTTTTTAAATCATCTTATTTTATTAATTTATATATATATATTTTTTACATGTAATAAGGCAACACAGAGGGCCAGCGAGGATTACAGACAACTGTGATAATCTGAAGTATCCTAAAACGACCACTAGATATCATGTGATAAAATTCCATAAAATCTTTAAAAGTTACCAAAATTCTGTTAGTTTACTGGTAAACTTTGAAAGTTACCAGTAATATACCCTCCCTTTGCAACCCTAGGCTGGATACAGCTTGTATTGTATCCCTGGAGGAGTGATAAAAGTCTGTTGCTCGTCTTCACTTCAACCCCCTACTCGGAGTTAGCTGAATGCATAAATGTGGTGATGATCATTTGACAGAGCAAAGGTTTTTCATGATCCCCATTCCCCAATTCAATGGTTTGGGGGCCTTCCATGCATTCAACATAGCTTCTAAAACCCGAACTGACACTAGTTATCTAGCACGAAAGCCACTATATGCCTTTGCGAAACTCTTCAGCCCAAGAGTGAAAACTGCTGAAATACTGTATGCATCACTTTGACTAGCTTGTCATAACTACTCACACAAACATATTCCTAATCTGGAGTGATGTCAGGCGATGTTTTTTTCCGCTCATATGAAAATGGGAACAGTATGTCGGGCCCAGCTAGGGGGAGTTCTGGTTAGCAAGTATACAAGGCATTCCAAAATATTATTTCATAGACAGAACCCACAGGACAAGGCTCCTTCATGCTGGCTTCTTCTCGGTTGAGTTTGAATGATATCTGTGGCCACATCAGAGCGTTGGGCCCTGTGATATCTGAGCCTGGTGGATTTAAAGCCTAACATGAGGTCCAGCTCTGGGAGACTGGTCAATAATCTAACGCTCGTTCAATAACAAACCATTAGCCTTCCAGGCAGGCTCACATATTTTTTAACGGTCCCATTTCCACAGAGGGAACTAGCTCACTCTCTCTCTCTCTTTCTTTCAGTTTCTATCTCTCTCGACTTGCGTCGCCGTTCTCTCCTCACT
The DNA here is from genome assembly GCF_013265735.2 of Oncorhynchus mykiss. Lineage (NCBI taxonomy): Eukaryota > Metazoa > Chordata > Actinopteri > Salmoniformes > Salmonidae > Oncorhynchus > Oncorhynchus mykiss. Next base: position 15,092,682 of record NC_048574.1, read on the forward strand.
CAAAGGATTGAGCAAACAAACAAACAGCTGGGGTTTGAGTCTCAAATCTATAATTAAACCAGGGAATTACTGAGGCTGTTTCCTAAAAGCTCACACACTGGTAGGATTGTCAAACTGACGGCAGTACTTAGCACCTCTGAACAGAGTGTCAGCCATGAATCTCTTTTGTGTTCACACAGCAAAGACCTCGGAATTCGTCAGCAACTCAGCCTTGTTAAAATACTCCACACCAGAAGGTGGCAGTAGCATTGTTTGGCAATGCATATCCATGTGTATTGCTTATAGTCTAGAGTCCAAGCTATCTGCGCAAATGTTGCTAATTTGTAGAAAGCTCTTGTTGATACTAGTCAGATGGCCACATCTAAATAACTACCTAGCAAGATGATGAAGAAACAATTGTATTTACTTGCCATAAACCCATACTGCCTTTGCCAGCCCATAGACCCATTTTTAGCTAGCTATTGTTATTATATTTGCTAGCTAGCACAACATAGCTAGCTAGCTAAGGACATTGCACTAATTAGCCAGCTAACGCAGGTAGCAGTGAGATTCAAGGTGTGTTTAATGCTTACCGTAAAGACACTTCTTAGGAATCAAATGAAATACATAGAACGACATGCTCAAAACTTTATATGGTTTGCCAACAAGTTCTAAACCTTTTAATCAATGTATATGTAGTGTATCAAGCATAGGGTTTGATCATATTGGTAGGGCAACGAATAGATACAGTACGTCCAAGGTCTTACTTCAGGAAAATCCAGGGGTTTAGGATGTTTCTCAACAGGAGGTTCCTCGCAGGCTTAAGTTTAGGTTTAATTAAGTCACATTAAGTGGTTTGATGATGCAGCAGCACACTCACACCCAGTTTAAATGCTCCGGCTGCTGAGTGGAGCTCCACCTCATCTCATCTGTCTGTCCGGGAGCAGCAGACTATGCTTCAGAACAGGGCAGTGCTCTCTCTCTCTCTCTCTCACACACACACACACTGAGGGCTGAGAGCTGAGAGGGGTGAGTCGGCACAGAGCGGGCCTCACGGCCTTGCTGCGCACGGCACACAGTGCAGGGGCGGTAACTATGGGAACGGCATGCCTTGTTCCTGGTGCCACGGGCGGGCACGTAGAGGCCCCAGCCCAGCAGGTGGGCTCTGAGAGAGATGAGAGAAGAGCGGGTTGGGGGCTGTATGGAGGAAGGTGGTGTGGGGGGGGGGGGGGGGGGGGGGGGGGGGGGGGCATATCCACTGGAATAACTTCAGCCACATGGGCAAAGGGAATTAATCACAGACTGAATTATGGTATGAAAGGAGAGAACCCCCCCTCGATCCAACTATCTCTGGATAGATGGTGATAGATAGATAGGTAGGTAGATAGATAGATAGATAGATAAATAGATAGATAGATAGATAGATAGATAGATAGATAGATAGATAGATAGATAGATAGATAGATAGATAGATAGACAGACACCCTTGCACTTTTCTTAAATAATTCCCTATTTCTTCTAAAATAAGTTGAAATTGAAAGAAACATTTGGTCTCCACACCTCGTTATTGGATTTTCAACATTGATGAACCAATTTTATTTTAAGTTTACAATTTTAATTTAGAAAATAAAGACAAATGGCATGGACAAAATTATTAGCACCCTGGAGCTACATACAGTGGCTTGCGAAAGTATTCACCCCCCTTGGCATTTTTACTATTTTGTTGCCTTATAACCTGGAATTAAAATAGCCACATGGGCAAAGGGAATGAATCACAGACTGAATTATGGTATGAAAGGAGAGACCCCCCCCCCCCCCCCCCCCCCTCGATCCAACTATCTCTGGATAGATAGATAGATAGATAGATAGATAGATAGATAGATAGATAGATAGATAGATAGATAGATAGATAGATAGATAGATAGATAGATAGATAGATAGATAGATAGATCGATAGATCGATAGATAGATAGATATACACTGTAGATAGATAGACACTGTAGATAGATAGGTAGATAGGTAGACACTGTAGATAGATAGATACTGTAGATAGATAGGTAGACACTGTAGATAGACACTGTAGATAGATATATAGATACTGTAGATAAATAGATACTGTAGGTAGATAGGTAGACACTGTAGATAGATACTGTAGATAGATAGATACTGTAGATAGATAGATAGATAGATAGATAGATAGATAGATAGATAGATAGATAGATAGATAGATACTGTAGATAGATAGATAGATACATACTGTAGATAGATATATAAATACATACTGTAGGTAGATATTTAAATAGATACTGTATATAGATATATAGATTGATACTGTAGGTAGATAGATAGATAGATAGATAGATAGATAGATAGATAGATAGATAGACACTGTAGATATATAGATTGATACTGTAGGTAGATATATAGATTGATACTGTAGATAGATATATAGATTGATACTGTAGGTAGATAGATAGATAGACACTGTAGATAGATAGGTAGACACTGTAGATGGATAGATGGATAGATAGATAGATAGATAGATAGATAGATAGATAGATAGATAGCTACTGTAGATAGATACTGTAGATAGATAGATAGGTAGGTAGGTAGACACTGTAGATAGATAGATACTGTAGATAGATAGGTAGACACTGTAGATAGCTACTGTAGATAGATAGATACTGTAGATAAATAGATACTGTAGGTTGATAGGTAGACACTGTAGATAGATACTGTAGATTTATACTGTAGATAGATAGATAGATAGATAGATAGATAGATAGATAGATAGATAGATAGATAGATAGATAGATAGATAGATAGATACTGTAGATAGATAGGTAGACACTGTAGATAGCTACTGTAGATAGATAGATACTGTAGATAAATAGATACTGTAGGTTGATAGGTAGACACTGTAGATAGATACTGTAGATTTATACTGTAGATAGATAGATAGATAGATAGATAGATAGATAGATAGATAGATAGATAGATACTGTAGATATATAAATACATACTGTAGATAGATATTTAAATAGATACTGTAGATAGATATATAGATTGATACTGTAGATAGATATATAGATATATACTGTAGAAAGATATATAGATAGATACTGTAGGTAGATATGTAGATTGATACTGTAGATAGATATATAGATTGATACTGTAGAAAGATAGATAGATAGACACTGTAGATAGATAGATAGATAGATAGATAGATACTGTAGATAGATAGGTAGACACTGTAGATAGATACTGTAGATATATACTGTAGATAGATAGATAGATACTGTAGATAGATATTTAAATAGATACTGTAGATAGATATATAGATTGATACTGTAGATAGATACAGTGCCTTGCGAAAGTATTCGGCCCCCTTGAACTTTGCGACCTTTTGCCACATTTCAGGCTTCAAACATAAAGATATAAAACTGTATTTTTTTGTGAAGAATCAACAACAAGTGGGACACAATCATGAAGTGGAACGACATTTATTCCAATTTAACTTTTTTAACAAATCAAAAACGGAAAAATTGGGCGTGCAAAATTATTCAGCCCCCTTAAGTTAATACTTTGTAGCGCCACCTTTTGCTGTGATTACAGCTGTAAGTCGCTTGGGGTATGTCTCTATCAGTTTTGCACATCGAGAGACTGAATTTTTTTCCCATTCCTCCTTGCAAAACAGCTCGAGCTCAGTGAGGTTGGATGGAGAGCATTTGTGAACAGCAGTTTTCAGTTCTTTCCACAGATTCTCGATTGGATTCAGGTCTGGACTTTGACTTGGCCATTCTAACACCTGGATATGTTTATTTTTGAACCATTCCATTGTAGATTTTGCTTTACGTTTTGGATCATTGTCTTGTTGGAAGACAAATCTCCGTCCCAGTCTCAGGTCTTTTGCAGACTCCATCAGGTTTTCTTCCAGAATGGTCCTGTATTTGGCTCCATCCATCTTCCCATCAATTTTAACCATCTTCCCTGTCCCTGCTGAAGAAAAGCAGGCCCAAACCATGATGCTGCCACCACCATGTTTGACAGTGGGGATGGTGTGTTCAGGGTGATGAGCTGTGTTGCTTTTACGCCAAAAATAACGTTTTGCATTGTTGCCAAAAAGTTCAATTTTGGTTTCATCTGACCAGAGCACCTTCTTTCACATGTTTGGTGTGTCTCCCAGGTGGCTTGTGGCAAACTTTAAACGACACTTTTTATGGATATCTTTAAGAAGTGGCTTTCTTCTTGCCACTCTTCCATAAAGGCCAGATTTGTGCAATATACGACTGATTGTTGTCCTATGGACAGAGTCTCCCACCTCAGCTGTAGGTAGATCTTTGCAGTTCATCCAGAGTGATCATGGGCCTCTTGGCTGCATCTCTGATCAGTCTTCTCCTTGTATGAGCTGAAAGTTTAGAGGGACGGCCAGGTCTTGGTAGATTTGCAGTGGTCTGATACTCCTTCCATTTCAATATTATCGCTTGCACAGTGCTCCTTGGGATGTTTAAAGCTTGGGAAATCTTTTTGTATCCAAATCCGGCTTTAAACTTTTTCACAACAGTATCTCGGACCTGCCTGGTGTGTTCCTTGTTCTTCATGATGCTCTCTGCGCTTTTGACGGACCTCTGAGACTATCACAGTGCAGGTGCATTTATACGGAGACTTGATTACACACAGGTGGATTGTATTTATCATCATTAGTCATTTAGGTCAACATTGGATCATTCAGAGATCCTCACTGAACTTCTGGAGAGAGTTTGCTGCACTGAAAGTAAAGGGGCTGAATAATTTTGCACGCCCAATTTTTCAGTTTTTGATTTGTTAAAAAAGTTTGAAATATCCAATAAATGTCGTTCCACTTCATGATTGTGTCCCACTTCATGATTGTGTCCCACTTCATGATTGTGTCCCATTGTGTCCCACAAAAAAATACTGTTTTATATCTTTATGTTTGAAGCCTGAAATGTGGCAAAAGGTCGCAAAGTTCAAGGTGGCCGAATACTTTCGCAAGGCACTGTATATAGATTGATACTGTAGATAGATATATAGATAGATACTGTAGAAAGATATATAGATAGATACTGTAGATAGATATATAGATTGATACTGTAGATAGATATATAGATTGATACTGTAGATAGATATATAGATAGATACTGTAGAAAGATATATAGATAGATACTGTAGATAGATATATAGATAGCTACTGTAGAAAGATAGGACTTGGGCGTGTGTAGCTGCCTCATTTATTTATTTATTTATTAGTTATTTTACCAGGTAAGTTGACTGAGAACACATTCTCATTTACAGTAACGACCTGGGGAATAGTTACAGGGGAGAGGAGGGGGACGAATGAGCCAATTGTAAACTGGGGATTATTAGGTGACCGTGATGGTTTGAGGGCCTATACTAAACGCTGTTCCGTGGTGAAGGAAGTTTCTGATGAACTCCACCAACGGAGTGGAGCAGAGACCAGGCTTGCGTAGTTGCGTGCCTTTACTTGTTTGCTGAAATCCATACTTTTTAAATAAACATTAATCAAATACAACCACCGACTGACTGTTTGCTCATTGCTGTTGCTCTAAGATGGCAACTCAGCGAAAATGTGCATGTGCCAATTGAATCTCAACAAGGAAACAGTCTGTGGTTGTATGGAATTCAGCAAACAAAGAATGGCAAGCAAATACAGAGGATAAACATAGGTACAAGGTAAGCATTTCATTATTATTATTTTTTAAGTATTCACCTTGGGAAAATCGATGTAGTCAGAGCTAAATTCGGCAAAGCTTGTCTCTGCTCCACTCCGTTAGATAGACTTCATCAGAACCTTCCTTCACACTGAAATGGAGTCTAGTCAGCTAGGATGTGTGTGGACTGTTTATGCTGGTTTTGAATGGATTGATCCATTGATTTTAGCAATAGCCATTGAACTGAGCAGCTGAAAGCAGAATCAGGGATAGGGTAGATTTCATCAGGGTGGTGGGTCTTGTTTCAATCAGCACTAGTTTGTTTGTGCCTCTATGAAGAGCAGGGAGTTCAGGGTTGAGTTAGACAGTCAGCTAGACATACAGTGTTCATCTTCCTCAGCAGTAAAGTGCAGGGTGTTGAGAGCTACGCTGTAATAACTGTGACAGCTAAATGGAGTCTTATTGAAGAATGTTCTGATTGGTCACTTGCCTCAGGCTTCTTTTGTCCACAAATGATCTGTTTATCTCACTTCACTGGGTGGGGGAGAACCAACCCCTCCTCCTTATTTACTTACTCCTCCTTCCTCACTTCCCCTCCTCTATCACTCCCTCTTCTATTACCCTCCTCTATCACCCTCCTCTATTACCCTCCTCTATCACTCCATCTTCTATCACCCTCCTCTATCACCCTCTTCTATCATCCTTCTCTATCACCCTCCTCTATCACTCCATCTTCTATCACCCTCCTCTATCACCCTCTTCTATCATCCTCATCTATCACCCTCTTCTATCACCCTCCTCTATCACCCTCTTTCATCATCACCCTCCTCTATCATCCTCTTCTATCACCCTCCTCTATCATCCTCCTCTATCACCCTCTTCTATCACCCTCCTCTATCACCCTCCTCTATCACCCTCCTCTATCACCCTCCTCTATCATCCTCCTCTATCATCCTCCTCTATCACCCTCTTCTATCATTCTCCTCTATCACCCTCCTCTATCACCCTCCTCTATCACCCTCCTCTATCATCCTCCTCTATCATCTTCTTCTATCACCCTCTTCTATCATCCTCCTCTATCATCCTCCTCTGTCATCTTCTTCTATCACCCTCCTCTATTACCCTCCTCTATCACCCTCCTCTATCATCTTCTTCTATTACTCTCCTCTATCACCCTCCTCTATCATCCTCCTCTATCATCTTCTTCTATTACCCTCCTCTATCACCCTCCTCTATCACCCTCTTCTATCATCCTCCTCTATCACCCTCTTCTATCATCCTCCTCTATCACCCTCCTCTTTCATCATCCCCTCTGATAGAAAGAAGAGGCTCATCTCTAATCTCAAATCAGTGGAGCTCTCTGACTAGACAGAGAGACTTCAGAGACATTCACATTGCTCTGTTTGTAAACACTGGAAAGCAGAGTATACCATTTACACTTTATAGACTGATTCATGGCACGGGAACTTGGGGTGGAGTTTACACAATTCGGTCATGTCATTCTGAGGGGAAGTGTTGAGATGTCTGAACTGAAAGGGACCTCTTGGACTGAAACAGTTACCACTTCCATACTATGACAAATGTAGTCCAAAGTTCAGAGTGGAAGTACAGTGCCCCCCCCCCCCCCCCCCCCCCCCCCCCCCCCCCCCCCCCATCAAAGACACTCCTCTCTTCTCCCAGTCCTTTGATGTTCCCACCATTTAATAAAGAGCCCAGTAAGTGGTGTGTAGAGTAGAGGACACTCTGGCACACCCCACCCCTACCCTGCCCTGCGGTGCACTGGACCAACCCTCCCTGACAGATCCCCAACCCACACACACTCCTGGAGACCGAGTAGCAGACCCCGCTAGGTCTTATCATGTGAGGGGGAGCTACAGAGGGCTGTCGTGTGACTCTGTAATTAGTATGTTGGTGGGCGGCTCACTGAGGATTGAGACGGCCAAGCAGTAGCCATGCTGAGGGAAGGTCTGAGTGGTAAACCAGATAGAGGACTGGTGCCTAACTTACCATGCCTTACCTCTGGGTATTATTTCACTTATTTAGGGACGAGATCACCACTCTCTCTGTCTTTTCTCTTTTCGCTCTCATGTCTCTCCCTCTCTTCTCTCCCACCCTCCTCTTCTCATCTCTTCTCTTTCTCTCTCACCCCCTCTTCTCATCTCTTCTCACCCTCCTCTTCTCATCTCTTCTCACCCTCCTCTTCTCATCGCTTCTCACCCCTCTTCTCATCTCTTCTGACCCTCCTCTTCTCATCTCTTCTCACCCTCCTCTTCTCATCTCTTCTCACCCTCCTCTTCTCATCTCTTCTCACCCTCCTCTTCTCATCTCTTCTCACCCCCTCTTCTCATCTCTTCTCACCCTTCTCATCTCTTCTCACCCCCTCTTCTCATCTCTTCTCACCCTCCACTTCTCATCTCTTCTCACCCCCTCTTCTCATCTCTTCTCCCCCTCCTCTTCTCATCTCTTCTCACCCCCTCTTCTCATCTCTTCTCACCCCTCTTCTCATTTCTTCTCACCCCCTCTTCTCATCTCTTCTCACCCCCCTCTTCTCTCCTTCTCACCTCCTCTTCTCATCTCTTCTCATCTCTTCTCACCCCCCTCTTCTCATCTCTTCTCACCCTCCTCTTCTCTTCTCACCCCCTCTTCTCATCTCTTCTCACCCCCCTCTTCTCATCTCTTCTCACCCCCCTCTTCTCTCCTTCTCACCCCCTCTTCTCATCTCTTCTCACCCCCCTCTTCTCATCTCTTCTCACCCCCCTCTTCTCTCCTTCTCACCCCCTCTTCTCATCTCTTCTCACCCCCCTCTTCTCTCCTTCTCACCCCCCTCTTCTCATATCTTCTCAATTTCTCTCTAATGCCAGAACCCTCAGCTTTCTTGTACTTTTCTAGAACAAGGATGACAGTGAAACAGTATAGAGGGGGTTTTCATTGATAAAGGAAGTTGTGATCAGTTTTAGAAGTCAATAAGTCTAATGATAATAGTATATTTTTAGTTCATGGCAGGGTTTTTTGATATGCTGTGGTATTTCCCAGCGGGCTGCCAAGTCTGCTTTCAGAAACATGCTGTGAGTGAAAGCTGTCCCATCCGCCGTAGAGGACAGGTTTCACTATGATTCACACAGTGCTGAATGTATAGTCTGTTGAACACTATTACAGTCAGACCATTCAACCACTGACTGACGGGATTTGATTCAAAGGGGATCTTTAAGAACATTTTAAAGGGGGATCTTTACCCTGTAAAGTTAAAGGGTGGATTCACAAAAGGTCACGTGCGTTGTATGGGACTCAGAACGTGGTTCCAACCCCATTCCCTACCACAGCCCCCAACGAGGTCAGAGACTACGGTCCTTATGGAAGTCTTGACATTTCAGACAAACAATGAACACCCAATAATAACCAGACACGTCATACTTTCAGCCGCTTTGACAATGCTCTTATTTCACTGCTTATAGTCTGGTTCTGAGTACAGAACGCCATTAAACAAACAAATATGTCTGGTTCTGTGAACAGAACACCACTAGAGAAACACATATGTCTGGTTCTGTGAACAGAACACCACTAGAGAAACACATATGTCTGGTTCTGTGAACAGAACACCACTAGAGAAACACATATGTCTGGTTCTGTGAACAGAACACCACTAGAGAAACACATATGTCTGGTTCTGTGAACAGAACACCACTAGAGAAACACATATGTCTGGTTCTGTGAACAGAACACCACTAGAGAAACACATATGTCTGGTTCTGTGAACAGAACACCACTAGAGAAACACAAATGTCTGGTTCTGTGAACAGAACACCACTAGAGAAACACATATGTCTGGTTCTGTGAACAGAACACCACTAGAGAAACACATATGTCTGGTTCTGTGAACAGAACACCACTAGAGAAACACATATGTCTGGTTCTGTGAACAGAACACCACTAGAGAAACACATATGTCTGGTTCTGTGAACAGAACACCACTAGAGAAACACATATGTCTGGTTCTGTGAACAGAACACCACTAGAGAAACACATATGTCTGGTTCTGTGAACAGAACACCACTAGAGAAACACATATGTCTGGTTCTGTGAACAGAACACCACTAGAGAAACACATATGTCTGGTTCTGTGAACAGAACACCACTAGAGAAACACATATGTCTGGTTCTGTGAACAGAACACCACTAGAGAAACACAAATGTCTGGTTCTGTGAACAGAACACCACTAGAGAAACACATATGTCTGGTTCTGTGAACAGAACACCACTAGAGAAACACATATGTCTGGTTCTGTGAACAGAACACCACTAGAGAAACACATATGTCTGGTTCTGTGAACAGAACACCACTAGAGAAACACATATGTCTGGTTCTGTGAACAGAACACCACTAGAGAAACACATATGTCTGGTTCTGTGAACAGAACACCACTAGAGAAACACATATGTCTGGTTCTGTGAACAGAACACCACTAGAGAAACACATATGTCTGGTTCTGTGAACAGAACACCACTAGAGAAACACATATGTCTGGTTCTGTGAACAGAACACCACTAGAGAAACACAAATGTCTGGTTCTGTGAACAGAACACCACTAGAGAAACACATATGTCTGGTTCTGTGAACAGAACACCACTAGAGAAACACATATGTCTGGTTCTGTGAACAGAACACCACTAGAGAAACACATATGTCTGGTTCTGTGAACAGAACACCACTAGAGAAACACATATGTCTGGTTCTGTGAACAGAACACCACTAGAGAAACACAAATGTCTGGTTCTGTGAACAGAACACCACTAGAGAAACACATATGTCTGGTTCTGTGAACAGAACACCACTAGAGAAACACATATGTCTGGTTCTGTGAACAGAACACCACTAGAGAAACACATATGTCTGGTTCTGTGTTAAAAGGTTTATCTATTGTGTTGAAAACCATAAAGAGGAGGAAGTGTGTGTTTTCATCAGGATTTATGACTTCTGTGGTCATCTCATTTCCCTTAATTCCACGTCAATATTATGTTTACGGATGACTCCTCTGATGATATGAACAGGAAGACCATTGGTTCAAATAGCAGTGGGAACTAGTTTGGGGGTGTGGGCCTGACCTTTTTTCAACGACGTGAGGGGGAGGGGGGTTCGGTCTTCAGACGGCTGTATCATTCCGCTAATACAGGACTAGTAAAGGCTCAGTGCACTGCTTTTGTGAGACTTTGTGAGACACCCTCAGCACCCCTACTTCCTGTGACTATGTTAGTTAAGTTTTAAACCAGACCATTAAAGACTATTTCAGTGGAGCTGAACACATCTTTATTGTTGTCTGTCTGTGCTCATTTAGATTGAGATGGTTAGTCCGCATGTTTGTACAGTGGGTTGGCCTGTCCGTCTGTCCCTCAGTCCCATCTATTGTTAAGTTAGAGACAGCATGGCTCTGCAATGGAGCATTTCCATAGTGCTGCACAGAGGTGACACTCTGCCCCATCAACATAGCCCAGCATCTGCCCCACCAACATAGCCCAGCATCTGCCCCACCAACATAGCCCAGCATCTGCCCCACCAACATAGCTCAGCATCTGCCCCACCAACATAGCTCAGCATCTGCCCCACCAACATAGCCCAGCATCTGCCCCACCAACATAGCCCAGCATCTGCCCCACCAACATAGCCCAGCATCTGCCCCACCAACATAGCCCAGCATCTGCCCCACCAACATAGCACAGCATCTGCCCCACCGACATAGCCCAGCATCTGCCCCACCAACATAGCCCAGCATCTGCCCCACCAACATAGCCCAGCATCTGCCCCACCAACATAGCCCAGCATCTGCCCCACCAACATAGATGTCCACAGTGTTGTGTGTGTGCGTATTTTAGTCTTTATACATGGCTGCGTTCAGTGCGTTGTTATGTCTGCCTGGGCTTTGATGTTCTCAAACCTCAAACTAAGTAGTGCTCATTTTGGGTAACTCTGGAGAGGCACAATCACTTCCAGATTGGGCCTCCTACTCTGTGTGATTGGCTGTTGTTGGTGCTATAATGGCAGGGAGTGTCAGTGACAGGAGTACTTCTGCCTGACCGTCAGCCACTGGACATGGACCCTGGGCACTGGATATACACATAGGGTACACACACACATATGGAGAACACATCACAGGAGGTTGGTGGGGCTTTAATAGGGGAGGACTGGCTTGTGGTAATGACTGGAGCGGAATCAGTGGAATGAAATCAAATACATCATGGTTTCCATGGTTTCCATGTGTTTGATGCCATTCCATTCACTCCATTCCAGACATTAATATGAGCCTTCCTCCCCTCAGCAGCCTCATGTGGAACACATGTATTCACAAACACACCCTACTGGGCACACTACATCATATCAATGTGGTTCATTGGGTAATATTTGGTGCTGACGTTGATCAATGAGATCAATCAATCAAAAAGACAGCCAAAAGTTAGTTGAATTTCCAATGTGTTGTTACCACTATGCTTTCAACCATCTAAAAGCACAACCAAATTCCAGTGGAAAAACCAATGTCAAATTTTTGGTTAATTTATACAACAGATTGATGTGTTATCACTGTGCATCTGATAGCAGAACCAAATGACCAGGGTTGCAGTTGAGATTACATTACAAGTACATGGTTATCAACTGTGAAGCCCTGCACAGACCTGCACAGACCTATGTATGCTATCTTGAAAATCCTCACTTTATGATTACAGTGCATAAGAAATGTATAGTTACAGTAACCTCGAAATGTGGCCATGGATGTGTTACTCATTTTAAGGTTGAGTTAGGGCTGCACAATTAATCAAATTCAAATAAAATGATTAATATTGGCATGCGCAATACACATATCGCAAGAGATCCATATCACATGCAATATTTTAAAACGCCACTCAACCGTGTGTAAAACATTTTAAAACGCCACTCAACCGTGTGTAAAACATTTTAAAACGCCACACAACCGTGTGTAAAACATTTTAAAACGCCACTCAACCGTGTGTAAAACATTTTAAAACGCCACTCAACCGTGTGTAAAACATTTTAAAACGCCACTCAACCGTGTGTAAAACATTTTAAAACGCCACTCAACCGTGTGTAAAACATTTTAAAACGCCACAAAACCGTGTGTAAAACATTTGAAAACGCCACTCAACCGTGTGTAAAACATTTTAAAACGCCACTCAACCGTGTGTAAAACATTTTAAAACGCCACTCAACCGTGTGTAAAACATTTTAAAACGCCACTCAACCGTGTGTAAAACATTTTAAAACGCCACACAACCGTGTGTAAAACATTTTAAAACGCCACTCAAGGTATCTTCACTTTTACCCAAGTATGACCGTTGGGTTCTTTTTCCACCACTGTCAATAGCTGTCCTTCTTTGCGGGGCATTGGAAAACCTCCCTGGTCTTTGTGGTTGAATCTGTGTTTGAAATTCACTGCTGGTTTGAAGGACCTTACAGATAATTATATGTGTGGGGTACAGAGATGAGGTAGTCATTCAAAAATCATGTTAAACACTATTATTGCACACAGAGTGAGTCCATGCAATTAATTATGTGACTTGTTTTGTACTCCTGAACTTATTTAGGCTTGTCATAACAAAGGGGTTGAATTCTTTTTGACGCAAGACATTTCCGCTTTTCAGTTTTTATTAATTTGTAAAAATAACAAAAAACATTATTCCACTTTGACATTATGGGGTATTGTGTGTAGACCAGTAAAATCTCAAATGTAGGCTGTAACACAACAACTTGTGGAAGAAGTAAATGAGTGTAAATACTTTCTGAAGGCAGTATAACGTTCTACATAGCATCATTGATGATATATGGTTACATTTCATTTGCTCTGTTAAACCTGCGCTTTGGAATGAGTTTGATTGGAACAGTGAATCTGTTTCATTTTTAAGCGGAGATCACTCATCAATCATTCTCACGCACATTGGTAATAGTCAGTGACTAATATCATACCTAAACAGAGCTGTTAAAACCCTGGATAGGAGCCCAAAGTGTAGCTGTAGATTGATCAATTATTTTTTCTGATAGTGGTTATAACCTTGAAGATCTGACATTGTTTTAATTCAACATATTTTATACAACCTTTGTCTATGTTGAAATTTGGTTACCACGATGACATAATCCTGTGGTAGAAATTTCCCCTCATTTGACATTTTTCAAATCCAATGTATTTTCCACGTAGATTCCACATCACAATACGTTGACAATGTTGATTCAACCAGTCTGTGCCCAGTGGGACACATTCATAAACACATCCACGCACGCACGCACGCACACACACACACACACATACACACACACACATGCATACACACACACACATGCATACACACACACACATGCATACACACACACACATGCATACACACACACGCACGCACGCACGCACGCACGCACACACACACACGCACACACACACACACACACACACACATACATGCATACACACACATACAAATGTCCAAACAGCATCACTCTTATCCACAACAGCCTTCTACTTGTTGTTGTTGTTGTTGTTGTTGTTGTTGTTGTTGTTGTTGTTGTTTTACTGTCTCAGTCTTTTTATAGAACCTTAAACTTAATCATCCACTCTTAAAATGATTTCCATCCCTAGCTGACCTGTATCCATATATAGCACACAGCCAGTTCCAGGATCAAACAGAATGTAAATGTCTCAGGTCTCATTCTGACGACTTTCTGTGCCCCTTCAGCCAGCCCTTTCACTCTCACACAGTCAGGTGTGGGTAATTTTCCCCTCTATACCACTGCTCGCACACAAACCTGAGGGTGTGTGTATGAGTAATGCCTAGTGCACCACAGCAAGGCTCTGGCTCAGTGTGGCGCTGGTACAGTGGATGGGTTAAGTCACATCTGTCGCCCCTCCTGCTCATCTGTGTACTTGCTTGTCTGTGTCTGCATCCCAGCCACTCAATGTGGGATTTCACAGGGGCGTCAGATAGCCTACACTGTATGCAGTACAGTGGGAACAGGGTCTGTAACGTAATGAACAGTACATGACATTACAACCATAGCAGTTTTCTGTACTTAACACAACGGAAATTCATGGGAACTTGCAACTGATTCACGTGTGAAATGAGTGTTTTATTAGTGCTATTTTATCTTTTATCTTAATTCATGACAATGTTACAAAACTACAAATTAACAACATGACTCTGATTTGGATTTTATCTCTCTTTTTTTACCTTTATTTATACAGGTAAGTCGATTAAGAACAATGTATTTTTGAATAACCTACTTGAAAGCCCCAAACAAGACCATTCAATCCAAATGATTGTAGCTCATTCAACCTTGATATATAGCAGAGGGCCAAGATGATGAACAATGGAGAAGTGAGTGTGTTTAATGTATCAACGATGAAATAGAGATTAAAGACGTTACTCTCAAAGCACTCTGGCCGTACTCCGAACAGGACCCCTAATTTCCGCTTCAAAAAACCTTCTTAGGTCTGTGAACACCAAAGAATACATTATGTGTAAAGTGTTTCATCAGCATAGGGAATGAAGCGGCAGAGACATGGGTCAAGGTGTAGCCTATTGGCCGCCGGGGGGGGGGAAGGTCATCATCCATCATTAATTCCCAGTGATGTCTCAAACACCATTACCTCTTATTGAACACCGGATTCCTGTTCAAACACAACCCCGCCAGATAAAAGGCAATATCAATATGCTAATATATGTCCTTTTAAGTGAAATTAGATTACTGAAGGATGAGCGCAGTGCGTTTGCCGTACTTTAAAAGGTTTAATATCTAATTGGAATTTTGTCTTTGATGTTATCGGAGACCAAAGATTTAGATACGAGTTAGATTGAAGTCTTGAGTTAATTCACCTTTCTGTGAGTGTGAGTGTGTGTGTGGGGGGGCATATTTGTGTGCACTCGCTCCTATGCGTGTATCCCGTTACAACGACAGAAACAGAATTATGTCTAAGTTGTGTGTGTGTGTGGGGGGGGGGGGGGGGGGTTTAATAGAGGGAGGGTGATAATAATTTGTGAGTCTCTGTGAGTGTGTGTAGAAAAGGAACACACATAGAGAACCACTTCAAGGATGGCTAATTGCCTTTAGGAAGGCAAAGATGTAAATATTAAATTGTGTGGCTATAATGTTATGATGGTACATCACCCTCAGACCTTGGAACAGAACCATTGAATTGAATTGAGAGAGGGAGAGAGAGAGAAAGAGGGGGAGAGAGAGAGAAAGAGAGAGCTACGCAAAGAGAGAGAGAGAGTGAGAGCTTTGGCAATGTTAACATATGTTTCCCATGCCAATAATGCCCCTTCACTCCTGAATATACTGTAGACCCCACCCCTCCCTCTCTCTCTCAATTGAGTTTCAATTTAAGGGCTGTATTGGCATGGGAACCATAAGTTAACATTGCCAAAGGAATGTAGATAATAAACAATAGTGAAATAAACATAAAACAATTTTAATTACTTAAAAATCATACAATGTGATTTTCTGGATTTTTGTACCTATGATAAAAATTACAGACATGCTTAGTGAGTAGGAAAACCTGCAAAATCGGCAGTGTGTCAAATACTTGTTCTCCCCACTGTAAGTGTCTTATATCGGCTAAAAGCTTCATTCTTGTTCATATAACTGCACTGTCCAATTTACAGTAGCTATTACTGTGAAAAAATGCCATGCTATTGTTTGAGGAGAACTCCTAACAACAAAACACTTTTTTCACCGCGATAGTTTTGATAAATTCACCTTGAATTATCACCTAGTATATCCTATAGGACACAAAATTTGGTCAGACATGGCACACCGATGACGTGGGCGGTCTTCACTTGATCGACTCTAACTTTGTCAAACAAAGCTAGCTAGATAGCCAATGAGCTGGGCTTTACTGGAGTATTTACGGAAACCCTGTATCTGTCGCACAATGTAGCTGCTAACCTTGTGCGACAGCATGCCTTTTCCTTTTGGACAAAAATTATAAGAATATTCAGAGTTATGAAGTTATGAAAACTGGTTGTTTTGCAAATGTTGAGCTTATAATATGGCTACTAATAATGGAAAAGCTAAATCAAAGTATACAGATTTGACCATTTTCTTTCAGAATTTTTTTATATAAATGCAAATGTCTCCTTCACAATTTGCCCAAATGTACCTGGGTGACTTCACACTAAATGTCATGTAGTTTGCTCATACTTCAAGTTATCCGTCTGAAACTTTGCACGTACACTGCCGCCATCTTGTGGACACCATCGGAATTACAACCAGAATGATGGTTAGAAGTGGGACCTTTCTGTTGCATTTCAAAAAGGTAGAAAAAAGGGGAAAAAATGTTTTTTTTTTCTTTGTATTTTCTTCTACCAGATCTATTGTATTACATTCTCCTACATTCAATTCACATTTCCACAAACTTCAAAGTGTTTCCTTTCAAATGGTACCAAGAATATGCATATCCTTGCTTCAGGGCCTGCGCTACAGGCAGTTAGATTTGGGTATGTCATTTTAGGCGAAAATTGAAAAAAGGGGGCTATCCCTAAGAAGTTTTTAATGAGTCTGGAAGGAGAGTTTAGAGTCTAGCCAGACACCTAGGTATTTATAGTTGTCCACATATTCTAAATCAGAACCGTCCAGAGTAGTGATGCAGGCGGGTGCGGGCAGCGATTGGTTGAAGAGAATGCATTTAGTTTTACTAGAATTTTAGAGCAGTTGGAGGCCACGGAAGGAGTGTTGTATGGCATTAAAGCTCGCTTGGAGGTTTGTTAACACAGCGTCCAAAGAATGGCACACTGAACTCTATCTGAGAAGTAGTTAGTGAACCAGGCGAGGCAGTCATTAGAGAAACCAAGGCTGTTGAGTCTGCCGATAAGAATACGGTGATTGACAGAGTCGAAAACCTTGGCCAGGTCGATGCAGACGGCTGCACAGGACTGTCTTTTATCGATGGCGGTTATGATATCATTTAGGACCTTGAGCGTGGCTGAGGTGCACCCGTGACCAGCTCGGAAACCAGATTGCATAGTGGAGAAGGTACGGTGGGATTGGAAATGGTCGGTGATGTTTGTTTACTTGGCTTTCAAAGACTTTAGAAAGTCAGGGCAGGATGGATATAGGTCTGTTACAGTTTGGGTCCAGAGTGTCTCCCCCTTTAAAGAGGGGGATGACCGCGGCCGCTTTCCAATCTTTAGGGATCTCAGACGATACGAGAGGTTGAACGGACTAGTAGAAGGGGTTGCAACAATGGGGGTGGAAAATTTTAGGAAGAGAGGGTCCAGATGGTCTAGCCCAGCTGATTTATCAGAACATCAGCTGTCTGGATTTGGGCGAAGGAGAAGCGGGGGGCTTGGGCCAGTTTCTGCGTGTGTTTTTTGCCAATTTTAACCGCACACTTGTTGTTTGTGTACATGGATTTTATAATATTGTATGTTTGTGCCCCAACACCACTTTCCATCAATTTGTATTGCCGACCCTCATGCCATTGAGTCAAAAGCTTTTTTGAAATCGACAAAGCATGAGAAGACTTAGCCTTTGTTTTGGTTTGTTTTGGTTGTTTGTCAATTAGGGTGTACAGGGTGAATATGTTCTCTATCATATGGCAATTTGGTAAAAAGCCAATTTGACATTTGCTCAGTACATTGTTTTCACTGAGGAAATGTAAAAGTCTGCTGTTAATGGCAATGCAGCGGATTTTCCCAAGGTTGCTGTTGACGCATATCCCACGGCAGTTATTGCGATACCTCTCTCTTTCTCAGCTCTGATGTTGTGTTGCTGTGTGTTTGGAACATTACAAGTAGTGGTAGTGTTTTGTTTTAGTTCTCCCACATCATACTGATGTGAACCTGTGTTAAGAGGTTTAGATGTGATGTAATCAGGTGGGGATAGGGGTAATGTTGAAAGTGTTTGTTTTAGTTCTCCCACATCATACTGATGTGAACCTGTGTTAAGAGGTTTAGATGTGATGTAATCAGGTGGGGATAGGGGTAATGTTGAAAGTGTTTGTTTTAGTTCTCCCACATCATACTGATGTGAACCTGTGTTAAGAGGTTTAGATGTGATGTAATCAGGTGGGGATAGGGGTAATGTTGAAAGTGTTTGTTTTAGTTCTCCCACATCATACTGATGTGAACCTGTGTTAAGAGGTTTAGATGTGATGTAATCAGGTGGGGATAGGGGTAATGTTGAAAGTGTTTGTTTTAGTTCTCCCACATCATACTGATGTGAACCTGTGTTAAGAGGTTTAGATGTGATGTAATCAGGTGGGGATAGGGGTAATGTTGAAAGTGTTTGTTTTAGTTCTCCCACATCATACTGATGTGAACCTGTGTTAAGAGGTTTAGATGTGATGTAATCAGGTGGGGATAGGGGTAATGTTGAAAGTGGGTTTTAGTAATGTGTGTCGGCGCGCATGGAAGGACTGCCTTAAAGTGATAAGGCATTCACATTATAAAACAGCAGGGGGCCAATGTGAAGCCGGCCAGGCGAGCCTCATCCTCTCCCTGTTGTGCTGCTGCTAGAGTCTTCAGAGCAGCAGAGAGAAACAGAACTTTTCTGAAGTATGTACATACACATGAAAATCAATGCCTCAGCCAAACTTTCAAACACATACACACACTGACAACATATGAAAGGCTCTGCTATTGGAACTGTGTCCAAGAACGGGTGAATACCTCCAACATGGTAACCACTGTGACATATCATATGTCACACGGCATGCTGTTAGCATTAGAAATAACTGGATTTCACCTAAGTTATTGAAAGCCATTTGTAAACAGAAACATGAAAGCAAACAAGCTCTCACGCAGCCTCCCTTGATCATCAAAGTCCTATCGATCAAATGTACCCCCACACCCTCCAACCATCCCCGAATCCCCAGCCAACCGAATGGGAGCAAATGTATTCTGCTTCCAAAGCACATCTGTTTGTTCCAAGCCATGCTTAAAATTATGTCTGTCTGTCTGTCTCTCTCACTGTCTGTCTCCCCCTCACTCTCTGTTGCAGTCCAACAAAGTTTCAGTGGTCCAACAGTCTCACGGGATGCACCCCCTGACGTCCCTGCTGCCCTACAGCAACGACCACTTCAACCCCAGCCCCCCTCACCTGCCCACAGACATGAGTCAGAAAGGTAGGTCAACCTATCATCTCCCTCATCCTAACACACACCAGCCAGGCCAGTGGGAAAGCCTTCTCCTGTCAGTCACCACAGCAAAGTAGTACAATCATCCTCTAACCTTCTCCTGTCAGTCACCACAGCAGAGTAGTACAATCATCCTCTAGCCTTTTTCTGTCAGTCACCACAGCAGAGTAGTACAATCATCCTCTAGCCTTCTCCTGTCAGTCACCACAGCAGAGTAGTACAATCATCCTCTAGACTTCTCCTGTCAGTCACCACAGCAGAGTAGTACAATCATCCTCTAGCCTTCTCCTGTCAGTCACCACAGCAGAGTAGTACAATCATCCTCTAACCTTCTCCTGTCAGTCACCACAGCAGAGTAGTACAATCATCCTCTAGACTTCTCCTGTCAGTCACCACAGCAGAGTAGTACAATCATCCTCTAGCCTTCTCCTGTCAGTCACCACAGCAGAGTAGTACAATCATCCTCTAGACTTCTCCTGTCAGTCACCACAGCAGAGTAGTACAATCATCCTCTAGCCTTCTCCTGTCAGTCACCACAGCAGAGTAGTACAATCATCCTCTAGCCTTCTCCTGCCAGTCACCACAGCAATCATCCTCTAGCCTTCTCCTGTCAGTCACCGCAGCAGTGTAGTACAATCATCCTCTAACCTTCTCCTGTCAGTCACCGCAGCAGAGTAGTACAATCATCCTCTAACCTTCTCCTGTCGTTCACCACAGCAGAGTAGTACAATCATCCTCTAACCTTCTTCTGTCGGTCTCCACAGCAGAGTAGTATAATCATCCTCTAGACTTTTCCTGTCAGTCACCACAGCAGAGTAGTACAATCATCCTCTAGCCTTCTCCTGTCAGTCACCACAGCAGAGTAGTACAATCATCCTCTAGCCTTCTCCTGTCAGTCACCACAGCAGAGTAGTACAATCATCCTCTAGCCTTCTCCTGTCAGTCACCACAGCAGAGTAGTACAATCATCCTCTAGCCTTCTCCTGTCAGTCACCACAGCAGAGTAGTACAATCATCCTCTAACCTTCTCCTGTCAGTCACCACAGCAGAGTAGTACAATCATCCTCTAGCCTTCACCTGAACAAACGTGAAGTGGTACTTCCTGCTTAATTTTAACACGCACCCCTGATTCCTGAGCTGCAGCAGTGGAGCCGTGTGGAGCCGAGCAGCAGCTGCAGCCCAGAGACAGGATCTGCATCCCAAATGGCACCCTATTCCCGGTATAGTGCACTACTTAACACCAGAGCCCTATGCGCCCTGGCCAAAAGTAGTGCACTATGTAGGGAAAAGGGTGCCATTTGGGATGCCGGCTAGAGACAAGCCCTTCCTTCCAGGGAGCCTCCGGCTGTCCCACCACCGCACTTGAAGTGGTCGCATCCCCAAGAGGGGCTGCCTGCCACACACACACACACACACACACACACACACACACACACACACACACACACACACACACACACACAGAGAGCTGGAAGCAATTAGGGTGACAATCACACAGGGCCATCCACAAGGTTCTGCTTAGGACGCTCTCACATTCGCTCGCACACTTGGCTCACATAGTCCCTCAGAGACTTACAGAGTCCCTGTAAGAGCTCTCCGTCACTCTCCTCAACATCTCCTCACATGAGCTTTTAACCCACATTTTAACCCAAACACAGCTTTAAAAAAGGAGCTGATGAAAATGCCCTCCTGTAGTGATCTGATGAAGACTGACCTGGGCTGAATAGCGATCAGTGTTGGAGTGTGGCCAAGACTGTGTCTGTCTGTCAGTACTACTGCCTGTGGTCAGAGAAAGGCCCCGACCTTTCTCTGACCACTCAGACAGGGGCAGGGGAAGAGAGTGAAGGCCCCTCTCACAGAACAGTGCAGGGTAGCAGGCATCACCCAGACTGTCTCTGTCTCCAGCTGGGAATCCCCCTGCTCTGCCACTCCTTGTCTAGACTGGGGCTGGGCAGTGTAGTAGCTAAGTAACATGACAATGCCCAGGGGTGATGTGAGGGTTGATGCCAGTGACTCACCCCATAATGAGAGGTCTAGACCTCCCTGTACACACCTGATACCTCCTAGTCCTTACCCCCTTCTCACACCCTCTCACCTCACCCCCTTAGCTCACACATAATCACATCACACCCCTCTTACCTGACACCTTACACTGCAGGACTACTGCAGGAAGCTCACATTTCACGTCATACCTCATAATGCAGTGTACAGAGACTACAGCTGACAGAGTGTGAGTTTCCAGCAGCTTCTCTGACAATAGGCCCCTCACATACCTTCCATCCGTCTTCCTTTCCCTCACTCTGCCAGTCTGCCTGCGTATCAGTCAACCTGTCAGTCTGTCATTTAATCTGTCAGTCAGTGCATTCAGTACAGACCTGTACTATTAGTCATTCAGTGTGTCAACCATCATAGCGAACCAAAGTCACACCATCTTGTCACATTTGTTCACGTGTGCAGTCGTCAGATGTGACTGTTTTGCTGCATTAGGGTGAAAAAGAGAGAAGTTCAATAGAAACCAAAACTACTGTACTGTACTGGGGTTTGTCTTTGAGACGTTTTCAGGGCACAGCACCTGAGCTACTGGCCACTCATTTAGAACTGTGATATGATAGCAGTTTCACTTATTGTGGTTTTGGTAACAGTAAAAGGTCATCAGTATTGAAATGCTATTTTAAACAGTATATCCTAACAACATCTTGGGGAGTTATCTGACTAACCAGTTTGATCTTTTACTGGCGACTGATTCTGGGTCTAATGTCATTCCAGGAGTATTTCATGTTGTTATTTACTGTAAGACTTAGTAGAGCAACAAAATAGGCAAGAAATGAATAACTGGAAGTTGAAGTTAAATGTAGGTATTACTAGTGCAAACTCATCAGACGTTTGCGTGATGTAACTGTTTTTGGACTCTGGAGTGTAGAGACTGAGACTGCAAGCTGTTCTCTACACGAAGGACATGGGCTTTTTCAGGAAGGGGTCTGGAGGGAGGGAGGGACGGGTCTGGAGGGAGGGAGGGACGGGTCTGGAGGGAGGGAGGGACGGGTCTGGAGGGAGGGAGGGACGGGTCTGGAGGGAGGGAGGGAGGGAGGGACGGGTCTGGAGGGAGGGAGGGACGGGTCTGGAGGGAGGGAGGGAGGGAGGGAGGGAGGGGTCTGGAGGGAGGGAGGGACGGGTCTGGAGGGAAGGATGAGAGAGTCACGTTGACTCAGTCACATTCCAGTCCTTCAGATTTATAGATGGTCCAGTGCAGAAACAGGCCTACAGCAACAGCAAATTACAGTCATCTGCAGCATTCTTCTGTAACAAATATAGGTTACCTTCGGGTTGTGCTTAAGTGCTAGGTGCTCGCTGTTGACAAATGACTTCCTTTGAAAGGCACGGAGAAAGCCATTTTGTTTTGTGTTGGGACGCTGCTCTTTTATGTGATTCCATCTCCATAATGGAAAACATCACGTCTTCTCAGGAGCTTCTGACTGACTGACACATCATGGGAAGGAACTTGGATCAAGATCCCTTTGTTATAAAGCTATTGTTGGTGGTGCGATGCAGGCAGCAGGGACCAAACAGTAAAACAGCTGGCCCAAGGAGAAGACGACAGAAGCTCAGAATGGCAATGTTATTTTCACAGGAGGCTGGCTGGCTGTTACAAAGGAGTGGAATGAAAGACCTAGTTCACAGTTTTTTTCCACTTCACTTGGTAGTGAGTCAGATGTACTGGATCAACAAGATGCTGGGGGCCTCTGGTGGAAACCGTTGACCTTAGTTCTCGTACATCTTACATCAACACCCCCTTGACCCTTCCAATTAGCTAGTGAGCACACACACACATACATACACACACACAGCAGGGATGTATGAGAATGGGGTGGTTGTGTGTGTATGCGTGTGTGTGCGCATGTGTGTGTGTGACCTGTGTGTGTAATGGTAGGTGCCCAGCCAGGTAATGAGGCCCTTGCTGAGTCAGGGGCCCTGAGTTAATGAGCGTGTCTTCTCCTGCGTGTCCCCTCCAGGCGTTCACAGGCCCCAGTCCCAGGACATCTCAGGTTTCTACTCCCTACCCCCTGGCGGTGTAGGACAGATGCCCCCCTCCATGGGCTGGTAAGTCTTATGCAAACTCACACACACTCACATACTCTCTCGTACACACACACACATGGGCACACAGGCGGCAGGTAGCCTAGCGGTTAGAGCGTTGGGCCAGTAACCAAAAGGTCGCTGGTTCGAATACCCGAGCCAACAAGGTGAAAAATCTGGCGATGTGACCTTCGGCAAGGCACTTAACCCTAATTTGCTCCAGGGGCGCCTTAGTACTATGGCTGACCCTGTAAAACTACACATTTTACTGCACCTATCCTGTCTATGTGACGATAAAGCATTATTCTTTGACTATTCTTTTTTTACGCAAACATATACACACAAACACATACACCACACTGACCTGCACCACTGGCCCCTGCTAAGCCACTTTAATTGCATGGCAACCACTTCATCCCTCTATAGCAACCACTTCGTCCCTCTATACTATAGAGGGACGAAGTGGTTGCTATAGAGTCTATAGCAACCACTTCATCCCTCTATAGCTTGTTGTCTTGGGGTCACACATACAGTAATGAACAGGTCACTTCCTAGGATATGAATGCCCTGCCTTGGATTCAGTGGTCATATCTAGTCTAGAGTCCTCAGAATTAAACTATTGCCTTCCCTTGCCTTCCCAGCATCACAGAAAGTGTAGACGATGCCAAATCAGAGCATGTTTTAACACCCATAATCTCAGATGACATTGTTGAAACACACGTTCTGGCTAACAATCCATCTATTGTCTTGAGTTCAACTTTACAAATCCATTTTATTATAACTGTTATTATATAACTGTCAGAATAACTTTGTGTAAATCCCCCTGAACAGTTGTTGGCTTCTCTTAAATGTGATGGGGATTTGGTTTACTCTAATGGAATGTCAGCTAAGACTACTTCCATTCACATCCATGCTGTGTGTCTTTAAAGCTGGTGAAGGACATTGGCAATCCCTAAACAGGCTCCGCTTGGCACGAGGCAGATTGCTGCTATTTCCCTGTCCCTCCACCACCAAACTCACTTTT
This sequence comes from Oncorhynchus mykiss, assembly GCF_013265735.2. NCBI lineage: Eukaryota > Metazoa > Chordata > Actinopteri > Salmoniformes > Salmonidae > Oncorhynchus > Oncorhynchus mykiss. The sequence goes on from NC_048574.1 coordinate 15,117,572, forward strand.
GTTTCAGACACTTAAGTTAACCGTCACTACAGACTTGCTGTGGTATTGTCAAAAAATCATCTTGTTCACAAACTTGTAATCTTCTTAGTGCAGATCGTGTTTGTTTGGTTTTCTTGTGTCCCTCTTTGTTTGGGGAAGAGATGTCAGCCACTGGGACTCTTTTGTCATGACAAAGAGCTGGATGGGACCCACTGCGTGGTGTGGTGTGTCCCTCTCTGGCCACTATATGGCACGTGACTTGGGGAACAGCCCACTGTAGGGACAGTCCACTGTAGGGACAGCCCACTGTAGGGAAGGCCCACTGTAGGGACAGTCCACTGTAGGGACAGTCCACTGTAGGGACAGCCCACTGTAGGGACAGCCCACTGTAGGGACAGCCCATTCTAGGGACAGCCCACTCTAGGGACAGCCCACTCTAGGGACAGCCCACTCTAGGGACAGCCCACTGTAGGGACAGCCCACTCTAGAGACAGCCCACTCTAGAGACAGCCCACTCTAGGGACAGCCCACTGTAGGGACAGCCCACTCTAGGGACAGCCCTCTCTAGGGACAGCCCACTCTAGGCACAGTCCACTGTAGGGACAGCCCACTCTAGGGACAGCCCACTGTAGGGACAGCCCACTCTAGGGACAGTCCACTCTAGGGACAGTCCACTCTAGGGACAGCCCACTCTAGGGACAGCCCACTCTAGGGACAGCCCACTCTAGGGACAGCCCACTCTAGGGACATCCCACTCTAGGGACAGTCCACTCTAGGGACAGCCCACTCTAGGGACAGTCCACTCTAGGGACAGCCCACTCTAGGGACAGCCCACTCTAGGGACAGCCCACTCTAGAGACAGCCCACTCTAGGGACATCCCACTCTAGGGACAGTCCACTCTAGGGACAGCCCACTCTAGGGACAGTCCACTCTAGGGACAGCCCACTCTAGGGACAGCCCACTCTAGAGACAGCCCACTCTAGGGACATCCCACTCTAGGGACAGTCCACTCTAGGGACAGCCCACTCTAGGGACAGCCCACTCTAGGGACAGCCCACTCTAGGGACAGCCCACTCTAGGGACAGCGGGGACGAATGGGGCTGGGGGGCTGCAGTATATCAAAGGATCCTGTTTAAATCCCCCCCATCCAGCCTTCACACAGCCATGTCATACACACTGCAGGACCGTCAGTGAGGTTAACCCAGTCATGCCTCTGCTGGCCGGGGACGCAGCAGGACCCTCAGTGAGGTTAACCCAGTCATGCCTCTGCTGCCCGGGGACTCAGCAGGACCCTCAGTGAGGTTAACCCAGTCATGCCTCTGCTGGCCGGGGACTCAGCAGGACCCTCAGTGAGGTTAACCCAGTCATGCCTCTGCTGGCCGGGGACGCAGCAGGACCCTCAGTGAGGTTAACCCAGTCATGCCTCTGCTGCCCGGGGACTCAGCAGGACCCTCAGTGAGGTTAACCCAGTCATGCCTCTGCTGGCCGGGGACTCAGCAGGACCCTCAGTGAGGTTAACCCAGTCATGCCTCTGCTGGCCGGGGACTCAGCAGGACCCTCAGTGAGGTTAACCCAGTCATGCCTCTGCTGCCCGGGGACTCAGCAGGACCCTCAGTGAGGTTAACCCAGTCATGCCTCTGCTGCCCGGGGACTCAGCAGGACCCTCAGTGAGGTTAACCCAGTCATGCCTCTGCTGGCCGGGGACTCAGCAGGACCGTCAGTGAGGTTAACCCAGTCATGCCTCTGCTGGCAGGGGACTCAGCAGGACCCTACACAGCCCCACATGGAGCTCTCACTGACATGAAGCTCATGGATGAGGTTCTCTTGTCTCTTAAACAAACAACTCTCCTTCCCCAGGTGACCTCATTAGGATGGGCTTCACTCCTTAACCAGTCAGGATCAAGCCCCTCATTGGCTAGCTAGTAGACTGAGCAGCCAGACTTCCATTAGACATAACACACTACCAGTCAGAGAGGCATGTATTTATTTAACTCTCATTTTACCAGGTAAGTTGACTGAGAACACATTCTCATTTACAGCAACGATCTGGGGAATAGTTACAGGGGAGACGAATGAGCCAATTGTAAACTGGGGATTATTAGGTGGCCATGATTGTATGAGAGCTAGATTGGGTATTTAGCCAGGACACCAGGGTTAACACCCCTACTCTTACGATAAGTGCCATGGGATCTTCAGTGACCACAGAGAGTCAGGACACCCATTTAACTTCCCATCTGAGATACGGTACCCTGTGGGAATAGACAATCTAAATATATTCTAGGAAGTCAGGTAGTGAGGATTTGGCCAGCAGCCTAGTTGACCCCTGTTGCATCCCTATTTGTGTCCCCCCCCCCCCCCCCCCCCCCCAACCACAGGCAAAGTCAGCCTGTCTATCCCCTGTCCTCATGTGGATTCAGACAGCCCTACTCCTCCAGTCTCCCCAACAGCTCTTCCTACCCCAGGTACAGTATGAGCTGAGCTGCTTCAGTCTGGGGAGGGCATGGCATCATACATACCCCCTACCACTATTCCAGACCAATGCTTTTGCTCCCCCCATGTGCCCTTTGCTATTGCCTTGTACAGGGGCCTCTGCAACATGTCTGTGTCCTGGCTTTGTGTGTGCCAACTGCTATACGCTGCAACTGTATATCAACACATACACTACATGGCCAAGAGTATGTGGACACCCCTTCAAATTAGTGGATATTTTAGCCACACTCGTTGCTGACAGGTGTATAAAATTGAGTACACAGCCATGCAATCTCCATAGACAAACAAGGCTCGTACTGAAGAACAGTGACTTCAGGATGCCACCATTCCAACAAGTCAGTTTGTCAAATTTCTGCCCTGCTAGACCTGCCCCTGTTAACTGTAAGTGGTGTTATTGTGAAGTGGAAAGGTCTAGGAGCAACAACGGCTCCGCTGCAATGTGGTAGGCCACACAAGCTCACAGAACGGGACCGCCGAGTGCTGAAGTGCTTAGCGCACAAAAATCGTCTGTCCTCGGTTGCAACACTCCTACCAAGTTTCTAACTGCCTCTGAAAGCAACGTCAACACAATAACTCTTTGTCGGGAGCTTCATGAAATGGGTTTCCATGGCCGAGCAGCCGCACACAAGCCTAAGATCACCATGCACAATGCCAAGCGTCGGTTGGAGTGGTGTAAAGCTCACCGCCATTGGACTCTGGAGCAGCGGAAACATGTTCTCTGAAGTGAGGAATCACGTTTCATCATGTGGCAGTCCGATGGACGAATCTGGATTTGGTGGATGCCAGGAGAACGCTACCTGTCCGAATGCATACTGCCAACTGTAAAGTTTGGTGGAGGAGGAATAATGTTCTGGGGCTGTTTTTCATGGTTTGGGCTAGACCCCTTAGTTCCAGTGAAGGGAAATCTTAACGCTACAGTATAGAATGACATTCTAGATGATTTTGTGCTACCAACTTTGTGGCAACAGTTTGGGGAAGGCCCTTTCCTGTTTCACCATGACAATGCCCCCATACACAAAATGAGGTTCATACATAAATTGTTTGTCGAGATGGGTGTGGAAGAACTTGACTGGCCTGCACAGAGCCCTGACCTCAACCCCATCGAAAACCTTTGGGATGAATTGGAAAGACGACTACGAGCCATGCCTAATCACCCAACATCAGTGCCCAACCTCACTAATGCTCTTGTGGCTGAATGGAAGCAAGTCCCCACAGCAATGTTCCAACATCTAGTGGAAAGCTTTCCCAGAAGAGTGGAGGCTGTTATAGCAGCAAAGTGGGGAACAACTCCACATACTGAAAATAAGTATTTAATGAAACATAGAGTATCTACCAGCGCTTCCTAGTTTTTTTTCTGAGAGTGACTAGAGCTCCATCTGCTGGCATTGAGTGATACTGCTCACAGTCCTACTGCCCTGAGAGGACTGTCTGGAAGCCTATGCTTAAAGGGCCAACAAACCACCCTGGTGCTTCAGCGCTTCATGGCCACGTAGAGACATATATAAAAATGAAGTGTATTTTCTGATGCTATGGTCTCTGTCTCTCTTTCTCTACCACCTTCCCTCCTCTATTTTACTTCCTTCTCTCTCTGTCTCCCTCCCTCTAGGTTCTCTCACTCTCTGATGCTGGGGCCAGGCATGCACCCCACGGGGATCCCCCACCCAGCCATCATGCCCCCTTCAGGCAAGCTGGACCATTACGACAGGAACATGTACGCGTAAGTACCCCCACATCTCTACACTACCTCCTAGAGCTGTCTTTCAAAGGAAATGTGGGATCTACATGGCATACAATGTGTACCGTTGTCTCCCATTCCTGCATTCATTTAAAGTGTATTAAAAGCTTAGATGGATGAATGTTCCTGTGTACATATTCACCATTGGTCCCTGTGGTCTCTCTCTCTCTCTCTCTCGCTCGCTCTCTCTCAGTAAGCCTCACCAGGAGCCCAAGCGGGAGAAGGAGCCCAAGAAGCCGGTGATCAAGAAGCCTCTGAATGCTTTCATGCTGTACATGAAGGAGATGAGGGCCAAGGTGATCGCTGAGTGCACACTGAAGGAGAGCGCTGCCATCAACCAGATACTGGGCCGAAGGGTGAGCAGCAAGAACACACACATAATGAAACACACTCGCTCTGAAACACACATCCATGAATACTCACGCAGCATAGACAGATTCATTCCCAAATCCCTCATCTCATCCCCTGCTGCTAATTTCACACATGAGAGATGGACTTGAGAGGAATATGTCAGTAATGTGAATTACTACCCTGTGAGTTACCCCCTGCACCTGACTGACTGCTGACACGATACCATTGACCAGGATGCAGAATTATCTAAATGTGATGTTGTCTGTCCTTGTCTCAAAACTTGGAACAGTGGGCTTTCCTTTATGTGTTAGTCTTTTAAGCAATAAGGCCTGGGGGGTGTGGTATATGGCCAATATACCAGGGCTAAGGGCAGTTCTTATGTACGACGTTGTGCATCGTGCCTAAGAATAGCCCTTAATCATGGTATATTGGCCATATATCACACCTCCTCTGGCCTTTTTGCTTAAAAATACCACGGCTGTCAGCCAATCAGCATTCAGGGTTGGAACCACCCAGTTTATAATTGTGTTTATATCATCCACCTAATTAGAGACGATCTGCACAGAGGTTGTAGTCATGGGAACTGATGTCACAGTTCTGATCTCATCATTGTCTCTGCATCATTGGCTAGGTTAATGAACAACATCTAAATGGTTTCTTTATTTTGCATGTGTGTGTGTCTCCCCTGCAGTGGCACGCCCTGACCCGGGAGGAGCAGGCCAAGTACTATGAGCTGGCCAGGAAGGAGCGGCAGCTACACATGCAACTCTACCCCAGCTGGTCCGCCAGAGACAACTACGTAAGGGCCGCATCTTCCTGCTCACACACACACACACACACACACACACACACACACACACACACACACACACACACACACACACACACACACACACACACACACACACACACACACACACACACACACACACACAGCATGATCACCCCACCCTGCCAACTGTCAATCATTAAGGCTAGTGTCTACACATAGAAATAGAACCTATTCTATCTGATCTAGACAGTATTTATGTGGCACATTGTATGTAATGTATCAGTGCAGATCATGTTAGAGAGACTAGTCCAGGGTTTGACACACTCGCTCCTGGGGACCGCCCCAAGGGGTGCACGTTGTGGTTTTGGCCCTAGAACTACACAGCTGATCCAAAATAATCAGCTAATCATCCAGCTTTGATCATTTGAATCAGCTGTGTAGTTTTAGGGTAAAAACCACAACGTGCACCCCTTGGGGTCCTGAGGACAGAGTTTGGGAAATGTTGGACTAGTCTATGACTGTAGTGTTATGACCAGTGTTATAACCTCTTGGCATGCCATTCCTTTAGTGGGGTTTGAGAATGAGATAGATGGTACTAGACATTAGTTGGTCATTAATGGCTGTTCAGGGAGGTGATTTAATTGGCTGTTGAGTGCTTCGCTGTTAGTGACGCATGATGAGTTTAGCTTTTTTAAACATAGCATTACAGAGTCAGCTGCAAACCTCCCGCTCCCCTGATCTCTGTATTATTTGAATAGGTTTTCATTTCACTGGTAGTTCTATGCATGGAGGGCACCTTTTTCTGTTGTAACAGTGCACTGACTATGAAATGTGTAATTAGTAGTGGGCTTGCTTGTAAAATGAGTTAATAAGTAGTTGAGAGAATTGCTTTAAATACTGTTCAGATAAATATGATGTGTAGTAGAGACATGTTAACGTCTCTATGTAATGTTTGTTGCTGCTTAACTACTCTTCTGTGCTATGCTCAATTGTGAAGTTGCTGTTGAACTCTTCCAGGATGCAGGCCTTAGAGGGTGCGCGGGGGAAAAGAGTAAAGCTGATTGGGTAGGGCACACATTTTACCCCCCTTACCCGCTCTACTAACAGCAGGGTGGCTTTGGCTTGCTCTCCTCAGGCAGTGAGGCTCGGACTGTTAAGAGGGAGAGGACAGCTGGGAGCTGGGCTGGAGAGGATTCTGGGCTTTGGGGGACCACTGTTAGTTAGGCTATATCCTCCCTTAGGGCCAGCACAGAGGGGAGGTGGCTAATGTTATGGAAGCTATGTATCTGCATGTATTTCTATGGGAGGTGGTTTTTCTGGACTATAATTGCCAGTCTTCTCACCCCATATGAAAACACACAGGATGAGTCTCAAAGGGAGAAAGTTCACTTTCTTTCCTTCCTGGAGATCTTTTACACATCCTATTTCCTTTCCTTGGCTTGATAGAGTTTGGGCTTCTGTATCATAACACACGATAGGGACTTGGCTCTCTCATTTCTCTCTCTCTCTCTCTTGGCTGTGGATAGTTGTGAGATTAGCTGGTTAGGGTAAAGAGGGTTACGAGCTGGTAGTGGTGGCATTGTCAATGAGGTTGTGCATGAAGCTTTTACGACTGCATCTGATTTAGTAGAAATCACATTAATATGATGCAATGTACTATGGATGAAGTTTTTTTATGTGAACATACATTTTACTCTTTAACACTTTGTCTATTTCCGTGTATCTATCTTCTGATTTCACCAAAGGTGCAAAAAATAGTCTGAGAAAATGCTGTCCCAAAACACATTAAAACTAATTGCAGCTCTAGTCTACCCCTGCTATAGTCTACCGTTCCCAAACACAAGCCAGAAAACAAGGGTAGTCATGTGATCTGTTAGCAAAACAGGAAAAGGAAGGCCACCCACACAGTCGTGGGGTTTTCTCCCGTAGGTCATAACCACACACACTCTGCTTCAGGGAGCAGCGAGGGTAGACAAGTCTCTACGTAGGCATCAAAGAGCTGTTCCCACATCCTCTCCCCAATATGCCACTCCAGACTGAATAACTCTCTTCAGCAATACAACCCCGACCGTGTCTGTGCTGCCATTAAGGTCCCACTGTATAGCCCATGGACTTACAGTATGATGTAGAGGTCGACCTCTAGTATGGTGGTGACAGGAGAATCCATTACTGTGGATATTTACACTTAAATATAGTCATTTGTGGCCTGAATGATCATCAACTGTCCTCACACCCCAGTCCATGACTTGTGAATTGGGCGTCTCTGGTACACGAAACATGGTGAATTTCATAACATGGTTCTCCCATGTCTTCATAGAGATATCACGTACAGATAACATAGAAACGTGTTTCCCCTACTGACTCTCTGTGTGTCTGGTTGTTTCCCCTACTGACTCTCTGTGTGTCTGATTGTGTTTCCCCTACTGACTCTCTGTGTGTCTGATTGGGTTTCCCCTACTGACTCTCTGTGTGTCTGGTTGTGTTTCCCCTACTGACTCTCTGTGTGTCTGGTTGTGTTTCCCCTACTGACTCTCTGTGTGTCTGGTTGTGTTTCCCCTACTGACTCTCTGTGTGTCTGGTTGTGTTTCCCCTACTGACTCTCTGTGTGTCTGGTTGTGTTTCCCCTACTGACTCTCTTTGTGTCTGGTTGTGTTTCCCCTACTGACTCTCTGTGTGTCTGGTTGTGTTTCCCCTACTGACTCTCTGTGTGTCTGGTTGTGTTTCCCCTACTGACTCTCTGTGTGTCTGGTTGTGTTTCCCCTACTGACTCTCTGTGTGTCTGGTTGTGTTTCCCCTACTGACTCTCTGTGTGTCTGGTTGTGTTTCCCCTACTGACTCTCTGTGTGTCTGGTTGTGTTTCCCCTACTGACTCTCTGTGTGTCTGGTTGTGTTTCCCCTACTGACTCTCTGTGTGTCTGGTTGTGTTTCCCCTACTGACTCTCTGTGTGTCTGGTTGTGTTTCCCCTACTGACTCTCTGTGTGTCTGGTTGTGTTTCCCCTACTGACTCTCTGTGTGTCTGGTTGTGTTTCCCCTACTGACTCTCTGTGTGTCTGGTTGTGTTTCCCCTACTGACTCTCTGTGTGTCTGGTTGTGTTTCCCCTACTGACTCTCTGTGTGTCTGGTTGTGTTTCCCCTACTGACTCTCTGTGTGTCTGGTTGTGTTTCCCCTACTGACTCTCTGTGTGTCTGGTTGTGTTTCCCCTACTGACTCTCTGTGTGTCTGGTTGTGTTTCCCCTACTGACTCTCTGTGTGTCTGGTTGTGTTTCCCCTACTGACTCTCTGTGTGTCTGGTTGTGTTTCCCCTACTGACTCTCTGTGTGTCTGGTTGTGTTTCCCCTACTGACTCTCTGTGTGTCTGGTTGTGTTTCCCCTACTGACTCTCTGTGTGTCTGGTTGTGTGTTCCAACAGGGCAAGAAGAAGAGAAGAAAAAGAGAGAAGCAGCAGGACTCCTCAGCAGGTAATGTCCTCTCTCTCTCTTCTCTACCAAACTCCTGGACCAACCCTGAGCTTCAATACGATATACTTCTATTCAACCCTTATTCTATCGCTTGAAACAACTTTCCTGGTCCCCTAGCCGTACCCACGTCTATTATTGGTTTGTACTCTGACTGGGTCACTGCTGCTCTAACTAACAGAGTGTGAAAGCTTTTCCTCTCCTCTCTAATTGCCTAATTGAATGGAGTCCTGCTCCATCCTGCTCCATCTACTCTGTTCTGGCTCCTACTCAGTAATTGGGCACTAACAGTCTGATTTGATGGCGTTCTGATTTACCATCTCTGTCAATGCTTCAACGTCTGCCCTGACCTCTTGATCTGATCTCTCTCTCCATCACCCTCTCTCTCTTTCTTCATCTCCTTCTCTTTCATAACTTATTTGTGTGCGCATGCTGCCTTGTGCTCAGACCCTGGCTCTCCTAAGAAATGCAGAGCTCGCTTCGGCCTCAACCAACAAACGGACTGGTGCGGTCCCTGCAGGTGTGTACCTCTTGGTCTGCTACCTCTCTCTCCCTCCTCTGTGAGCGCGCCTCAGCCCCTGCTGTGCTCCGCTCTGCATGCACTCATCTCACTAACCTGTTTTGTGACCCACATTGCCCCCTACAGGTAGAGAACCCCAGCACGGGGGGGGGGGGGGGCTAAAGCTGCTTTACTGGCTGGTGATGGGGTGTCTCCTCAGGGATTGGTGGGTGATGCTGATCAAAGGAAGGTGGGAGGGGTCCTGTATGTCTGAGAGGAGAAAGAGGTTTCACACAGAGGTGCTCTCTGCTTAAAACAGCCATTTCTTGGTTATGCTATTGGTGGAAATGACAAAGCAGTGGATGGAGGATGGGTCATGCTCATCATCAGCACCTTTTTTACCAACTCAATCTGTTAACATTAGTGTAGAGGTGTGAAGAAAGCCTGCCACTCCCCTCAACTCCATCATGCCAGTGTCTTCCCCACCACGCTGTCACCTCATGGAAATCTCCTTACCACTGTGTGTGTGTTGCGAGAGAACAAAGGGAGGTGAATGTGGTTAGTGTGAATCCTGATCACCGCAGATGAACGCACTCTCTTGCACATGCACCGCTGCTCTGCACTTTGATAGCATTTCTCATGCTCATCTGCCCTCAACTTTCTCCATTCATGTGGTCAGGCAGTGCAGCTTTTGATGGTGAACTCTGACATTTAGAATCGCTCTCCCTCCTTCCCTCTCTCTCTCTCTCTAAATATGTCCTCGCGCCTTTACATGCGGTGGCACCAAGTGACTCACGTTATATTCTGGTAATGATCATGAGATAAGGTGTGCTACTTTGGTTTTGCATTTGGTTGAAGAAGAGGCAAACAGCTGCTGTTTGTTAACAATTAAGCTTAGAACACAACATTTATAATGTTCATTACAACAACCACAAAAATCAAGGAAACGGCATTGAATGATCTATACATATTCAATGGTATTCAATGGATTTGCAGTTAAATATCTCTCGACTTGACCAAAAACTCAATTCAATCATGTTGAAAACAGTAAAAAGTTCATTCTGGTGACACTTTGCATCCACGCTTTATTCACAGATAACTCTCTTGACTGTTCCTAGGAGGAAAAAGAAGTGCATTCGATACCTTCAAGGAGGATGGTGCACCAGCCCCACTTCTTCCGATGGAAGCGCTATAGACTCGCCCCTCTCCCCCGTTGACGGCATCCCCCCTCAGCCTGCTTCCCCCTTGCACCTCCTGCCCAGCAAACACACACCCCTTATCCTCTCAAAATCCACGACCACAGAACTGTCTTTCAAAGCTTTAATAGAATCATCCCAACAGCACGACAATATCCATCATCATCATGACTGTACCCTGCCCAAGTCTCACTAGCCAGCAGCCTCACCTGCCCTGTCCCCTCTCACACTGCCTCCCACCATTCCAACACACAGACACAACCCAATCAGGACCAGACCTGGAGTGGGAAGCAACACACTGGAGACAGACTTTCACCACAAATATCCCCAAACAACAAGGGAGCCAACGAGTCTGGGAGAGGACCAAGGATGACGTTCACATCAATATGACTGACTTATTAAGTGCTCATGTCATTTTCACATTGCTGTACTGAAGGCAGTACTGTATGGTCAGGGATGACTGCTTCTATTCAAACTGCCTCAAGTCAAATTGATTCCTTTTCCAAAGATTTTTACAGAGTACTGTGCTCCTCCTTTTCATAAGACTTACATTCAGATGTGTCAAAGGAACCTTTTCCAACATATAGTATTTATATTGATTAACAATGTGGTATAAGGTTGAAACTATAAGGTAGAAATTATATATTTTTTCGCTGAGTAAACATGTTATTGTCTCCCTTTGGAGAGAATCATCTCTATGTTATATTCATTTGTTTTAGGCACTTCCTGCTTGTCAGTTAAATTCTTGAGATACATTATTTTGATGTAGGTTTCTCACACAGAATTACAACATTCTTGGTGTTTGTTCATATGGATGCAGTTATATAACAAAAAAACAAGGCAACAGTAAACATGTCATCCCCACGAATTATTCAGTGCCCCCCCCCCCCCCCCCAGGTAGTGACAACAATTAGAAAGTATTTTCTGTATATTCATTTTTTTTTTAAGTAATAATTATCTTTGGCTGTATGTAATGGACCGAGCTTATAGGTTCTAATGGGAAACGTGTTGCTCATAAGGAGATGCATATATGTAAAAAATGTTAAAAAGTAATGACTGTGGCTCAAACGGGACAGGACATATGCTTGTTTAAAGTTTGGAAATTTAGTTGATTACTATAGTTGCCCCCTTGGGCCAATCTGTCATTTTGTAAATGCCAGATCTCTATGGCAAGACGCATCATTCACCCAGGTTCTGTAAAAATCGAGCAAGTGGTGTCAGATAGTGGGACTAATGTACGGATGTAGACAACACCAGATAGATTTCATCAAGGGGGACAGTACATTCAGCAGTCTCTGGACTGCCTCACACTGAATGAACGTTCTGCTATTCTGTAAACTAAAGACCAAATGGGTACCATATTTCATTGTGTTGTAAAGTTTTATAAATGTTGAATTCCCTCTATAAATAAACTTTAATATGTTATGTAAAGGGTTTTTAAAAGTTCTGTTTAGTCTCTCAACCATTTCTGAAGCAATACATGTTTTTTTTTAACGTTTTCCTTCTCAGAGAAAACGCATTTTGTGGATAAGTTTTGCATTAGCTTTGCCTTTCATTGAAGTTACCACAGATGTCATTTTCAGTGTGTGCATGTTCCACCTAAGTGTACCAAAAATACATGTGAAAAAACAATGGTTAATTTACTGCTTGCAAGCATTAAACTGCTTCCATTGGAGATACTATAGGCTGATAGTCCATAAGATGCTAAAGCTACCACACAGCTCATATCAAAAAATGACCACACGAAAACGTTGTGTACTAAACAGTCCACCTTTTCTATTTTTAACACATTGAACGACTTCTGCTCTCGATGTAATACTCATTTTTGTTTTGTGTATTAAAGTATTTTGAAAATCTGGATCAGTCTCCTTACTATTTCACATCAGATGAACAAGCAATCACAAACAGCAGACAGACATTCTTTTAATTAATTTACTTACTCCTGGAATTGAATAGTAATCCTAAATGTCATTTTCAGAGCAGAACTGATTAAAGATTCCAATCCAAATAGGTAAATACCATAAGTTGTGTGAAAGACAGCACACACACTTCAACAAGTATTTCCAATCCACAGGACATTTCACACATTTACCCCCACTTCAAATGTCCTATTAACGCTCGTCTCCCTAAGATGACGCTAAAACAACGGCACAGAAGAGGCTGCGATTACAAAATTCAGTATTGAGCCATCATTTCAGTTGACTCAACAAAAAAAAAAGATGTAAACATGTTCATTAAAAAAATACTATAGCAATTGAAAACGGGGAGAGCGGTGCAGCTACTCTAGAAAATGGAAAGAAAACCCAGAACCCAGACTCGTGAATATGAAGTGAAGTAAAATGTGTAAAAACATGACATTTATTATTTCGCACCATACAAGCAATGGAAATGGTCATGCTATGAGTACACGGGGGGGAGGTCTGTCACTCTAATAGACTAAATGTAATATTAACAAGTATGAACAATGCAGTGCAACCAACTACTGGAACAATCCTTTCAGTGTGTTAGTGTTGGAAGACAACTCCTCTATTTCTCTTCACACCACTGGTTCTCCTTGCGTACCTGAGGGGGGAGACAATGGAAAGGCAACACAGAGTGTCACATCAGTCAGATGCATAATGTCACAAGAGCTCTGTGTTCAGGACTGAGGTTATGACCCAAATGGCACCCTATTCCTTTTATAGTCCACTACGGGCTCTGGTCAAATCAAAAGTAAGGCACTGTATAGACTAGAATAGTATAGAGAAGGTATTCCCAAACTGGGGTACGCAAATTATATATTTTTTTTAATGAATACTTCACATTTTCAAACAGTACATTTATATTTTCCAACAGCATTTTCCAACAGCAACATGTGGTTCTCACCTGAGTAGCCTCGTTTCACTGCCAAAAATAAAATTAAACCATCTAGTGTTCAGTGAAATAACAACACAATGTCAAATACAGGTAGCCTAGTCAATTAATTAACATCCAATCACATTAACTGTTACTCTCTCACTGGAAACCTCCACTCTTGCGCAGACATTCAGAAACAAAGCATACCATTTAAAAAAATGAAGCCACGGGAGTTTGAGTGAGGATAAAGACGACTTCCGAGTTGTAAGACATGTATAAAAGCAACAGATACCATTCATTAGAAGGGGCTAGAAACGTCTTATATAGTGAGCTACCAAGTGTCTAAGACAGGCAAGCCCCATACTATTGTGGAGGACTTCATTCTTCCTGCTACCGCAGATATGGCTGGAACAATGCTGGAGGAAAAGGCCCCAAAAAACTATACAGACAATTCCTTCATCAAACAACACTGTTTCACGACTCATCAGTGTCATGGCAGGAGATGTTTTGAAACAATTACTACTTTGCGTAAAAGCCAGTGAATTATATGCGTTACAGCTGGATGTGTCAGACGTGGCGGGCCTGGCACAGCTCCTGGTATATAGTCGTGGCCAAGTTTTGAGAATGACACAAATATTAATTTTCACAAAGTCTGCTGCTTCAGTGTCTTTAGAAATTGTTGTCAGATGTTACTATGGAATACTGAAGTATAATTACAAGCATTTCATAAGTGTCAAAGGCTTTGATTGACAATTACATGAAGTAGATGCAAAGAGTCAATATTTGCAGTGTTGACCCTTCGCTTTCAAGAACTCTGCAATCCGCCCTGGCATGCTGTCAATTAACTTATGGGCCACATCCTGAATGATGGGAGCCCATTCTTGCATAATCAATGCTTGGAGTTTTCCAGAATTTGTGGGGTTTTGTTTGTCCACCCGCCTCTTGAGAATTGACCACAAGTTCTCAATGGGATTAACGTGTGGAGAGTATCCTAGCCATGGACCCAAAATATCAATGTTTTGTTCCCCGAGCCACTTAGTTATCATTTTACCGTATGGCAAGGTGCTCCGTGCTGGAAAAGGCATTGTTCATCACCAAACTGTTCCTGGATGGTTGGGAGAAGTTGCTCTCGGATGATGTGTTGGTATCATTCTTTATTCATGGCTGTGTTCTCAGGCAAAATTGTGAGTGAGCCCACTCCCTTGGCTGAGAAGCAACCCCACACATGAATGGTCTCAGGATGCTTTACTGTTGGCATGACACAGTACTGATGGTAGCGCTCACCTTGTCTTCTCTGAACAAGCTTTTTTCCGGAAGCCCCAAACAATCGGAAAGGGGATTCATCAGAGAAAATGACTTTACCCCAGTCCTTAGCAGTCCAATCCCTGTACCTTTTGCAGAATATCAGTCTGTCCCTGATGTTTTTCCTGGAGAGAAGTGGCTTCTTTGGTGCCCTTCTTGACACCAGGCCATCCTCCAAAAGTCTTTGCCTCACTGTACGTGCAGATGCACTCACACCTGCCTGCTGCCATTCCTGAGCAAGCTCTGTATGGTGGTGCCCTGATCCCGCAGCTGAATCAACTTTAGGAGACGGTCCTGCCGTTTGCTGGACTTTCTTGGGCACCCTGAAGCCTTCTTCACAACAATTGAACCGCTCTCCTTGAAGTTCTTGATGATCCGATAAATGGTTGATTTAGGTGCAATCTTACTGGCAGCAATATCCTTGCCCCGTGAAGCCCTTTTTGTGCAAAGCAATGATGACGGCACGTGTTTCTTTGCAGGTAACCATGGTTGACAGAGGAAGAATAATGATTCCAAGCACCACCCTCCTTTTGAAGATTCCAGCCTGTTATTCGAACTCAATCAGCATGACAGAGTGATCTCCAGCCTTGTCCTCGTCAACACTCACACCTGTGTTAACGAGAGAATCACTGACATGTCAGCTGGTCTTTTTGTGGCAGGGATGAAATGCAGTGGAAATGTTTTTTGGGGGATTCATTTCGTTTGCATGGCAAATAGGGACTTTGCAATTAATTGCAATTAATCTGATCAATCTTCATAACATTCTGGAGTATATGCAAATTGCCATCATACAAACTGAGGCAGCAGACTTTGTGAAAATGTATATTTGTGTCATTCTCAAAACTTTTGGCCACGACTGTACAGTTGAAGTCAGAAGTTTACATACACTTAGGTTGGAGTCATTAAAACTTGTTTTTCAACCACTCCACACATTTCTTGTTAACAAACTATAGTTTTGGAAAGTCGGTTAGGACATCTACTTTGTGCATGACAAGTAATTTTTCCAACAACTGTTTACAGACAGATTATTCCACTTACAATTCACTATCACAATTCCAGTGGGCCAGAAGTGTACTACATACACTAAGTTGACTGTGCCTTTAAATGATGTTATGGCATTAGAAGCTTCTGATAGGCTAATTGACATCATTTGAGTCAATTGGAGGTGTACTTGTGGATGTATTTCAAGGCCTACCTTCAAACTCAGTGCCTCTTTGCTTGACATCATGGGAAAATCAAAAGAAATCAGCCAAGAACTCAGAAAAAAATTGTGGACCTCCACAAGTCTGGTTCATCTGTGGGAGGAATTTCCAAATGCCTGAAGGCACCACGTTCATCTGTATAAACAATAGTATGCAAGTATAAACACCATGGGACCACGCCGCCGTCATACCGCTCAGGAAGGAGACGCATTCTGTCTCCTTGAGATGAACGTAATTTGGTGCGAAAAGTGCAAATCAATCCCAGAACAACAGCAAAAGGACCTTGTGAAGATGCTGGAGGAAACGGGCACAATATCAACATAACCTGAAAGGCCGCTCAGCAAGGAAGAAGCCACTGCTCCAAAACAGCAATAAAAAAGCCAGACTACGGTTTGCAACTGCAAATGGGGACGAAGATCGTACTTTTTGGAGAAATGTCATCTGGTCTGATGAAACAACAATAGAACTGTTTGGCCAGAATGACCATAGTTATGTTTGGAGGAAAAAGGGGGATGCTTGCAAGCCGAAGGACACCATCCCAACCGTGAAGCACGGGGGTGGCAGCAACATGTTGTGGGGGTGCTTTGCTGCAGGAGGGACTGGTGCACTTCACAAAATAGATGGCATCATGAGGTAGGAAAGTTATGTGGATATATTGAAGCAACATCTCAAGACATGTCAGGAAGTTAAAGCTTGGTCGCAAATGGGTCTTCCAAATGGACAATGACCCCAAGCATACTTCCAAAGTTGTGGCAAAATGGCTTAAGGACAACAAAGTCAAGGTATTGGAGTGGCCATCAAAGCCCTGACCTCAAGCCTATAGAAAATGTGGGCAGAACTGAAAAAGCATGTGCGAGCAAGGAGGCCTACAAACCTGACGCAGTTTACACCAGCCAAAATTCACCCAACTTATTGTGGGAAGCTTGTGGAAGGCTACCCAAAATGTTTGACCCAAGTTAAACAATTTAAAGGCAATGCTAGCAAATACTAATTGAGTGTACGTAAACTTCTGACCCACTGGGAATGTGATGTAAGAAATAAAAGCTTAAATAAATCACTCTACTATTATTCCGACATTTCACATTCTTAAAATAAAAAGTGTTGATCCTAACTGACCTAGACAGGGAATTTTTACGAGGATTAAATGTCAAGAATTGTGAAGAACTTGAGTTTAAATGTATTTGGTTAAGGTTTATGTAAACTTCCCGACTTCAACTGTATGTCCGTTACGTTTATGGGGGGGTTCAATTGAGGAAGAGATCCTCTTCTGGAAACCAGGACAACATGAGGATATTTTTTAAGACCTAGACAGCTTTGTGACATCAAATGGACTTGTGGTCAAGATGTGTTGGTATCTGTACTGATGGCGCAAAAGCCATGACAGGGTCATAGTGGATTTGCGTGCAAGCAGTTGCTCCAGATGCCACTTGGGTACTCAGCAGCATCCACGAGAGGCTCTTGCTGCCAAGGGAATGCCTGACACCCTGAAATAAGTTTTAGACACTACAGTGAAAATGGTTAACTTTGATAAAGCAAGGCCCCTGAACTCTCGTGTATTTTCTGCATCATGCAATTATATGGGGAGCGACCATGTCACACTTTTACAACATACAGAAGTGTGCTGGTTATCAAGAGGCAAAGTATTGACACATCTTTTTTAATTGAGATATTAAGAGATGAGGTTAAAAAAATATGTTTTACTGACCATAATTCCTACTAGTCTGGACTGAGGACAGTCCGATTAAGAAGTTTGAGCTCTTTTCTGTCTGCATTAACGAGGACAACACACAGGTCTTTCCATAATTATATGATTTTTTGTGTCCAAATGAACTCAAGCTTACGGACAATGTCAAATGTGATATAGCAAAGCACCTGAGTGAGCTGGATGCGCAATTACGCAGGTACTTTCCTGAAACGGACGGCACAAACAACTGGATTTGTTATCCCTTTCATGCCCTGCCTCCAGTCCACTTACCGATATCTGAACAAGAGAGACTCGTCAAAATGGCAACAAGCGGTTCAGTAAAAAATATCATTTAAATCAGAAGCCACTGCCAGACTTCTGGATAGGGCTGCGCTCAGTGTCTTGCCTTGACTAATCGCGCTGTTAAGACACTGATGCCCTTTGCAACCACGTACCTATGTGAGAGCGGATTCTCAGCCCTCGCTAGCATCAAAACATCAAGGCACAGACTGTGTGGAAAATTATTTAAGACACTCTCTCCAATACAACCCAACATTGCAGAGTTATGTGCATCCTTTCAAGCACACCCTTCTCATTAACCTGTGATGAGTTATTCACAATTTTCGATGAACAAATAAGGTTTTATATGTAAGATGGTTAAATAAAGAGCAAAATTATTGATTATATTGTTATTTGTGCCCTGGTCCTATAAGAGCTCTTTTGTCACTTCCCACAAGCCGGGTTGTGACAAAAACTCACACTCGTTATGTTTAAAAAATGTATTGTATAGTGTGTGTGTATGGCAGGCTTACAATGACGGCAAAAAATAACATTTGAGAGTGCGCTGACCCTGGTGCTAGAGGGGGTACGCAGCTGGAGGTTGAATGTTTGAAGGGGTACGAGACTATAAAAAGTTTGGGAACCACTGGTAGAGAATAGAGTGCCATTTGGGAGGAGTCCTGAGAACCACAGAAGGTCTTATTACCTGGGCTTCCTCTTCCTCTGTGAAGTCATTTTTGATGTTGAACGTCTTCCTGATCTCCTCTGGGGTCTTTCCTTTGATCATGTTGGCCACCGTCTTGCAGGTGACATCTAGCAGTCCTTTGATGTCTAAATAGTTTGCAGCCTAAACATAAAATAAGATCAAATTAAAAGAGAATGAGGATGAATGAAAGCAACTGCAAATGCTTTGACATGCCTGGCTTCCACGTGAACTATGTCAGCCCTAAGCTTAGGCTATGTAAACAGGTTTCAGGAGATGGGTCAAACCTGCTGCTCAAATGATATACCTGTGTCACAGTTCCTAAAAGCCCCCAGCACTACAAAAATGTTTTGCACAATTCCTGCAAAATAACCAATGCATTAGGTGTGCTTGTTTCATGTAATACACACATACTGGACTTCCTGAGCTGCATATAGATAGGAAAAGAAAACGCAGCCGCCTCCATATGTTTCAATGCAAAGCCGGCGGCAGATAAGCACCTTGACACTACCACAGGTAGGGGCTTCACCTGCCGCTCACATAGGGAGTTTATTGGACGCTCAAGGTAACAAATAAATACAAAAATGTTACTTTTGCCTCCCCTCATTGACCATTGTTTTTTTGGGATAATCCAGAGGTATCATAACAGCCACTACTTGTACCACGAGAGTTTGATGCTTTATAAACTGGGCGGCGTCGCCGGTGTTATTGACTCCCTGTGTGTAAGACCCTTTAGTAATTATAGGCCCTCTAATTATAACATGTTATTAAGCACCTACTTGTCACTCAAAGCACTTTACTAGTGCTGTACAACAGTATGTTCAGCGAGCTAACCATTGCCTAAATTAAATTCAAGATCTGAGACACTTCCTCCTTGTAAGTGTGCAGGTGTCAAACTCTTTCTGTGAGCGGGAAAGGGGTTATCTAGTCAGTTGCACAAATGAATACATTCAACCGAAATGTGTCGTCCGCATTTAACCCAACCCCTCTGAATCAGAGGTGTGGGGGGCTGCCTTAATCGACATCCACGTCATCGGGCACCCGGGAGCAGTTGTTGTGGTTGGGGGTTAACTGCCTTGCTCAAGGGCAGAACAGCAGATTTTTCCACCTTGCCGGCTCGGGGATTCCAACCAGCAACTTCTTGGTTACTGGCCCAACACTCTTAACCGCTAGGCTACCTGTGAGTGGGAGGCGGTATGTACGCACTAGAATAAGTTCGAAGAGGGTCCCTTGGTCCACTTTGAGGAACTCCTGGTCCCAGACGGGTATGTCATCCGTCCTTTTCTCCTTGTTCTCGTCATCCTCGGGGGGAGGGGGATCATCTTTGTGGTGGGTGCACCACTGGATCACCTGTAGGGAGGAAAGTGAACAACTAGTCCAAGCACACTGAGCGAATCAAAAGTCAGACATGCCATGTGTCCTTCTTCCATTCAGTCCCGTTTCAAAAGGCCTAAGTTGAGGAAGCACACAGGAAAGTTTCTGTTTGGAGCTTCATGCTTCTGGCAGAGATAGAAATGCTATTCTACAGGTGTAAGCGCCAAACTGACAGCCATCAAGATTGGTTTTCCATTTTACTCGAACTTCAGGTTTCACCACAAGCCAGGCAGGACATGTAAGTTGTCTAACTATGCAAACACATTTTCCCAAACAAAATGTAATTCCCCCAAACAAAATTAGATCCATTAATTACATGGATACAGTTGCTGAACAAAGCAGCTTGTCTCTCAGTTGGAGAGACGCATACACAAGACATTGTACAATTTGGCAGGGAGGAAATAACAAAAGTAAACTTTAATCCTACAACCCTTCACACAGTATTAATCCAACTAGCACTGGTTGGATGGACGAAACACCTGATGCAGACAATCCCACCATTTTGTTTATAGTGATTATGAGAGGTGCTTTTGTTATGTTATACTCTTCAAATCATCCATGACCACATGAACTCTGGACTGTGGTGTTCATCCCTAAGGACAACTATCCCTACCATCAGTGTGGACCCTCACAGTGCCTCCCACATAGGTAAGGATCTCTGTTACAGGTTTGAGACCATCCTTCTGTCTACAAGTTTAACTTTTATCGGTTTCTAATTGTGCCAAAATGTTGCACTTCTAGGAGAAAAGCCAAGCCTGGTTTGGATTCAACTGAATTGTACCACTATGGATAGAATGAATGTACAATACAACAGAGAATGGAATTATTGATAATAAAGCAAGCTCTGGTTGGGAGCAGGCACTTTACTAAGGTTCTCCATGGCCATCTCCACACAGTTTACCTGTCCCTCAGTCCATTGCACCAAATATGGGATGTGTGACAGTGCGTCCACTCCACTTACCTTCTTGAGGATAGCCGCATTCACATTCGGGAGGGGGACTGGATCATCATCTCCTTCATCATCCATACCCAAATCTGTCAAAGACAACCATTAGACAAGTGCACACAAATGCTGCAAGACAGTTTTGATAAATGTATTTTACCGTCTGAACTACTGATAGCTATGTATGCTACGTCAAAGATGTTCAACCTCATGTTACAAACGCATAACTACAGAGTGCATAGCTAGCTACATACCTTCCAGCATTGTCTTTATTGTCACAGACTGCTTTGCTATTTCCACATCCACCTCAAAGATCTCTCCATCTGAACTTTGCAGTTTAATTGTTGGCATCTGTAAAATAACAGGAAAACGGTTGTCAGCTTCAGTCTTAAACGTTACCTAGCAGAGTGATGACTAATATCGGGGGCCATAAAGTACATGTTATATCGCTAGGTGACACAGAGACCTACTTGGCTAACAAACCAAGTAGCTAACAGTTAGCTGACGTTAGCGACATTAGTTAAGGTGGCTAGCTAATGTTAGCTAGAAGGCCATTTCCGTGGATGCTGTTAGCTACTAACGTTAACGTTCGCTAACTAGCGAAGTATCTTAACGCCAGTAGGTACCTAACGTTACCGAAACACTTGCCATGTAAGATTTTAAAACATGTTATGGTAGACAGGTTACTTAGCTAGCTAACGGTAGCAAGCTAATTCGCTAACTACCAGTTCACGCACTAACTTACTAGCTACCATTAGTATAGGTTGAATATTACATGAGCTAACCTCGATTCCAGCTAACGTTACTGTCTGGGCAACTGTCAACAAAAAAGGGAGTCTGAAGCGGTCCAATGCTGAAATAAGATAGACTCAACGCTAGCTAGCGTTACGCGTAACATTTAACAATAATACTTTTTGGTAACAGTAACTAGCTGTTACTGCGAACGACAGCCAGGAAACGAAGCTAACGCGGCTAGCTAACTCAGCGTTGTCAGTAAGGCCCCGTCTTACTAGCAACCATATTTAACCTATTTCCATTTAGCTAGACATACGAATAATACATTCAAAACACCCATTATTTCACAAAGACATAACTACATCATATGTAAATGGCAGTTACTTACTATGAACGTTTTAAAGCAAATTCAGATAATTATTTTTTAAACGTCAACAGGGCCAAACCGAAGCACAGGCAGCCAGTGGACCTATATTAGATGGCCAGCCAGCTAAGCTTTCGCTTTGTCAAATGTGGGGAAGCGAATGAGTAGTCTTGTGATATGCCTGTACATTAGGAGTGATTTTCCCCATTTAGCTAAATTAAAACAGAATTTCACCCAGTATCTATTTTTATGCTAATATGTTAATATTCTGTAACGTTACATTTCTGCGTCCAAAATTTATAAAATTATATCTGCGCATGTTACTCTTTAATGCTGTAGGCTGTCAATGGTCCCAGCGTAATAAAACAAATCAGCGTAATTGTTTCACTCTTTGTGCAGTCCTATTGTATGCCAATTAGAAAATACGTGAATATATTTTTTGAACCCCATGTCAGTGATTGCTGGCTTACCCTTTTTGGGACCTTATTTTATTAGTAGGTACCTTACAGCACTGATGGAAAGTATCTGTACTTCACTATTTATATTTTTTACAACTTTTACGTTATAGACCTAAAGAAAATAAGCTATTTTTTTCCTGACACCCAAAAGTACTCGTTACATTTTGAATGCGTAGCATGACAGGAAATTTGAAAAAAAAAAAAATGTAATCAAGAAAACATCCCTAGTCATCCCTACTGCCTCTGATCTGGCGGACTCACTAAACACATGCTTTTTCTTTTATAAAATTGTCTTGAGCGTGAGAGATCGCCCCAGGCAAGCCGTAAATTTAAACAAAAATAAGAAATTAGTGCCGTCTGGTTTGCTTAATATAAACGATTTGAAACGTATACTTAACTATATTTAAAGCCAAATACTTTTTTACTGAGTGACTTTCACTTGAGTCATTTTCTCAAGTGATAAGCTACTTTTTCCCACCACTGCTTTCCATCTATCGCATGTAAGCTCCAAATCTTTACCTTGACACACATTCCGGGTTGTAACTTCGAGTCCTGCCATTAGATGGCCCTCTTTCACCATAATTTGTGTATTTCCATGTTACCTTCGACACCTATCAACAATTACACGTTTGGGAAATTAGCAGTGGTTTACTGGTTGTTGGATCCGAAGTATTTATCCCTACAGTGCTATGTAAAAATGAGAACGGACGTAAATTAAGAAGCAAAATATCCTCAGCATCCATGGAAGTTCTTTTTCACCTACAATCAGTTTGTTTTGTCAGCATATTTTGCCATCACTTGGATAACAGAATCATTCGTCATCAAGTCCATCAGCATTGTCAGATGAAGCTATACAATCAATTGAGTAAACACGGCACAAGTCAAGGAACAACTTAATTCTTTATTCAACAGGATCCCTCAATACAAACTCACTCCTCATGATTATGATTTAGTGTGTGACTGTTTCCAATGGAATTTCTTGATCTGTCTGCCACACACACACACACACACACTTGGAAGGGCATCTGTTTAACCCAGCAAAAACCTGGTGACTAAATATTTATTTTTTAAGACAAAAAAAAAAAAAAAACTCTCCGTAGAGTTTAACAGCCATCTTCTGACTTGCAAAAACACATAGGCCCAGTCCGGTCAAATGTGATTTTCCTGTGCTTTATATACATTTCCACACTATGAGGTTATAATAAATGATAATGCCCTTTTTAGTGTAAACGCCATTAGAAAAGGCCGCCTAAAATTTCAGCCTGTTTTGGCGGGATGGAGTTTTGACCTGCCTGGTGATTTGAGAGATAACATCTCCATTGGACAATAAACATTTTTTTTTAAAGTGCAAACAGGTTTTTTTTTTAAATATACTGAAAAAAAAAGGTGCAGATTCACAAAATCAGCATTGGTGCATTGGATTGAAAATGTTTCAATTAACAAAACTTGGTTGCTGTGCTAACCTTGAGAATGGAAACAGGGGAGTAGAGCTAGAGGAGTAAGGAATTGGAGTCCTTGGAGAATTTTGTAACACTTTTTGGTCCATGTACAGATGTTTTGTGAATGCTTAAATAGTGATGTGAATACAATTATGTACATTGATGTTTTGCTGTGTCGCCCGACCCTGGCCCCCTCTCCCATGGTTTTGGATGCTGAAGGTACTTTCAGAAATCATGGCAATCCTGTACAAGTGGTGAGGTTTTACAAGAAGTAGTCCGGGGTGCGACGGGTGACATGGGGTTCCCCTCTACGAGGCGCAGGGTCAAACTGCAGGCTGGAAAACAAACATCTCGTTTTTAATCTAAAATCCTGTTGATAGATCATTACATTTAGGTCATTTAACAGATGCTCTTTTACTGCCTCCTCCAGAACTAGAGGACCTTGCTGGTAGAGCAACAAACTGAGGACAGTTTGCCATTCATGGAACGGTAATCAATATGCTTACAAGGAGTATTTCAGGGTGTCGTCGAGTTCCATGATAGATGCCTGGTTACCACAACGGTAACAGTAATTTGGTGCACTGAATATAGTTACCACGTTTCGCTCATGGCACCAGTTGTAACCCTATAGAAAAACATATAAGAAAAACAGTAGGACAGTGTAGTTGTGAATCAGAAATCTGAGACAGTCTTACAGACATAACATTTTATAGTACATGTGCATCAACCTGAATGAGGTGGCTAACTTAATGCTTTCATATTTCACATTATGATCACCTTTCAGATTTCAAGCATGGCAAACCAGTGACAGACAGCTTACCTCCATAACCAGCTGGTGAGCTCTGGAGACCAGGGTAAGGCGGTTGGCATGGTTAAATGTCTCGGATATATCCTGGCCAAAGGTGTAGCCGGCCCCCCTGGGGGAGATTCCCCAGCCCCCACGGTCATCTGGGTCTGACCACAGCAGGTCACACATGGGGCCCTGTGGAAGCAGCATAGTAATAAAGATATGGATAAAGATCTATGGTGAATAAGGTCACAGAGCAGGGGAGGCAATAACAGAGTAGGATCGAAAGTCAATATGGTCAGTTGTGTTTTTTTGACCAAATGGTTGACGTTAAGCTTAGGAGCAGACAAACTTATCCTAGACCTGTACCTAAAAGTTACTTCTAACTAGCAGCAATGAGACAGCAGAGTATGCTCAGAAGCAGGGTTGTTGAGCCATGTACCTCGTGTGGCACTTCCTGCAAACGGTCCAGCGCTCGGATGTGATCCAACGTGTCTATGGACGGAGACAGGCCTCCATGAAGACAGAATATCTTAGAAGGGAAAGAAAACAGAACATGATAATTTAAATATTGGTTCTGACTCTGCGTAACAGTTGACTGAGACATTAGATACATACCCTTAAGTTATTTTTTATTTACAGCATACAACAGTTAAAGCACTGCAGATTCAACCTCATATGGCTTATATGTGTGAAACCTCAAAATGACAACAAGGACCTAGTTTACCAACGTTTACTCAACCGTATTAGCACAATACATGGTTGCCATTCCACTCAGGCCAGGTTCAACAACGAGACTCCTGCACAGGCACACTAATAACAGAGTGATAGCCCCGTAATAACAAAGACATAGGATACTTAAAACATTAACACCTCTTACCTGAGTATCTACCAAGGCCGTGAGAGGAAGGTAATCGAAGAGGTCTGTGAAGTATTTCCATACGTTTGCATTGCCGTATTTCCTTAAGCACTCGTCATAGAAGCCGTACACCTGTGTGATTTGTCTGCTTTCGTGGTTCCCCCGAAGGATTGTGATGCGTTCACGGTACCTAACCTGTGATCAATGTTCAAAATATAGGGGATTACTAAACATAACTGTTGAATGAATAGCCTACCAGAGCATTCTGAATGAGTGTCTTAGCATTATATTACTTTAGCATCACAAATCCCGGTGTAAATGATCATTGAGCACTCTCGTAGGGCAAGTTCAAATATGAATGGTCATTCAAAAATTCCAAGTGTACGATAACAATACTTGCCTTAAGTGCTACAAGTAGTGTGACAGTTTCTACAGAGTAGTAGCCTCGGTCAACGTAGTCTCCCATGAACAGGTAGTTTGTGTCTGGAGACTTTCCTCCGATTCTGAAGAGCTCCATGAGGTCGTGGAACTGGCCGTGGACGTCTCCACACACTGTAACAGGACATCGGACCTCCTGCACGTTGGATTCCTTGGTCAAAATTTCCTTCGCCTGGACAAAACCACACAATTAGGCAAAGTTTCTCCTTACCCTGGACAAAACAAACATAAGTCTATGTTGTAGGCTACATTGCAAAACGTTTGAGAGCCTCCCTTCCCACCCATAACCTCCCCAAGAAAATAAATAGACCAATGACATTTGGCAAGCTAGTTGAATGGCAAAGCAGTTCCTAGAAACCAGTGGACTGTGAAGGCCCGCTCTAAGAAGAACAACAAGGCCCGCTCTAAGAAGAACAACAAGGCCCACTCTAAGAAGAACAACAAGGCCCACTCTAAGAAGAACAACAAGGCCCACTCTAAGAAGAACAACAAGGCCCACTCTAAGAAGAACAACAAGGCCTGCTGGGGACAAAGCAGATAATATTATAGCAGAAAAGTCCACTACTGTTATAGAATGCACCAGATTGCATGCAGAGCTATATTTGTTGCCAATGCAATCTCCCCCCTCAAAAAGCATCAGTGTTAGTCTTTGAAAAAAGTTCTAGGTTAAACAAAGTGGAAACATATGCCTAGACCCGCCTCCAGACCATTCAAGGGACAGAAAATACTTTTTTTTTTTAATCAGTAGAGATGCTCCTTGAGGTGTCTGGCTGGGATAATAAATTGTTGGCAGAACTACACTGGGGGTTGAGTGGTATAAGGAGCTTTTAGAGCACAAATCCCATTTGGAGAGGAGCAGGCATAGAGTAGAGCAGGGCTGTGTCACTGTGTGTGGTTCAGAGATGAGCGAGAGATCTCTGCTCCAGGCAGCAACGCCCTGAGAAAGCAGGGGAGAGACACTGGCAGATTGAGGAGAGAAACAGAGCGACCAAGGCATATGAAACAAACCTGATATTGTTCCAAATCAATTTGAGTGGCAATTCCAAATGAAAAGAATCAGATAAGAACCAGAACCCGACAAACTATTGTAGGTCAGTGGGACTTAGAACATTGGTAAACATAGTATATAACTGAGTCAAGACAGCTTACAATATGGTATAACCTCAGAAGACAGATCTTTCATCAGTAACCTAAAACAATTGATCTCGACATGTCTATATTGAATGGATGACGTAAATGCCTCACCCCTCACAACAGCACCTAAAGATATGCCTTGCTGGCATCAGCTAAAAACCTCAAGTTCGTTAATTCGTCATACACAGAGCAATGAAATGCTTACTTACAGGTTCACCTTTTGACAATACAAAAAGTGAATACAAATAGTAAAAATAAAAATAGAATAGTAATTGAGCAAAAATATGACACAAGGTGGCACTCTAATTAAAGTCAGATATTTACGTCGTAAAGTACCATACGCCGGAAATTAAGAAATATAGCTAGCTAATGACCTTTTCCACATGGGAAAAAAACTGAACAGACTTGCTAGTAACGTTAGGTAGCTAACTGGGATTTTCTACAAGGAATCTGCCTTCCAGGGGAAAAAATACATTTAAAAAAACTCCCAAGTGGGTGTGACACCTACTCCCGTTGCCTGCTGCTTGGATTCCACCTGGCGATCTGTTCACCATGTGCCCTGGCCTATCTTCCTCAGTCTGGTACAGGTACCCCCACCACACTGCCCCTTCTCCCACGAGGTTTCGCTCGCCTCCAAACAAACGCACTGTTGGGGCGAGTGACTCTGAACCTACAATTAGGGATGCACGATCGGTAAGCATATCGGAGTAGGCCGATATATCAGTGTCATTTTTTTGGTAAGGGAAATATCAGATATCTGTATCAACCAAAAATGTAATATCGGTGCATCCCTACTTACAATGGCTAGACCCACGTCATTATATGTATTTTTTCTTGTGCTTTATGCTATTTGCCTCAGGACTCCTGCAAGCTTTGTTGACTTTGAACTTGCTCGTTTACCCAACTGTGGTACAGTCCGTTTGTTCCCACACCCGGGACTCTATTGGTTACACAGACTCCTGGCCTCCCATCCTATTCTAAACGCCACTCACTGACTTTGTATTCAAGTTACCTGATGAAATTGCTGAACAATATGATCTTGTTGCCATTCAAACATCATAAATCAACACTGCAGAGCTCTCCCTGCCCTGATTGTATTACTGTTGATGATATCTGGAAATGTGCATGTACACCCTGGCCCATATACTGTTGCTAGCCCCAATTCTGACTTTTGCTCTGATATCATTCTGTATACTTCTGGCCATTCTTTGGACACTTAACAACCCACCAGGCAAGCTTCAATGCCATACAACTCTCCGTCCATGGCCTCCAATTGCTCTTAAATACAAGTAAAACTAAATGCATGCTCTTCAACCGATCGCTGCCTGCACCTGCCCGCCCGTCCAATATCACTACTCTGGACGGCTCTGACTTACAATACGTGGACAACTACAAATACTTAGGTGTCTGGTTAGACTGTAAACTCTCCTTCCAGACCCACATCAAACATCTCCAATCCAAAGTTAAATCTAGAATTGGCTTCCTATTTCGCAACAAAGCATCCTTCACTCATGCTGCCAAACATACCCTTGTAAAACTGACCATCCTACCAATCCTTGACTTCGGCGATGTAATTTACAAAATAGCCTCCAATACCCTACTCAACAAATTGGATGCAGTCTATCACAGTGCCATCTGTTTTGTCACCAAAGCCCCATATACTACCCACCATTGTGACCTGTACACTCTCATTGGCTGGCCCTCGCTTCATACTCGTCGCCAAACCCACTGGCTCCATGTCATCTTCAAGACCCTGCTAGATAAAGTCCCCCTTATCTCAGCTCACTGGTCAACATAGCATCACCCACCTGTAGCACGCGCTCCAGCAGGTATATCTCTCTAGTCACCCCAAAAAACAATTATTTCTTTGGCCGCCTCTCCTTCCAGTTCTCTGCTGCCAATGACTGGAACGAACTTCAAAAATCTCTGAAACTGGAAACACTTATCTCCCTCACTAGCTTTAAGCACCAGCTGTCAGAGCAGCTCACAGATTACTGCACCTGTACATAGCCCACCTATAATTTAGCCCAAACTACCTCTTTCCCTACTTATTTATTTAGTTCCTTTGCACCCCATTATTTTTACTTTGCACATTCTTACACTGCAAATCTACCATTCCAGTGTTTTACTTGCTATATTGTATTTACTTTGCCACCATGGCCTTTTTTTGCCTTTACCTCCCTTATCTCACCTCATTTGCTCACATCGTATATAGACTTATTTTTCTACTGTATGTTTGTTTTACTCCATGTGTAACTCTGTCGTTGTATGTGTCGAACTGCTTTGCTTTCTTGGCCATGTCGCAATTGTAAATGAGAACTTGTTCTCAACTGGCCTACCTGGTTAAATAAAATGTTAAATACATTTTTTTAAAATATTTTAATCTGCTTCAATGATGTCTGCTCTCGTAAATGCCTGGGTTTTCTGCACGTTAACACTAAAAGCTTATTACCTAAAATTGATCATTTGAAAGTGGGGGTTCACGGCACCAATCTAGATGTGTTGGTCATTACTGAGACATGGTCAAGAAAGTGTTTTGAATACTGAGGTTAACCTTTCTGGTTATGACCTTTTCGGCAAGACAGATCTTCCAAAGGTGGAGTGGCAATCTTTACCAAGGATCACCTTCAGTGCTCGGATGTCTCCACCAAGTCTGCCCCCAAACAATGATGGTTTTAAACATTAAACTTTCAAATAGCTCTTCGTTGACTGTTGCTGGGTGTTATTGTCCACCATCAGCACCAACCTGTCCCCTAAATGCCCTAAGATCTCTCCCGGCCTATACAAACACACCCCCATAAAGATTTATATATTTTTTTAAACAGCCCCTGGTTAAATCGTGATCTGGCAGAGTTACTCCACCTCAAGAATTCCATTTGGCGAAAGGCTCACACGCATACTCAGGCTGACTGGCTCTCATTCAGGCTAATTAGAAATAGGTGCACTCAGGCTACCCGGAAGGCCAAAGTTAGTTACTTTAAGGAGCAGTTCTCTGTGTGTCTAACCAAGAAATTATGGAAAATGGTTAAAGCCCTGGAGAATAAACCCTCCTCACAGGTGCCCATGTCCCTTAGATGTTGATGTGGTTGTTACTGACAAGGAGCACATGTCTGAGCTCTTTAATCACCACTTCATTAAGTCAGGATTCCTATGCGCCTCAGCCATGCCTCCTTGCCCGTCCAATATTTCCTCATCCCCCACCCCTTCTAATGCAACTAGCCATGATGCTCCTCCCTCTTTATCCCCTGCCACGCTACAAAGTTTCTCCTGGCAGGCAGTCACTGAGTCCGAAGTGATAAATGAGATCCTTAAACTTTTTAAATTTTTAAATTTTTACCCCTTTTTCGTGGTATCCAATTGTTGTAGTAGCTACTGTCTTGTGTCATCGCTACAACTCCCTTACGGGCACGGGAGAGACGAAGGTTGAATGTCATGCGTCCTCCGATACACAACCCAACCAGCCGCACTGCTTCTTAACACAGCGCGCATCCAACCCGGAAGCCAGCCGCACCAATGTGTTGGAGGCTTCACCGTGCACCTGGCAACCTTGGTTAGCGCGCACTGTACCCGGCCCGCCACAGGAGTCGCTGGTGCGCGATGAGACAAGGACATCCGTACCGACCAAGACCTCCCTAACCCGGACGACACTTGGCCAATTGTGCGTCGCCCCACGGACCTCCCCCGGACAGAGCCTGGGCGCGAACCCAGGGACTCTGATGGCACAGCTGGCGCTGCAGTACAGCGCCCTTAACCACTGCGCCACCCGGGAGGCAAGATCCTTAAACTTGACCCCCAAAAACATCTGGGTCAGATGGCTTAGACTCTTCCTTAAGGTTGCTGACCTTATCATCGCCAAGCCTGTCGCACCTCTCTGGGGAGGTTCCCATTACTTGGAAGGCAGCCATGGGGGTCCTTTATTTAAAAAGGGGGAGATCAAGCTGATCCTAACTGTTTTTGGCCCATTTCAATTTTTCCTGTTTATCAAGTGTTGGAAATACTTGTCAATAATCAAGTGGCTTTCTTGATGTCTATAGTATTCTGTGGTACGCAATCTGGGTTCCACGCAGGTTATGGATGTGTCAAGGCAAACTTAAAAAGTTCCTCAATTATGTTAGCATTGCCCTCTAGTCAAAGCAATGTTGTGCTGCTATTTTTATTGACTTGCCCTAAGCTTTTAATACGGTAGACCATTCCATTCTTGTGGGTCGGCTAAGGAGTATTGGGGTCTCTGAAGGGTCTTTGGCCTGGTTTGCTAACTACCCCTCCCAAAGAGTGCAGTGTATAAAGTCAGAACATCTGCCATCTCAGCCACTGCCTGTCACCAAGGGAGTATCCCAAGGCTCATTTTTATGCCCCGCACTCTTAATTTACAAAATAGCTCAGGCAGTAGGAAGCGCTCTAATCCATTTATATGCAGATGATACAGTCTTATACTGGTGGCCCCTCCGGATGTGTTAAATGCTCTACAACAAAGCTTTCTTAATGTCCAACAAGCTTTATCTGCCCTTAACCTTGTTCTGAACACCGCCAAAACTAAGATCATGTGGTTTGGTAAGAAGAATGCCCCTCTACCCGCAGGTGTGATTACTACCTCTAAGGGTTTAGAGCTTGAGGTAGTCACCTGATAAAAGTACTTGGGAGTATGGCTAGACAGTACATGGTCCTTCTCTCAGAACATATCAAAGCTGCAGGGTAAAGTTACATAGACTTGGGTTCCTCTATCATAAACGCTCCTCTTTCACCACAGCTGCCAAATTAACCCTGATTCAGATGACCATCCTACCCATACTAGATTACGGAGACTTAATTTATAAAATCAGCAGGTAAGGGTGCTCTTGAGGGGCTAGATGTTCTATACCAGTAGGCCATCAGATTTGCCACCAACACTCCTTATAGGACACCTCACTGCACTCTATACGCCTCTAAACTGGTCATCTCTGTATACCCGTCGCAAGACCCAGTGGTTGATGCTTATTTATAAAACCCTCTTAATTAAGCCTCACTCTCCCCTATCTGAGATACCTACGGCAGCCCTCATCCTCCACATACAATACCTGTTCTGCCAGTCACATTCTGTTTAAGGTTCCTAAAGCACACATCCCTGGGTCACTCCCCTTTTCAGTTCGCTGCAGCTAGCAATGAACGAGCTGCAACAAAACAGCTTCCAATACTCTACTCAGCAAACTGTTTGCAGTTTCACAGTGCCATCCGTTTTGTTACTAAAGCCCCTTATACCACCCACCACTGCAACCTGTATGCTCTAGTTGGCTGGCCCTCGCTACATATTCGTCGCCAGACCCACTGGCTCCAGGTCATCTACAGCCTTATCGCAGTTCTCTGGTCACTATGGCAACACCCACCTGTAACACGAGCTCCAGCAGGTGTATCTCACTGATCATCCCTAAAGCCAACACCTAATTTGGCCGCCTTTCCTTCCAGTTCTCTGCTGCCTGTGACTGGAACGAATTGCAAAAATCACTGAAGTTGGAGACTTTTATCTCCCTTACTAGCTTCAAACATCTGCTATCTGAGCAGCTAACCGATCGCTGCACATAGTCCATCTGTAAATAGCCCACCCAATTTACCTACCTCATCCAGTTTTTATTTACTTACTTTTCTGCTCACCAGTATCTTTACCTGCACATGACCATCTGCTCATTTATCACTCGTGTTAATCTGCAAAATTGTAATTATTCACCTACCTCCTCATGCCTTTTGCACACAATGTATATAGACTCTTCTTTCTACTGTGTTATTGACTTGTTTATTGTTTACTCCATGTGTAACTCTGTTGTCTGTTCACACTGCTATGCTTTATCTTGGCCAGGTTGCAGTTGTAAATGAGAACTTGTTCTCAACTAGCCTACCTGGTTAAATAAAGGTGATTTTTTTATATTTTTTAAATAAACTCAAACTGGACTGTTTTAACTCAATCTCTTCATTCAGACTCAAATCATGGACACTGACAGTTTGGCTGCTTTGCATGATATACTTACGTTTCTACCTTCTTGCCCTTTGTGCTGTTGTCTGTGGCCTTTAATGTTTGTACCATGTTTTGTGCTGCTACCATGTTGTGCTGCTGCCATGTGTAGTCGTCTTAGGCCTCTCTTTATGTAGTGTTGGGATGTGTTTTGTGTTTTTTTTAATAAAGGGAACACTTAAACACAATGTAACTCCAAGTCAATCACACTTCTGTGAAATCAAACTGTCCACTTAGGAAGCAACACTGATTGACAACACATTTCACATGCTGTTGTGCAAATGGAATAGACAACAGGTGGAAATTATAGGCAATTAGCAAGACACCCCCAATAAAGGAGTGGTTCTAAAGGTGCTGACCACAGACCAGTTCTCAGTTCCTATGCTTCCTGGCTGATGTTTTGGTCACTTTAGTGGTAGCATGAGACAGAGAGTACAACCCACACAAGTGGCTCAGGTAGTGCAGCTCATCGAAGATGGCACATCAATGCGAGCTGTGGCAAGAAGGTTTGCTGTGTGTCAGCGTAGTGTCCAGAGCATGGAGGCACTATCAGGAGACAGGCCAGTACATCAGGAGACATGGAGGAGGCCGTAGGAGGGCAACAACCCAGCAGCAGGACCGCCTCCTCCGCATTTGTGCAAGGAGGAGCACTGCCAGAGCCCTGCAAAATGACCTCCAGCAGCCCACAAATGTGCATGTGTCTGCTCAAACAGTCAGAAACAGACTCCATGAGGGTGGTATGAGGGCCCGACGTCCACAGGTGGGGGTTGTGCTTACAGCCCAACACTGTGCAGGACGTTTGGCATTTGCCAGAGAACAACAAGATTGGCAAATTAGCCACTGGCGCCCTGTGCTCTTCACAAATGAAAGCAGGTTCACACTGAGCACATGTGACAGTCTGGAGACGCCGTGGAGAACGTTCTGCTGCCTAAAACATCCTCCAGCATGACCGGTTTGGCGGTGTGTCAGTCATGGTGTGGTGTGGCCGCACAGCCCTCCATGTGCTCACCAGAGGTAGCCTGACTGCCATTAGGTACCGAGGTGAGATCCTCAGACCCCTTGTGAGACCATATGCTGGTGCGGTTGGCCCTGGGTTCCTCCTAATGCAAGACAATGCTAGACCTCATGTGGCTGGAGTGTGTCAGCAGTTCCTGCAAGAAGAAGGCATTGATGCTATGGACTGGCCCGCCCGTTCCCCAGACTTGAATCCAATTGAGCACATCTGGGACATCATGTCTCGCTCCATCCACCAACGCCACGTTGCACCAGACTGTCCAGGAGTTGGCGGACGCTTTAGTCCAGGTTTGGGAGGAGATCCCTCAGGAGACCATCCGCCACCTCATCAGGAGCATGCCCAGGCGTTGTAGGGAGGTCACACACACTACTGGGCCTCAGTTTGACTTGTTTTAAGGACAGTACATCAAAGTTGGCTCAGCCTGTAGTGTGGTTTTCCACTTTAATTTTGAGTGTGACTCCAAATCCAGACCTCCATGGGTTGATACATTTGATTTCCATTGATAATTTGTGTGTGATTTTGTTGTCAGCACATTCAACTATGTAAAGAAAAAAGTATTTAATAAGAATATTTCATTCATTCAGATCTAGGATGTTATTTTAGTGTTCCCTTTATTTTTTTGAGCAGTGTATTTTTAAATCCCAGTCCTGTCCTCACAGGAGGCGTTTTGCCTTTTGGCAGGCAGTCATTGTAAATAAGACTTTGTTCTTAAATAACTTGCCTAGATAAATAAAATGTTAAATAATTAAACATGCCAGACCAGGAAATAGTTCAATAGTGTAATAAAACAATTGACAAGACAATAGTTATAAGAAAACCTTTAGCCTAGAATGATTTCACAGAATAAACAAAGTGTGAAGTTCATCGGTAAATCACTCTTCCCCCGTTCTGTAATTTGTATCCCAAGCAAGATGTCATTCCACCAGTGTTATATTGAGTCATAGAGCCCAGCAACAATGTGGTAGTGATGCAACACAGAATCAATCACATTCAAAGCTAATTTTACTCTGGCTACGCATTCTGCTGAACACATTAACAAAATGCACAGGGGATGGATGCGTCAGCCATGACTGAGCAAATGTGTGCTCTAAAACCACACCACTACTATGCTTATACCTACTGTTTAAGAGCTGGTCAATCACATGTTCAGGGGTATGTGAGAAAACTGATTACAACAACATGGAAACCATTGAGTAAATGGCAAAACCACTCATTGAGACTGAACTCCACAGGATAATAGAATATGATCACTGACACCTTGTAGCCTAGTGGTGAATATTTGGCAATGGGAAATTCTAGCCGAGTACCACTTTCATCCATACTGTAATCCTGGCCTCTAACCTACAAATCATCTCAGGACATGAATCACCTGTTTGTAAACAAGTCAAACGAGTACATGAGTAGACACACCTAGTTACTAAAAAAAAGTATTTAAAACCACACATAAGTGTAACAGCCAAGTGAAAAGATTATCAATGAAGATTGATGTTAAATCCCTGCTCAAACCCTAGGTGACTTGATAAAGTGAAAGTTAAGTCTGACCTAGTTATTGTCATGTCCCACAGTTCAGTTCACGCAGGGTGGGAATCCAGGATGGGTGTACGTCTGTTTTACAACTGTATTCAAGTGTGTATGGTCTGACTATATCAAACAAATAAATGAAAATACTTGACATGTCTTTGACAAACGCAATGATTTTGCCACAGAACACTCAGTCATACGATCAGCACATACAGTATGACGCTAACCCCCCCCCCCCCCCCCCCAGGCCTCCCATAACTAAAATGAGACAGACAGTCTGAATGAGTTGGTAGTAAACCAGTTAACGAATGCAAGCCAATTATGTGACTTGCATTCTTTAGCTGGTCTTCAAGTTAGTCCACCACTACCGACACGTTTGCCATTTAAAACAAAAATGTGCCAAACAAAAACATGTTTCTATGAATGAATGTAAAGGTTTGGCATTTCCAAAATAAACCATACATATTGCTGCAGTGAAATGCTAAACCAGTTTTACAGCTGAGGAGAATGAGAAGTTGTGCAATGTAATGTGTTACTTACATCGGCGCCATTTTAAGAATGTCTGGTAAGAATGGAAGGGTCAAACAGCTACATTCGAATAGTTCTATATTTTGTAAGGCATACATGTTACTATTTCTGAAAGACTGACGAACATTTTAGACAGACCTACACGAGAAAGTTGGCTATATAAATAACCGCTCTTGAAACTAGACAGGATTATGTTATAAGCTATTTGGCAAGTGCTGATAGCGACAAACTGCGCAATATGTATAGTATCATCCCATGAATGTTACAATGAAACATTTTACAATAGGAAAGTTATATTTCCGTATACCTTACCTTTTCGCAAAGCGTTTTTACTTGGCTCTCTGACAGCTGTTTGCAGTCGTTGATTTGTTCGATCCATAAATCGATTTCCTTCGTAAAACACTTCTCGTCCATTCCTGATTGTTATTTTGGTTAATTCAATGGCACGGAAATTGTTATTTTCCTAAATACTCGCAATCCTCCCCCAAATTGACCAACCAAGTTGCATGCAGTTCTAATTGACACATACATTGACGAACGTACATGAACCGGATCGACTAAGATATATGGAGACGTCAGTAGCTGTTATCCCACCCTAGACCGTGATCCACTCAACACAAGTCGGACTGGGAGCGCCAGGGAAATGCCGCATTACTATTGGTCATCCAGTAGAAATCTTTGCATTCTTATTGGCTATTGGGCGACTCGTTTGCATGGCCCGGTACCCCGCGTAAGCGGAGGTCACGCTTCCATTGGTCCATAAGAAAAAT
This sequence comes from Oncorhynchus mykiss, assembly GCF_013265735.2. Lineage (NCBI taxonomy): Eukaryota > Metazoa > Chordata > Actinopteri > Salmoniformes > Salmonidae > Oncorhynchus > Oncorhynchus mykiss. Next base: position 15,154,402 of record NC_048574.1, read on the forward strand.
CTCAATATCCGGGAAACCGGGCCATGCAAACGCACTGGTCCAGTGGTTGGTGCATTGTAACCCTTTGTTAATGACCGTCAGTAATGATACGTTGTTTTCACTTTGAAAATATTAATGGTTAGGGACAGATCGAAATTTACTGGGGTGGAGGGTGGTCAAAAATAGGGGAGGGTTGTCAATATTGTTTTTGTTGCTTTGGGGAGAGTTGTGTGGTTATTTAGAGGGGCACATGGGAGCCTAGTGCGTTTTTTCCCTGGTTTAGATTATAAATAATGGCGTGACTTACTTTTGATATTACCCTAATAAAGTTTAGAAACGTTTGTTAAGGTTTGGTATGGTGTGGCTATTATTAAGCTTTAGCTACTGCAGGCCTATGAAATGAAGGCAGTGCGCCCTGGCGCTCCAGCTGACTTTGACAGTTGAACTCGAGATGAGGAAGACTGTTTCATGCCTACCAGAGTTACTCCTATAATCTAACTATATAATGCTTATCTTTATACAAAATGTTCTGGTCGAAAATTTACGAATTACCCTCCTTCTAAACGTCTATATCTGTATAGCAGACGCAGTAGCCATCTGACATAGAGAAATGCATGTCGGTGTCATAGCATGCTTGCCGGCATACGGTGCCTTCAGAAAGTATTCAGACCCCTCGACTTTTTCACAATATTGTTACGTAACAGCCTTAATCTAAAATTGATTGATAAACATATTTCCTCAGCATTCTACACACAATACCCCATAACTACAAAGCAAATAATTTTTTTTGTTGTTGAGATTTTCCCAAATGTATAAAAAAAAAATACAGGACAAAAAGTCCTTATAAGTATTCAGGCCCCTTGCTATTAGACTTGAAATTGAGCTCAGGTGCATCCTGTTTCCATTGATCATCCTTGAGATGTTTCTACCATTTGATTGGAGTACACCTGTGGTAAATTCAATTGATTGGACATGATTTGGAAAGGCACACACCTGTCTATATAAGGTCCCACAATTGGCAGTGCATGTCCCAGCAAAAACCAAGCCATGAGGTCATAGGAATTGTCTGTCGAGCTCAGAGACAGGATTGTGTCGAGGCACAGATCTGGTAAAGGGTACCAAAAAATGTCTGCAGCATTGAAGGTCCCCAAGAACACCGTGGCCTCCATCATTCTAAAATGGAAGAAGTTTGGAACCACCACCACTCTTCCTGGAGCTGACTGCCCAGCCAAACTGAACAATCGGGGGAGAAGGGCCTTGTTCAGACAGGTGACCAAGAACCTGATGGTCACTCTGACAGAGCTCTAGAGTTCCTTAGTGGAGATGGGAGAACCTTCCAGAAGGACAACCATCTCTGCAGCACTCCACCAATCAGGCCTTTATGGTAGAGTGGCCAGACGGAAGCCACTCCTCAGTAAAAGGCACATGACAGCCCGCTTGGAGATGGCCTAAAGACACTCAGACCGTGGGAAATTAGATTCTCTGGTATGATGAAACCAAGATTGACCTCTTTTGCCTGAATGCCAAGCGTCACATCTGGAGGAAACCTGGCAACATCCCTACGGTAAAGCATGGGTGTGGCAGCATCATGCTGTGGGGATGTTTTTCAGCGACAGGGAGACTAGTTAGGATCGAGGCAAAGTACAGATCGATCCTTGATGAAAACCTGTTCCAGGGCACTCATGACATCAGACTGGGGCGACGGTTCACCTTCCAACAGGGCAACAACCCTAAGCACACAGCCAAGACAATGCAAGATTGGCTTCGGGACAAGTCTCTGAATGTCCTTGAGTGACCCAGCCAGAGCTTGGACTTGAACCAGATCAAACATCTCTGGAGAGACCTGAAAATAGCTGTGCAGCGACGCTCCCCATCCAACCTGACAGAGCTTGAGGATCTGCAGAGAATAATGGGAGAAACTCCCCAAACACAGGTGTGCCAAGCTTGTAGCGTCATACTCAAGAAGACATGAGGCTGTAATCGCTGCCAAAGGTGCTTCAACAAAGTACTAAGTAAAGGGTCTGACAAGTTATGTAAATGTTTTTTTTTTATTTTTATAAATTATAAATCTGCAAAAATGCCCAAAACCTGTTTTTGCTTTGTCATTATGGGATATTGTGTGTAGATTGATTTAGGGGGAAAAAATGATTTAATCAATTTTAGAATGAGAGTAACATAATGTGGAGAAAGTGAAGGGGTCTGAATTCTTTCCCGAATTAACCTAATATGTATTTATGTAAAAAAAAAGGGGACCACAATAGCAAGTCCCGGACTTGATTGTGCAATCCAGGTCACTTTAAAAAAAATCTTTGTGCGTATATATGTTTAACTGACAAAAAAAAAAAAAATCCAAACTGTGCAGTGGCCAATTGGTGAATAGAAAGATACATCTATTACAAAACACCCAAACGTTTAATGACATTTGAAACTTCCCAAGCCTTTGATACTGGGTAAGCCTACAAGGTAGGGAGGGATGTTTTTTTTTCCATTTGTCGAGATTGACAGTCTATTGTGGTGGTGAAAACAAACAATGATATTGACGTGCCCAAAGTCTGTATGCTTGGTTTATTATTACAGTACATGTGAAAATATTTTTACCATTGGGGAAGGTGCATTTTTTTTTAAATAATCTTGAGTAAAAATAATTGAAACGTCTGTGTACCTGTTTGTCCTCTGTAGTTGCGTGACTTTGTTAGCAGAAAACCATACTTTTTCAATAAACGATCAAATACAACCACTGTGTGAGGACAGACTGTGAGACGAGAAGCAAGTAGAGGGAGTTAATAACAGACATGAAACAAACCAAGAACAGCATCTGGACAAGGGGAACAAAACGACATTAACGCAGACACTGGGGAGGAAGTGACAGATATAGGGGAGGCAATCAATAAGGTAGAGTCCAGGTGAGTCCCATGACGCGCTGATGCACGCAACAATGGTGACAGGTGTGCGTAACGATGGGCCGCCTGGCGACCTCAAGTGCCAGAGAGGGGGAGCGGGAGCAGGCGTGACACACTGCCTGCATTCCAAGCACTTAAAAGACACACCCTATCTCCCCAGCCATCGAATTAAGTAGACACTTCTGATGATGTATCATGATGTCTGACGAGTATCCACTTGCATTCATCCCGCAATGATTGTGTTTTCAGCCACCGGTAGCTTGTGGGTGCTTTATATGCTCTACAGTCAATTATGATTCCACGTCTACTTATATTAACTATATAATTATTAATATACACCTACTGTATGATAGCTAGCAAATGAATTAGCTAAATAAAGTTAGCCTGCCGAGCTACTTCTGAAGAAGGAACATTTCCGAAAGCTAACCAAACAAAAACATAATTACTTTATGAAACGTGTTTGTGCATTAGTAGCACAATTTCTAACTTATTTACATTCGGTTTTACTTACACTTGTATAATGACGTTGAGGTTTTATGTTTTGGTCTGACTTTTATTAGCGGATGTACAATCTTCACAAATCTAATTATGGGGCGTTTCAGGCCCCGAAGTGAACATAATTGTACACTCGCAAACTCTATTAAAAACGAGGGCTAAGGGGGATACATTGCAAACTTCCCTTGCTTAGCCTATCATCTGGACCGATGACAACTATGGCCGCGGAGATTTCCCCAAAGGCATAGGGCGAGGGTAAGTGGACAAGGGTGTGTGTCTTTTATGAGTTTGAAATGCAGCCACTGACTTTTGCTGTTGCTGTAAGATGGCAACTCAGTGCAAATGCGGATGTGCCAACTGAATCTCAACAACAGTCTGGGGGGGTATCTTTAATTTCAATATCTTTCTTTTTGAATGGTTGGTGGGGCACAGTGGATAAAGTACTGAAAAGTGGAACAAAAAAATACATTATTCTAACTGTTGAAGTTAAAGATGCTCTGTTATCACAAAAACCAAGTGTGTCTAAAACATTTATTGTTATTATTTTTATTATCTTCAGTCAATCCTGTGCCAGGACCCAGTTAAGAATTCAGATCAACTCTCAATGGTAGTACTGTTCCCTCCAAATCCTGAAGAAAAAACATTAAATTAAGAAATAATTGTCCTGAATAACCTTGACATAGTCCTTAACTGAGTTAGGCCTCCTAGAGAGTTAATAACAACAACAGTTTATATAATACTTGTCTGTACCTATGCAACACTTGACAAATATGTCAGAATCTTACCTACTTATTTCCGTGGTCAGTGAAATCGGATGACGGCAATGATGGTATTCTGGAGTCTTCTTCTCTTCCTCTGCTCTTCAGCTCCTTCCTCGAGTGCTTTGCTGAATAAAACAATAATCATGTTTCTTCTGAACACACACACTAATCTACACTTTGAAAATCCATACTTAATCTGCACAGAGAAAACCATACTTTGGTTACACATAGGGTGAACGTTACACATTACATTTACATAGGAGAGTAAAACATTCTGTATCAAGCAGCATGTTGTCAACATGGATGAGTTCACTCAACAAGTTCTATCTGTACCACATTATTAGAATCAAACATGGTCTGCTTTAGAGTATATTTCTCTGATCTATATTCTGATGATATATTCTTCAGTAATCAGAACAGATTGTTTAGGCAGATATGGCCATTATCTAATCTCTCTTTTGCTCTGTGTGTGTGTGTGTGCGTGCGTGCGTGCGAGCACTGTCTGTTTTGCCCAGCTGGACCACTATCCATGACAAAAACATAACCCTTGCCCTCAATCACCGTCCCTCAAGTTCCCTCCTCACGAGGCCCACACACACTACATCATGAAAATTTGAATTAGCAGTTCAATTCAAAGAAAGAGCTCAGGAATATACACTGCTCAAAAAAATAAAGGGAACACTAAAAAAACACATCCTAGATCAGAATGAATTAAATATTCTTATTAAATACTTTTTTCTTTACATAGTTGAATGTGCTGACAACAAAATCACACAAATTATCAATGGAAATCAAATTTATCAACCCATGGAGGTCTGGATTTGGAGTCACACTCAAAATTAAAGTGGAAAACCACACTACAGGCTGATCCAACTTTGATGTCATGTCCTTAAAACAAGTCAAAATGAGGCTCAGTAGTGTGTGTGGCCTCCACGTGCCTGTATGACCTCCCTACAACGCCTGGGCATGCTCCTGATGAGGTGGCGGATGTTCTCCTGAGGGATCTCCTCCCAGACCTTGACTAAAGCATCCGCCAACTCCTGGACAGTCTGTGGTGCAACGTGGCGTTGGTGGATGGAGCGAGACATGATGTCCCAGATGTGCTCAATTGGATTCAGGTCTGGGGAACGGGCAGGCCAGTCCATAGCAGCAATGCCTTCCTCTTGCAGGAACTGCTGACACACTCCAGCCACATGAGGTCTAGCATTGTCTTGCATTAGGAGGAACCCAGGGCCAACCGCACCAGCATATGGTCTCACAAGGGGTCTGAGGATCTCATCTCGGTACCTAATGGCAGTCAGGCTACCTCTGGCGAGCACATGGAGGGCTGTGCGGCCCCCCAAAGAAATGCCACCCCACACCATAACTGACCCTCCGCCAAACCGGTCATGCTGGAGGATGTTGCAGGCAGCAGAACGTTCTCCACGGCGTCTCTAGACTGTCACGTCTGTCACATGTGCTCAGTGTGAACCTGCTTTCATCTGTGAAGAGCACAGGGCGCCAGTGGCTAATTTGCCAATCTTGGTGTTCTCTGGCAAATGAAAAACGTCCTGCACGGTGTTGGGCTGTAAGCATAACCCCCACCTGTGGACGTCGGGCCCTCATACCACCCTCATGGAGTCTGTTTCTGACCGTTTGAGCAGACACATGCACATTTGTGGCCTGCTGGAGGTCATTTTGCAGTGCTCTGGCAGTGCTCCTCCTGCTACTCCTTGCACAAAGGCGGAGGTAGCGGTCCTGCTGCTGGGTTGTTGCCCTCCTACGGCCTCCTCCATGTCTCCTGATGTACTGGCCTGTTTCCTGGTAGCGCCTCCATGCTCTGGACATTACGCTGACAGACACAGCAAACCTTCTTGCCACAGCTCGCATTGATGTGCCATCCTGGATGAGCTGCACTACCTGAGCCACTTGTGTGGGTTGTAGACTCCGTCTCATGCTACCACGAGAGTGAAAGCACTGCCAGCATTCAAAAGTGACCAAAACATCAGCCAGGAAGCATAGGAACTGAGAAGTGGTCTGTGGTCCCCACCTGCAGAACCACTCCTTTATTGGGGGTGTCTTGCTAATTGCCTATAATTTCCACCTGTTGTCTATTCCATTTGCACAACAGCATGTGAAATGTATTGTCAATCAGTGTTGCTTCCTAAGTGGACAGTTTGATTTCACAGAAGTGTGATTGACTTGGAGTTACATTGTGTTGTTTAAGTGTTCCCTTTATTTTTTTGAGCAGTGTATATGTATCCCATGCAGTGTTGGTTATTATCATAAATGAATTCTGCTCAATAGCAGAATAAAGGGCTGAGGACAAGTGGGAGGGCACAGTGAGAACTACTGATTAGTCTTCTGATTCAGTCATTTTTTACTATAGCAATACAAAGGACAAACTATACTGAACAAAAATATAAACGCAACATGCAACAATTTAAACAAATTAGCAAGCAGAGATACAGCCACATCATGTGACAGAGTGAAATGCAGTATACCTGTGTCCGAAATGGCACTATATTCCCTATATAGTGCACTACTTTTGACCGAAGCCCTATGCATTACTTTTGACCTATGGACCCAGGTCAAAATTAGTGCATTACAGAATAGGGTAACATTTGGGAAACAGCCTATAATGACAGAGGCCTGGCCAGCGTCTTATTTATTTGCCTGTGGGGGGTTTTAGGCTGTGTCACAGAATTTTTGACCTTCTCTGCAGCAGATCCTCAGGAGACATTGGCACATAACACAATACAGAGAAGCGGTGGGGTGGGCCAAATCCTATAGTAACATTACTCCGGCCCTAATCCTAGAGCAACATTACTACGGCCCTAATCCTAGAGCAACATTACTCCGGTCCCGATCCCAGAGTAACATTACTCCGGCCCCGATCCCAGAGTAACATTACTCCGGCCCCGATCCCAGAGTAACATTACTCCGGCCCCGATCCCAGAGTAACATTACTCCGGTCCCGATCCCAGAGTAACATTACTCCGGTCCCGATCCCAGAGTAACATTACTCCGGTCCCGATCCCAGAGTAACATTACTCCGGTCCCGATCCCAGGGTAACATTACTCCGGCCCCGATCCCAGAGTAACATTACTCCGGTCCCGATCCCAGAGTAACATTACTCCGGCCCCGATCCCAGAGTAACATTACTCCGGCCCCGATCCCAGAGTAACATTATTCCGGCCCCGATCCCAGAGTAACATTACTCCGGCCCCGATCCCAGAGTAACATTACTCCGGCCCCGATCCCAGAGTAACATTATTCCGGCCCCGATCCCAGAGTAACATTACTCCGGCCCCGATCCCAGAGTAACATTTCTCCGGCCCCGATCCCAGAGTAACATTACTCCGGCCCTGATCCTAGAGTAACATTACTCCGGCCACATGCTCTAATGTCCTGGAGCCACACTGAGCCGTGACACCCCATTAAGTATAAACTTGGCACATCAACATTTTTCAACAACACCAAACACCTTCAATAAATCAATGGATGTTTATCTCTGTCCTCAGGTGATTCAATGATAAAGTTATTTTAATTGATTAATACTACACAGCCCTGTAGTTTCATTCTCGTTCAGTCTTGGGACAATTTATTTTTGTTTTCAATTAAGTCAGACAGATTCATTTTGGAAATTATGTGTCTTCAAGTCTAGTATCAGATTCAATTTTGGGAATTGACTTACCGTGGGAGCTGACTTACCGTGGGAGCTGACTTACAGTAGGAGCTGCCTTACCGTGGGAGCTGCCTTACCGTGGGAGCAGCCTTACCGTGGGAGCTGACTAACAGTGGGAGCTGACTTACAGTGGGAGCTGACTTACCGTGGGAGCTGACTTACCGTGGGAGCTGACTTACCGTGGGAGCTGATTTACCGTGGGAGCTGACTTACCGTGGGAGCTGACTTACCGTGGGATCTGACTTACCGTGGGAGCTGACTTACCGTGGGAGCTGACTTACAGTGGGAGCTGATTTACCGTGGGAGCTGACTTACCGTGGGAGCTGACTTACAGTGGGAGCTGACTTACCGTGGGAGCTGACTTACAGTGGGAGCTGACTTACCGTGGGAGATGACTTACCGTGGGAGCTGACTTACCGTGGGAGCTGACTTACCGTGGGAGCTGACTTAACGTGGGAGTTGACTTACCGTGGGAGCTGACTTACAGTGGGAGTAAGGTCAAGTTGCCCCTAGACACTGATCTAAGGTCAATTTGTGTTTTCCTAATACCTCTATCAGTTATGGTTAAGGTTTGGTGAGAGGAAGATGATCCAAGATCTGAGAAAAATTACAACTTCTACCCAAAGCTTTACAGGGGATCACATGATTTAGTAGAAAGACAAGTAAAATACAAGATAGAGAACTGAAACCAAGACAACGTTGTTTACCATCTGTAAACTTCAGCTCCATCTGGTGGCCGAACACAGGAAGTCCAGGGAAGCGCACATCTCTCACGTCTCTCACTGACTTCACCTTCTTTTTAGCCAGACTGGACATCTCAACCTGGAGGTTATTATGGCTGTCACTCTGCAATACAACCAAACACAACACAATCATAAAAATATTAACTAACATAAACACACATTCAATACCTTCATGTTCTCATTAAGTCAAGTATACAGTCGTAGCCAAACGTTTTGAGAATAACACAAATATGAATTTCCACAAAGTTTGCTGCATCAGTGTCTTTAGATATTTTTGTCAGATGTTACTATGGAATACTGAAGTATAATTACAAGCATTTCATAAGTGTCAAAGGCATTTATTGACAATTACATGAAGTTGGTGCAAAGAGTCAACATTTGCAGTGTTGACCCTTCTCTTTCAAGACCTCTGATATCCGCCATGGCATGCTGTCAATTAACTTCTGGGCCACATCCTGACTGATGGGAGCCCATTCTTACATAATCAATGCTTGGACTTTGTCAGAATGGGTTTTTGTTTGTCCACCCGCCTCTTGAGAATTGACCACAAGTTCTCAATGGGATTAAAGGGGGGGGGGGGGGGGGGTATCCTGGCCATGGACCCAAAATATCAATGTTCTGTTCCCCGAGCCAAGGTGCTCCATCATGCTGGAAAATGCATTGTTCGTCACCAAACTGTTCCTGGATGGTTGGGAGAAGTTGCTCTCGGAGGATGTGTTGGTACCATTCTTTATTCATGGCTGTGTTCTTAGGCAAAATTGTGAGTGAGCCCACTCCCTTGGCTGAGAAGCAACCCCACACATGAATGCTCTCAGGATGCTTTACTGTTGGCATGACACAGCACTGATGGTAGCACTCACCTTGTCTTCTCCGGACGAGCATTTTTCCGGATGCGCCAATCAATCGGAAAGGGGATTCACTAGAGAAAATGACTTTACCCCAGTCCTCAGCAGTCCAATCCCTGTACCTTTTGCAGAATATCAGTCTGTCCCTGATGTTTTTCCTGGAGAGAAGTAGCTTCTTTGCTGCCCTTCTTGACACCAGGCCACCCTCCAAAAGTATTTGCCTCACTGTACGTGCAGATGCACTCACACCTGCCTGCTGCCATTCCTGAGCAAGCTCTGTACGTACTGGTGGTGCCCTGATCCCGCAGCTGAATCAGCTTTAGGAAACGGTCCTGGCGCTTGCTGGACTTTCTTGGGCGCCCTGAAGCTTTCTTCACAACAATTGAACCACTCTCCATGAAGTTCTTGATGATCCGATAGATGGTTGATTTAGGTGCAATCTTACTGGCAGCAATATCCTTGCCTGTGAAGCCCTTTTTGTGCAAAGCAATGATGACGGCACGTGTTTCCTTGCAGGTAACCATGGTTGACAGAGGAAGAACAATGATTCCAAGTGCCACCCTCCTTTTGAAACTTCCAGTCTGTTATTCGAACTCAGTCAACATGACAGAGTGATCTCCAGCCTTGTCCTCGTCAACATTCACACCTGTGTTAACGAAAGAATCACTGACATGATGTCAGCTGGTCCTTTTGTGGCAGGGCTGAAATGCAGTGGAAATGTTTTTTGGAGATTCAGTTCATTTGCATGGCAAAGAGGGACTGTGCCATTAATTGCAATTCATCTGATCACTCTTCATAACATTCTGCAGTATATGCAAATTGCCATCATACAAACTGAGACAGCAGACTTTGTGAAAATTAATATTTGTGTTATTCTCAAAACCTTTGGCCACGACTGTACATTGATTAAATATCTTTATATACTTCCAAAGTGTATATTCTTATATAAAGATATTTAATCAATGTATACTTGACTTATTAATGAGAACATGAAGGTATTGCATGTGTGTTTATGTTTGTGTGTATGTGTGATCTATGTTGAATATAATCAGGAATTTACAGTAGGCTATTTGTCTGTAACTGTACTACGATAGCTATGATAAACACTTGTCAGGGCAAAACAACAATATTTATGTAAAAAAAGATATGTAGAGGTCATAAGGTATTTTGAACAATAGAAGAACTAGACAGTTGTTTGCTACTATATTGTAAAAGCTTGCATTTTCATTGCGCCCAATTATTTTATATGGTAATCACGGCTGCATTCCAAGTGGGTTAACATTGTCTTCCATGAGGTTTAACTTGATGACAGAAAGGGTGTAAACACATAAGACACTATGTTCTGTTCTTAACATACCGGGCGAGATGTTAGGAAAACTACAACATTACTGTGGGGTGAGTCAGAGAGGCATTCCTTTGGGAGTGGAAACAATGACAAAGAGCTTGTCAGCCCCAATGACTGTCGCATGTACAGACACCCACGCACCCACCTGCTGTTACAGACATACTGTAGGCTTGGGCCAGATGTCAAGCATGTTATATAATAGAAGGTTTGGTATTTTATCTTTTTGTTTATTCACTTGCTTGTTTTCATGTGTCTGTGTTCCCCTTTACATGCACTGCACACACCTTTCCTTACTTACCTGAGACAGGGCATCAGTCAGCTGACTATTCCCCATGGCCAGGTCAGTAGGGCTCGGCCGTCTCTTTATCTTATCAGTGCTACAAACACAGACACAAGCATGAGCATCTCTAACTTGGTATACCCTACCAAAGCATGCTTTTCAAGAACTGCCAGGATGAAATGACAGAACGTCCAGAATAGATAAATACGTTTAAGAATATACACTTTGGAAGTACTGGATCTAGTGAGTCTGATACAGCTACTCTGAAATCACTGGGTGGTATTCTGAACAACACTATACCAGATAAAGCGTCCTATATCTCTCTGATCTGAGAGCCACTGACCGGGATTTGGTGACTTCCATACAGCATGGAACGGGGACAGCAGCAAAAAGATTGTTGCTGGCGTTGATGCGGGGCATGGTAAAGGCTACAGCCTTGTCCTGAGATTGAGGGGGGTCTGGGATGGAGGTAGAGGTGGAGGTAAAGGGCTGTCTGTTTGTCTGAGATGAGACAGGGCTGCAGGTCATCCTGATCTCTGACCTCCTGCCTGCCCTAGAATGCTTCTGCTCAGGCTCCTTCCCACGTCGGTCCTTCTCAGTGTCCTAAAACAAAAACAGTCCATGTGCTGTATGGCCGACTGGTATGGATCTTGTAAATCTATATTTCTACAACACCGTATATATGCTTTGACTTGTAGTTACTTTAACTCTACCTACATGTACATATTACCTCAATAACCTCGACTAAGCTGTGCACCCACACATTGACTCTGTACCGTTACCCCATGTATATAGCCTCGCTACTATTATTTTACTGCTGCTCTTTAATTATTTGTTTTATTATTTTTTATTTGTTACTTATCTATTTTTTACTTCACACTTATTTTTCTTAAAACTGCATTGTTGGTTAAGGTCTTGTAAGTAAGCATTTCACTGTAAGATCTACACCTGTTGTATTTGGCGCATGTGACAAATACAATTTGATTTGATTTATTTACTTAGTCGCTCTGCCCACTTACTGCACATATAAATGGGTAAGAGCATGTGCTAAACGAACAGACCTGTAAAATGTAGAATACAGTGCTATCTTAGGGCTTTGCGCCCTGACTAAGGGTCCATGTAGTTTATACCTTCACTGGCTTTCTGTTACATGAGGATGAGGACAAGACTCCTGTTCCTTGGTCCTCTGGTGGCTCCCATGAGCTACTATGAATCCAGTGCATGCTGTTAACCTTGGCATCTTTCTGTATCAATGCCTGTATCTCTGGTATGAATCTGAAGCAGGAAGTAGCAGTTATTCAGGTCAATTGCAGTTTATGACATTATGACAACTACTAAACAGTATCCCATAAACATTTCAAGGAAAGTTCAAGGCTAGCAACACAAGGCAAAACAACGTGTGTGTGGCCAGACTATGACACTATGGTAGAATCACATCCCCATTTTGTACGTAAGCAGGTCAGAATGTAGGTCAAGAATCTCACTCCACTCTCTTACAAGTTAATTGCTTCTCCAAGTACACTAGACATGCAAGGTTGACCGGACCCGACTCACCTTTCAACGAACCCGTCTTTGGTGAAGTACCGATGAACGAGCAACATGGAGCACGCAGCCCTGTGAGATGGATCAATCTGTAGGCATGACTAAAACAAAGAAGACCTTTACTGTAAAAGTAAACAACCCATGTCACATTCTTAGGGCCAGGCTTTTTCCTGACCATGTGACCTGCCCTGGAAATCCTCCTTGAATTCTTCAAGACAAACTCCTGTCACACTCCCTACACATTCTTCACTATCTCTCTGTAGACTTACATCCACTATTTCAGCCACTAAGAAGTGGAGTTTGTGGTACTTCCTCCTGGGGTCCCTGAGGAGCTGCACCTCAGGAAGGCTGGCCACAGCAAAGATGGGGTTCTGGAAGTACAGGTCTTGCTGATGACGGGTCAAAGGCCCTATCAAGACAAAACACCTGTGTATCAATATACCATTACATAACCTCAGGATGGCTCCCCTTCTATTATCTGTTATCTCGTTCCTCAAATCGTTGTACAGTACTTCAATTATCTATGTAACCCAATTATGACCATCACACATTCAGTAGTAAAACGACACTATAACATGATAATTAGCTGTACAATCACATAGCTTCACTTCTGATTAGCATTGATAGACAGTACACGGCACTGGTTACATCCCCTGCAATCAGCGTGGTGGCAGCCATCACATCACCATGAAGTGTAATTAATCATTATTGTGACACAGAGAGTGTTGTAAATAGCTCTTTCATTCTGCTGGGAGGATGAGTTCTGTCCACAGACCGCTGGTGGAAGAGAGGAGACAGTATGTCGGCCTCTCCGTCCCTCGCTACCCGTGGCTTCAATCTTCACTAACATTCTGACATTAGCTCCCTCCAGAGAGCCTCTCTTTTCGGCAAACAGAGAGATACACACTGGGGCGGATTAGAGAGTCAAATAGCCTGAGTATCCCATTCCACCAAAGAGAATTAATGAAACACAGATTGAACCTGCTAAAAGACTCTAATACAGAAGGGATCACTTTAATCTCTCTCTCACAGTATTAGGCATGTGTATCCCCGGCAAGTCAGTTATCCTAATGAAAACACCCAAGGAACAACCAAAAACAGCAGTGTTATCTCACTCCCCTCTATTTAGCTTGCGCTTATGTCCAGGGCCAAAATGCCAAAAGGATCATTGGGGTTTTCCTTGTACAGGCCTGGATAAAAGCCAAAATGCCACAGTTCATTTTCAGCATTGGTTTATTTGTCACTGCTGGCCAAGGATTGAATAAAGTTTATTTATAGAGCGAAGCCAATTGTCCCTCTCTGCCCCCGTATTAAGCCACAAATCGACATACGATGTAAATCTGTTAAGCGTTAGGATAGGGCCAAATTCATTGGGGGGCTCTTAACCAGGAAAAAATTATGATGTTCCAAATAGCCCTATTATCTATTTGATTTAGATTTATTTAATACAATGGCGGCCTACCCTGGCCAAACCTAACGACACTGGGCAAATTGGGCGCTGCCCTATGGGAATCCCAATCACGGCCAGTTGTGATTCAGCCTGGAATCGAACCAGGGTCTGTAGTGATACCTCTAGCACTGAGATGTAGTGCCTTAGACCGATGCGCCATTCAGGAGCACTACTTTTGAGCAGAGCCCTATAAGCCCTGGTCAAAAGTAGTGCACAATGAAGGCTGCCATTTGGGATACAGATTACACTGCCTTTTTGTCTCTTTGTGACCTACTTTTCAACAATGGTGAAATCCTAGCAGGCCTGTTGCCATACTGATGTCGGAAAAGCTTTTGGTTATCTGTGCTCCCTTCGGAGAATGGACAACAGTTTGATTAAGTGTAAATAGTTATTTTAATTACATCTACAATATTAGAGGCCTCAGATGTTATCAAGTCCACATTTCCACCATTGATGCCCACACCCTTAGCATGGTCTCAGATCTATTTTAGTAATTGTTAAGCCAATGACAATGAGTGACTAGGAGTTGATGATAGCAGAAACAGACTGTCACTCAGGCTAACATACCCATTGGTTTGTACTTACCCACTTTGCTGACTATTTTGTGCACCTGGTCCAGGTCAGAAGTCCCCGTCAGAAAAGCATTGCTTGTAGCCATCTCTATAATCAAGCAGCCAATGGCCCACACATCTACAGGTCTAGTAAAGAAAATACAAATAATCTATCATTCTAGAATGTCCTTCTAGCCAATCAGAAACGAGTATTCAACGATGCTGTGGTATAAACATGATATATCTGTACCAAAATGATGAGCAACCCTTAGAAAGTTTGACATTATAATTACGGTGGTCTTATTCCATAATACATTCAAGATTGAACACTGCCCTGAGATCTGTGGTTCTGCTTGATACCCACTTGCTGTAAGTGTTGTCTGCCACTAAAAGTTCTGGGGCTCTGTACCACCTCGTGGCCACATAGTCTGTGAGAGGCTCCCCAGTCGGTGCCAAGGCTCTGGCAAACCCAAAGTCACAGAGCTTTACCACCCCAGAGTTAGAGACAAGAACATTCTCAGGTTTGACATCTCTGTGAATGATCTGTTGAGAAAATATGCATGTTTCAAGCCGGTGAAGAACTACTGTTTTACTGTCAACAAGTTTATTTCTTTAATATTGTTCAACACCCTTCATAATAGCTAATTAAACTCGTAGTTTTAAACTTGCCAGTTGGCACATCTTGTATTGTATATCTTCCTGTGCACTCACTAGGCAGAATCTATGAAATGAGAATAATATATATGCCATTTAGCAGACACTTTTATCCAAAGCAACTTAGTCATGCATGCATAGATTTTACGCACGGGTGGTCCCAAGAATCAAACCCACTATCCTGGGATTGCAAGCACTATGCTCTACCAACTGAGCTACAGAGGAATACTTGCATTGCTGGTGTGAAGGTAATCCATGGCTCGTAGAATTTGGAACATGTACTTTCTGAGGCGCTTGCTGTCCAAACCATGAGGATATCTCTCTAGGTCTTCCAGAACTGTGCGGTCAATGTACTCAAAGACAACATACAAGCGCTTCTTGAACCGGAATACCTCCAGCATGTTCACAAGGTTTTCATGGCGAAATTTCTGTGTAAAGACATATATGAACAGAATTAACGTTGTAGTAGTATGCTGTTATCAGGGATGTGACATTAGTTGGACTGTAGCCAACGAGTGAATTGTACCCGATATTTGAGACAGTCACAGCAACACTGCTGCTTTATGTGGAACTGATCAATAAGTTCCTCACCCTCAGAAGTTTGATTTCTCTCATGATAACCTTTTTCATGGTTTTGTCCTCTTCCTTGTCATTGAACCTCTTGATGGCCACAATGTGTCCAATCTCCTTGTGTCGACACTTCATCACTGTACCATAGCTCCCCTCACCCACGACGCCAAGGTTCTCATACATATCCATCTTCCTTCAGTGGGCTGTCCTTGAGCACACATGGATAAATGTATTCATATTCATTTCAAAGCATAAACAGATATAAAGGCATACAAAATACATACAACATCTAGTGTAATACTTTCAAATGACCAGTGAAAACAGGGTCATATAGCCTACAACGTGATTACACAAAACACAATGTGGTCAAAATACTTACTGCTGGGTAGATACAAAGATTATGTTCATGTATTTTTTTCTCCTGGCTTTACTGCTCTCATACATTACACAATTTCATGTTTGAAATAAACGATGCCTCTAACTGACAGACCACTTCATGTTTGAAAAACACACTTCAGGTTTTCTTCCCAGAATTATTCCACCCCAGAATAATTCTGTCACAAACAAAAAGGTGTGAAATTAGAATGTGGTCACCATAACAACAGGCAAAGTTGATAACAATTGAGAGGCGTTCTAGAACATTCTACATGGATACAGGGGAATTAACCAAGTGAATAATTAGGTTTGAGCCTACATGTAAACTAGTCTTTACACCAAGAAATGACCATAACCATGGACACATGGTCAACTTGATATATGGTTTCTTTGCTACACATGACTTGATGAAATGTAAATAATGCTTCAGAGACTACATCAGCATATGTATTCTTTGCACAGGTATCCATGTTGCAACTGGTCGAGTGACTGATGAAGTGATGAAGTTGGGATTAAACCATTATTTCTTGAGGAAAGTGTTAGCTTGTTAAATAAAAACAAACAACCGTTTATGTGATGTATGATAGACGACACTTTGAATACTAACCAAGTATAGGTGTCGTGTAAATTGCATGTACTGTTCACATATTGGATGAAATGTGTTAATTTGATAACATTCACACTACTCATAGTGAAAGTGGACTATTCCAAACGAATGTTCTTGCTTGTTTCCCCAGTGGAAGTACATGACGTCACTGTAGTTGTTTTGGAGAGAAGAAAAGGGCACAGACGGAAGATTTACCCAAAATAATACCGGGTTCGACAGATTTTTATGACCAAAGTATAATTTTTTACGTTTTGAATCATGTCTACTCCGGCTAGAAGACGACTTATGAGAGATTTCAAAAGGTAGTGCAACGTTTTGGCTCTGCTTTTGTGTGTTGTATTTAGCTAGCTAACGCGTTAGCTAATTTGAGGCCTGCAGTACATGTACACTGTTGTTTGTAGGTAACGTTAGCTAATCATAGAGCCAGTCATTAATTGAGTTCTTTGTACTGGCTGTCTGATATCTAACCAGTTGTAGTACTAGATCAATAATGTTGCTTCAATTAGCCAGCTAGAATGCATGCTAGAACTACATTGCCATACAGATGTTAGCTATCTAACCAGCTAACGTTAACTTGTTTTTTATTTTTTTTTATAGCTAGGTACATCTAGCTAAATCGAACTCGTCAGTCCCTCTGCATTTAGCTAACGTTAGATAGTTTAGTAAGGGAATTAAACTCTTAGTTAGCCAAAGACTTAGTAAGTTAATAACGTTAGATACAAATCAAATAAATTTGGTAGGTATCGATAAAAAAGGCTGTGCTAGCTGAGTTAAACTACTAGTAAACTAGCTAGGTTGCTAATCAATTTCAATTCAATTCAATTCAAGGGCTTTATTGGCATGGGAAACATGTGTTAACATTGCCAAAGCAAGTGAGGTAGACAACATACAAAGTGAAAATATAAAGTGAAAAACAACAAAAATTAACAGTAAACATTACACATACAGAGGTTTCAAAACAGTAAAGACATTACAAATGTCATATTATATATATATATACAGTGTTTTAACAATGTACAAATGGTTAAAGGACACAAGATAAAATAAATAAGCATAAATATGGGTTGTATTTACAATGGTGTGTGTTCTTCACTGGTTGCCCTTTTCTCGTGGCAACAGGTCACAAATCTTGCTGCTGTGATGGCACACTGTGGAATTTCACCCAGTAGATATGGGAGTTTTTCAAATTTGGATTTGTTTTCGAATTCTTTGTGGATCTGTGTAATCTGAGGGAAATATGTCTCTCTAATATGGTCATACATTGGGCAGGAGGTTAGGAAGTGCAGCTCAGTTTCCACCTCATTTTGTGGGCAGTGAGCACATAGCCTGTCTTCTCTTGAGAGCCATGTCTGCCTACGGCGGCCTTTCTCAATAGCAAGGCTATGCTCACTGAGTCTGTACATAGTCAAAGCTTTCCTTAATTTTGGGTCAGTCACAGTGGTCAGGTATTCTGCCGCTGTGTACTCTCTGTTTAGGGCCAAATAGCATTCTAGTTTGCTCTGTTTTTTTGTTAATTCTTTCCAATGTGTCAAGTAATTATCTTTTTGTTTTCTCATGATTTGGTTGGGTCTAATTGTGCTGTTGTCCTGGGGCTCTGTAGGGTGTGTTTGTGTTTGTGAACAGAGCCCCAGGACCAGCTTGCTTAGGGGACTCTTCTCCAGGTTCATCTCTCTGTAGGTGATGGCTTTGTTATGGAAGGTTTGTGAATCACTTCCTTTTAGGTGGTTGTAGAATTTAACGGCTCTTTTCTGGATTTTGATAATTAGTGGGTATCGGCCTAATTCTGCTCTGCATGCATTATTTGGTGTTCTACGTTGTACACGGAGGATATTTTTGCAGAATTCTGCGTGCAGAGTCTCAATTTGGTGTTTGTCCCATTTTGTGAAGTCTTGGTTGGTGAGCGGACCCCAGACCTCACAACCATAAAGGGCAATGGGCTCTATGACTGATTCAAGTATTTTTAGCCAAATCCTAATTGGTATGTTGAAATTTATGTTTCTTTTGATGGCATAGAATGCCCTTCTTGCCTTGTCTCTCAGATCGTTCACAGCTTTGTGGAAGTTACCTGTGGCGCTGATGTTTAGGCCAAGGTATGTATAGTTTTTTGTGTGCTCTAGGGCAACAGTGTCTAGATTGAATTTGTATTTGTGGTCCTGGTGACTGGACCTTTTTTGGAACACCATTATTTTGGTCTTACTGAGATTTACTGTCAGGGCCCAGGTCTGACAGAATCTGTGCATAAGATCTAGGTGCTGCTGTAGGCCCTCCTTGGTTGGTGACAGAAGCACCAGATCATCGGCAAACAGCAGACATTTGACTTCGGATTCTAGCAGGGGGAGGCCGGGTGCTGCAGACTTTTCTAGTGCCCGCGCCAATTCGTTGATATATATGTTGAAGAGGGTGGGGCTTAAACTGCATCCCTGTCTAACCCCACGACCCTGTGTGAAGAAATGTGTGTGTTTTTTGCCAATTTTAACCGCACACTTGTTGTTTGTGTACATGGATTTTATAATGTCGTATGTTTTACCCCCAACACCACTTTCCATCAGTTTGTATAGCAGACCCTCATGCCAGATTGAGTCGAAGGCTTTTTTGAAATCAACAAAGCATGAGAAGACTTTGCCTTTGTTTTGGTTTGTTTGGTTGTCAATTAGGGTGTGCAGGGTGAATACATGGTCTGTTGTACGGTAATTTGGTAAAAAGCCAATTTGACATTTGCTCAGTACATTGTTTTCATTGAGGAAATGTACGAGTCTGCTGTTAATAATAATGCAGAGGATTTTCCCAAGGTTACTGTTGACACATATTCCACGGTAGTTATTGGGGTCAAATTTGTCTCCACTTTTGTGGATTGGGGTGATCAGTCCTTGGTTCCAAATATTGGGGAAGATGCCAGAGCTAAGTATGATGTTAAAGAGTTTTAGTATAGCCAATTGGAATTTGTTGTCTGTATATTTGATCATTTCATTGAGGATACCATCAACACCACAGGCCTTTTTGGGTTGGAGGGTTTTTATTTTGTCCTGTAACTCATTCAATGTAATTGGATAATCCAGTGGGTTCTGGTAGTCTTTAATAGATGATTCTAAGATCTGTATTTGATCATGTATATGTTTTTGCTCTTTATTCTTTGTTATAGAGCCAAAGAGATTGGAGAAGTGGTTTACCCATACATCTCCATTTTGGATAGATAATTCTTCTTGTTGTTGTTTGTTTAGTGTTTTCCAATTTTCCCAGAAGTGGTTAGAGTCTATGGATTCTTCAATTGCATTGAGCTGATTTCTGACATGCTGTTCCTTCTTTTTCCGTAGTGTATTTCTGTATTGTTTTAGTGATTCACCATAGTGAAGGCGTAGACTCAGGTTTTCCGGGTCTCTATGTTTTTGGTTGGACAGGTTTCTCAATTTCTTTCTTAGATTTTTGCATTCTTCATCAAACCATTTGTCATTATTGTTAATTTTCTTCGGTTTTCTATTTGAGATTTTTAGATTTGATAGGGAAGCTGAGAGGTCAAATATACTGTTAAGATTTTCTACTGCCAAGTTTACACCTTCACTATTACAGCGGAACGTTTTACCCAGGAAATTGTCTAAAAGGGATTGAATTTGTTGTTGCCTAATTGTTTTTTGGTAGGTTTCCAAACTGCATTCCTTCCATCTATAGCATTTCTTAATGTTACTCAGTTCCTTTGGCTTTGATGCCTCATGATTGATTATTGCTCTGTTTAAGTAGACTGTGATTTTGCTGTGGTCTGATAGGGGTGTCAGTGGGCTGACTGTGAACGCTCTGAGAGACTCTGGGTTGAGGTCGGTGATAAAGTAGTCTACAGTACTACTGCCAAGAGATGAGCTATAGGTGTACCTACCATAGGAGTCCCCTCGAAGCCTACCGTTGACTATGTACATACCCAGCGTGCGACAGAGCTGCAGGAGTTGTGACCCGTTTTTGTTGGTTATGTTGTCATAGTTGTGCCTAGGGGGGCATATGTGGGAGGGAATGCTGTCACCTCCAGGCAGGTGTTTGTCCCCCTGTGTGCTTAGGGTGTCAGGTTCTTGTCCGGTTCTGGCATTTAGGTCGCCACAGACTAGTACATGTCCCTGGGCCTGGAAATGATTGATTTCCCCCTCCAGGATGGAGAAGCTGTCTTCATTAAAATATGGGGATTCTAGTGGGGGGATATAGGTAGCACACAGGAGGACATTTTTCTCTGTTAGGATAATTTCCTTTTGAATTTCTAGCCAAATGTAAAATGTTCCTGTTTTGATTAATTTAATGGAGTGAGTTAGGTCTGCTCTATACCAAATTAGCATACCCCCTGAGTCCCTTCCCTGTTTCACACCTGGTAGTTTGGTGGATGGGACTACCAGCTCTCTGTAACCTAGAGGGCAACCAGTGGGTCCGTCTCCTCTATACCAGGTTTCTTGCAGGATGACAATGTCTGTATTACCGATTTCTTTGGTGAAGTCCGGGTTTCTGCTCTTTAGGCCAAAGGCAGATGACCTCAGGCCTTGGATATTCCATGATAATATAGTGAAGGCTTTTTGTTCCATAGAGTGTCCAATGTTGTTGGTCGTGGTTTGGCCTCAGGCCAGTAAGTGTGAGCAGAGCCTGCTGAGCATCTGGTACATGCCATTGGCTTCGGCGAGTGTGAGAGTGGGGGTTGGGACTGTTTGCCCGCTCACTACCTGGGCGTATGTGTGGCTTCCATGTTGAGGCCCTCTTTGCGGGGGTGGGGTGCATGGGGTGGGCAGGAGTGGCATAGGTCTGACCTGGGTGGGCCTAAATGGGGTGTGGGCATGGTTGACGTGGGGGGGTGTTGATTGGTTGGGGTGGGGGTGTGGATGTGTCTGGGTGTACTGTGGTCTGGATGTAATTCCTCTTGGCGTGGGTCCTCTATGTGTAGGTCCAGGGGGGGGTCCTGCAGATCTGGGAGGGTGTCTCGCTGGTCTGGATGGGGTGTCTATTGATCTGTTGCTCCTGTGTGAAGTGTTGGGGATACGTTTGAGAGCGATGTCCTTTAGAGTTCGGGCAAAGGTGGGCACTGCTGCCTTGTAGAGGTGGACCTGGTCATAGAGGCTGTTCAAGTCCAGGGTGGAGTGGTGGGCCAGGAAAACGTTTGGTTTTGAGGCACAGTCACGGGAAATACTTGCATTTACCCGCTGTATTGTGGCAGGGTGGAAGTCTTTTCGTGGTAGCAGGGTGGAGATAACCACTTGTGCGTTGGGGAAAGTAGAAGAAGCCTTTTCAATCACTCTCTTCAGTGCTGTGGCCACTCTTTCCTGCAGTGCTCTCAGGTCGTTTGTGCCTGTGTGTATTATTATGTGGCTGGGTGAGCCTAGTTTGGCCTCAGACAGAAGGTCGAGG
Source organism: Oncorhynchus mykiss (assembly GCF_013265735.2). Taxonomy (NCBI): domain Eukaryota; kingdom Metazoa; phylum Chordata; class Actinopteri; order Salmoniformes; family Salmonidae; genus Oncorhynchus; species Oncorhynchus mykiss. Next base: position 15,176,531 of record NC_048574.1, read on the forward strand.
GCACGCTGGGTGTTTGGACACCAGAGTTTAGACACACTGTGTTTGGGAAAAAGTTTTTTTTCTTCTATATATTTCCCATTTGAGTCCATAAGTAGTACAATCTGTGTCTTGTGTTTGTCCTCAGTGGGTGTGGGGGGGTTGTCAAAAGGGCTATCAGGGTGGCTGACAGGGGGGGTGCTCAGAGGGGGTGAGAGCCTCTGGGCTTGGGGTTCTTCATTTGTCTGTTCTGCTGTGATTTCGACTCTATGGTCAGGGTCTGGTGTGGACTGTTCTGCTGTGGTGTCGACTCTATGTTCAGGGTCTGGTGTGGACTGTTCTGCTGTGGTGTCGAGACTTTTGTTGGGTGCTGAAGTGGGCTGTTCTGCTGGCTTCTCTGTGGGGGTGGCCACCTCTCTAGTGGGTTGTTCTCTGTCACACGCCGTCCCCATCAACTTCTCCTCCATCCCCCTCAACCTCTCCTCCACCAGCAGTCTGATACTCTCCTCTAGTGCTCTGTTCTGCTCCTCTTTCTCCTGTTGTATTTGTCTCACCACTGTCCAAAGTGCAGATATGTCTCTGTCCACCTCCAGCTCTCCGGGTCTGGTTAAGGGGCTGTTGTTGTGCTGGACTGTTGTCTGGGTCTGCGCTGACTGAAGTGTAATCACCTGCTGTTCCAGCTCCACCTGTCTTACCTCCAGCTGGGTGAATTTGTCCTTCATTTCAATGAGGGAGTGGTAATCTGTGCTGGGAGGTTGACTCTCCACTGGGGGTTGCTCATCTGTGGGGTTACATAATGAAGAGGTCTGGTCTGACCCGCTCTGTGTGGGGGTATCATTATCAAGGCAGAGCTTCTCCTGCTGGGCTAATTCTTTGATTAGGTGAAAGTCCAGCTGAAACTGTTTGTGGTTATTCTGTACCATTACTGATCCGGATTTATAGATATTTATATTACTTAACTCAGAGTCCTCGTTATCAAGTATTCTGAGTTTCCACCCCTCGTTAATCCCCCCTCTCGTAACAAAGGGGTAGTGTGCTAATATAGCACTGTGCCATGCCAGGGGATGGTTTGTGTGGAAGATGAGGTTGCTGATGTTCCCATTTTTGTAATAGTCAGCAAAAAGTGTCTCTTGATTTTCCATAAGGAGCTTCTTCTTGTGGTCTTTTCTTGCCTTATCATTCTTTACATGCAAAGGGTACTGTATTTTAATTACCTCTGAACAGCGGGAGGGAGCTTCTAAGGCCTCTCCATTTGGTTGGGGTAGACTGTGTGACTCTCCTGCCATTGTTGGGCTAATGGGCTTTGACACCTCTCACTTGACACGTCAGTGCTAGTTGAAGCTGTATCAAGCTTGGCAGAATTATGTTAGAATTCAGTCCTTATAAAGTAATGTTGTGTATTTTTCTTCTTGGCTTTTGGAAATAAAATATTGTTTCAGACTAAACATTACTCACTCAGTTACAGGTTGGATGGTGTTTTCAGGTTTCTGTTGTTTTCCAGAGAATTTGCTGTATAGGGTAAAAAATCCTTGGTTGTTGTGAACTTTCCAGGTGATTCCGTAATTCCGTCCAAAATGAGGTTGTAGGTTTTAAGTTTTGATTTGAAGTAGGGGTTATGTTGAAGAGGGTAGAATCCAGTATGTGTTCCTGACAAAAAATCCAAGTTTATCTAACTCCTAACCTATCTTTTTTAAAGAAAATGCTGAAAAATGCAGGAGCTCTGATCCTGACCTCTGCTCTGCCTCTCTGTCTCTCTCTATCTCTCTCTATCTCTCTCTAATCTCAGTGTACTGATGGCCGGACAGGTGTTACACAACCCTAATTTCTGATTGTGTTGCCCTGCTCTTGTATGCCGTTCCAGACCTATGAATTTAGGGACAACATTCAGCAACATTTTATCTAGGCAATAGTATAAGTATTCAGTTATGTGAAAGGAAAAACTCCAAAAATTGGGATTAGGCATAGATTTCAGAAGGAGGCCTTTATTCCTGATGAGGACAAACCCACCTGGCCAGGGCTTCATGTAAAGCCCCGGCAGCTACCGTCTGTTTGATTCCAGATGGCATCTGCCTGGGCAAGCCAATTAGTTACACTATAGCAGCTCAATGTCTGTCTCCAGAAGAGTCTGTAGCACACCTGCCAATGGAAAAAGGTGATACTTAGGAACTCCATGGAGACTCGTGTAGATGTGCATATACAGTTGAAGTCAGAAGTATACATTTAAACTCAGTTTTTCCTGACATTTGATCCTAGTAAAAATTCCCTGTCTTAGGTCAGTTAGGATCACCACTTTATTTTAAGAATGTGAAATGTCAGAATAATAGTAGTGATTTATTTCAGCTTTTATTTCTTTCATCACATTCCCAGTGGGTCTACATACACTCAATTAGTATTTGGTAGCATTGCCTTTAAATTGTTTCACTTGAGTCAAACGTTTTGGGTGGCCTTCCACAAGCTTCCCACAATAAGTTGGGTGATTTTTGGCCCATTCCTCCTGAAAGAGCTGGTGTAACTGAGTCAGGTTTGTAAGCCTCCTTGCTCGCACATGCTTTTTCAGTTCTGCCCACATATTTTCTATAGGATTGAGGTCAGGGCTTTGTGATGGCCACTCCAATACCTGGACTTTGTTGTCCTTAAGCCATTTTGCCACAACTTTGGAAGTATGCTTGAGGTCATTGTCCATTTGGAAGATCCATTTTACAACCAAGCTTTAACTTCCTGACTGATGTATTGATGTTGCTTCAATAAATATTCACTTCATTTTCCTACCTCATGATGCCATCTATTTTGTGAAGTGCACCAGTCCCTCCTGCAGTAAAGCACCCCCATAACATGTTGCTGCCACCCCCGTGCTTCACGGTTGGGATGAGGTTCTTCGGGTTGCAAGCCTCCCCCTTTTTCCTCCAAACATAACGATGGTCATTATGGCCAAACAGTTCTATTTTTGTTTCATCAGACCAGAGAACATTTCTCCAAAAAGTACGATCTTTGTCCCCATGTGCAGTTGCAAACCGTAGTCTGGCTTTTATTATTGTTTTGGAGCAGTGGCTTTTTCCTTGCTGAGCGGCCTTTCAGGTTGTCGATATAGGACTCGTTTAACTGTGGATATCGATACTTTTGTACCTGTTTCCTCCAGCATCTTCACAAGGTCCTTTGCTGTGCTGGGATTGATTTGCACTTCTCACACCAAAGTACATTCATCTCTAGGAGACAGAACGAGTCTCATTCCTGAGTGGTATGACGGTTGCGTGGTGCCATGGTGTTTATACTTGCAAACTATTGTTTGTACAGATGAACGTAGTACCTTCAGGTGTTTGGAAATGGCTCCCACGGATGAACCAGACTTGTTACTATGTTTTTTGGGGGGTCTTGGCTGATTTTATTTTTATTTTCCCATGATGTCAAGCAAAGAGGCATTGAGTTTGAAGGTAGGCCTTGAAATACATCCACAGGTACACCTCCAATTGACTCAAATGATGTCAAATAGCCTATCAGAAACTTCTAAAGCCATGACATTTTCTGGAATTTTCCAAGCTGTTTGAAGGCAGTCAACTTAGTGTAAACTTCTGACCCACTGGAGTTGTGATACAGTGAATTATGAGTGACGACATCTGTCTGTAAACAATTCTTGGAAATATTACTTGTCATGCACAAAGTAGATGTCCGAACTGACTTTCCAAAACTATAGTTTGTTAACAAGAAATTTGTGGAGTGGTTAAAAAACAAGTTTTAATGACTTCAACCTAAGTGTATGTAAACTTCTGATTTCAACTGTATAGTAACATTATAATCCTATTCTACCCTACCCTACTCTACTTGGCTGCCTCTGCCACCAATAGGCCTTGGAGCGTGGAGCATTCATAAGCATTGTGTGTTTGATCAATGGTTTTTTGAATTATATCTCACAGAACACATACTGGTAGAACTACATTGTTCATAAGATATTTATTTGTTATTTGTAGCCTATATCACAAGTCAAGTATCTGACAGCATCAAGATTTCCTTGCAGGGAACAACAACATTACCTTACTACCCTAATAAAGCATAATTAAAATGTGACTCACAATGGATAGCAGCACTGCAGTAGCCTTTCATTTTACAGTGGGTAGGGAGCTAACAGTAAATGGGGTTAATTGTGGTGGTATTTTCTGTAGAGACTTGTAGATGGATCTGAGAAATACAGTTTACCTTGTGCATGAAGGAAAGCTGTTAAAGTTAGATTTTTTTTGGAATGACACTGCTGGATTTAGTGACAAAATATGCTAGACAAGTTGGATAATTTTGTCTGTAAAATTAATTATGTGAGTAATGGCAGTGGAAACACCTTTTTTCATGTGCCAATATTGATATTAGAGTTTGACCGATTTATGATTTTTCAACGCTGACACAGATTATTGGAGGACCAAAAAAAGGCCGACACTGGTAAATCGGCCGATTTATTTGTAATAATGACAATTACAATAATACTGAATGAACACTTATTTTGACTTAATATAATACATCAATCAAATAAATTTAGCCTCATGAGTCTTCAATATTCCCAGGTAAGATGTTTTAGGTTGTAGTTATTATAGTAATTATAGGACTATTTCTCTGTCTACCATTTGTATTTAATTAACCTTTGACTATTGGATGTCCTTATAGGCACTTTAGTATTGCCAGTGTAACAGTATAGCTTCTGTCCCTCTCCTCGCTCCACCCTGGGCTCGAACCAGGAACACAACGACAACAGCCACCCTCGAAGCAGCGTTACCCATGCAGAGCAAGGGGAACAACCACTCCAAGTCTCAGAGCGAGTGACGTTTGAAACGCTATTAGCGCGCACCCCGCTAACTAGCTAGCCATTTCACATCGGTTACACAAGCCTAATCTCGGGAGTTGATAGGCTTGAAGTCATAAACAGCGCAATGCTTGACGCACAACGAAGAGCTGTTGGCAAAACGCACGAAAGTGCTGTTTGAATGAATGCTTACGAGCCTGCTGCTGCCTACCATCGCTCAGTCATACTGCTCTATCAAATCATAGACTTAGTTATAACATGATAACACACAGAAATACGAGCCTTAGGTCATTAATATGGTCGAATTCGGGAACTATCATCTCCAAAACAAGACGTTTATTCTTTCAGTGAAATACGGGAACCGTTCCGTATTTTATCTAAGGGGTGGCATCCATTAGTCTAAATATACTTGTTACATTGCACAACCTTCAATGTTATGTCATAATTCCATAAAATTCTGGCAAATTAGGCGGCCCAAACTGTTGCATATACACTGACTGCGTGCAATGAACGCAAGAGAAGTGACACAATTTCACCTGGTTAATATTGCCTGCTATCCTGGATTTCTTTTAGCTAAATATGCAGGTTTAAAAATATATACTTCTGTGTATTGATTTTAAGAAAGGCATTGATGTTCATGGTTAGGTACACATTGGAGCAACGATACGCACCGCATCGATTATATGCAACGCAGGACACGCTAGATGAACTAGTAATATCAACCATGTGTAGTTAACTAGTGATTATGATTGTTTTTTATAAGATTAAGTTTAATGCTAGCTAGCAACTTACCTTGGCTTACTGCATTCGCGTAACAGGCGGTCTCCTCGTGGAATGCAATGAGGCACGTGGTTAGAGCGTTGGACTAGTTAACTGTAAGGTTGCAAGATTGAATCCCCTGAGCTGACAAGGTGAAAATCTGTCGTTCTGCCCCTGAACGAGGCAGTTAACCCACCGTTCCTAGGCCGTCATCTAAAATAAGAATGTGTTAACTGACTTGCCTAGTTAAATAAAGATTAAATAAAGGTGTATAATTGTATTTTTTTTAATGGCCAAATCGGTGTCCAAAAATACCGATTTCCGATTATGAAAACTTGAAATTGGCCCTAATTAATCGGCCATTACGATTAATCGGTCAACCTCTAATTGATATTATAACCATCATATCGAATATGTTGTGTGATCCTCCCACTGTGAAAGCATTCAGTTTATTAGGCTACAGATGAAATTGGTGAAAGTGCAAGGTGATGAGCCTTTCCAATAAATATTGAGGGTCTTATTCTGGTGACATGTTTGATGCTTGGCTGCCGTTTGACAACAAAAAATATATAATTATTTTGTCCATAATAATCTCATGTAGGTGGCCTACCTGCACTGTATCTGTGAGCTGTTGGCTAGAGCACAGGTTCAAAGATCTGAGTGGGGACATTCACTATAACGCAACATTTCTTTTGTGACAAAACATCAGTAGCTTTGAAAATACATGGGAATTTAAGCGCAAGTTATTTTTATGTGCAATATGCTATCACACACAGCCTTTTATCTGCAACAAGTCAATTTGATGGACACATCATTGGTGGGAAAATGTGCATATTTTTTATGTGCACTATGCTATCACGCACAGCCTTTTATCTGCAACAAGTCAATTTGATGGACACATCATTGGTGGGAAAATGTGCATATTTTTTATGTGCACTATGCTATCACGCACAGCCTTTTATCTGCAACAAGTCAATTTGATGGACACATAATTGGTGGGAAAATGTGCATATTTTTTATGTGCAGATTTTAGAATATTTGCATTAAAATCTGTCACCAATCCAATGGAAACCTAGCAATAGCATTTCAGTTGAACTATTTTCTTGTTCACATAACTTTTGTACTCAATGGTAGAAGAAGGCACATAGATATCATCTTGTTTCTATCTGGGTTTTAAGTTTAATTCTATTGTTTCCTCTCCGTTTCTCTTTCCTCAGACTTCAAGAAGACCCACCAACTGGTGTGAGTGGTGCTCCATCAGAGAATAACATCATGCTTTGGAACGCGGTTATTTTTGGGTGAGTGTTCTAAAGCCATCCTTCTCATTTTGCCAGTCTGATCATCCTGGCATGGCACCAGGACTGTACGGATAACGTGGATATGGGCAAATTGAGCTGTGGTTTAGTCAGAGAGAGAGAGGGAGGGGTGTGTGTGTGTGTGTGTGTGTGTGTGTGTGTGTGTGTTGGCTGAGGGTTAGGCTAGATGGTGACATGTAGTTGTTGAGCTGTGGAAGGCCAGTGTGCCATATATAAAGTTAATTAGAAATGAGAGCATTTGTATTAATCCCAGTAATGTATGGTATTGTCATTCTCATTAATTGACCTTCTATTGTAATGTGCTATTAATAGTCCGTATCAAGATTGTAATTGTTACAACGGGGGAGTGTATAAGGAGTGGTATTGTGGCAATATGTTTGTTTTGGTAGTCAGGGTCAAATCGCTAATATGAATTTGTTACAGTGTAAGTAATTGTTCCTCCCTTTATTTGCAGGCCTGTGGCTACACCGTTTGAGGATGGTAAGTAAAAATGTTTTACTAAATCAATTACTAAACTTAGTTTATCATAATATTACTTTAACTCTTGAACTGGTTGCAATCGTCCTAACCAAGAGCAAAGTCAGTCTTTGTATTCTTTTGGGGTCCCGAGTGGTGCAGCGGTCTAATGCACTGTATCACATCCGGCTGTGATTGGGAGTCCCACAGGGCGGCGCACAATTGGCCCAGCGTCGTCAAGGTTTGGCCTGGATAGGCCATCATTGTAAATAAGAATTTGTTCTTAACTCACTTGCCTAGTTAAAGGTTAAAAAAATAATAATACTAAATACATTCTAAAGTGTGATATATTTTGACAGGTTCATGACTCTGCTGCCTTTTGAGTTTTGCATATATACTGGGTGAGCCTTCATATTCAGGCTTATATTAGTCATGTCAGACTGGTGGGAGTGGACAAGACATTTATTTTGTCTCAATAAAGGCTGACCCTGTAAAACAACACGTCACATACACCGGATAGGTACAATGAAAACTCATTTTTTTCTACTTGTCTCCGCAGGAACTTTTAAGCTTGTGATAGAATTTTCAGAAGAGTACCCTAACAAGCCACCCACGGTTCGATTTATCTCCAAAATGTTTCACCCAAATGGTAAGAGAGTCCTTATGGACACATTCAAGATGTCCTAAATACTTTAGCCATGTTCTTGATGGGATAGGGAACACATTATGAACTTTTCAGCATTTCGCTTTTTAATGAGAGTAAGCTATTCTGTTTCATGATTGTGTATAAATGTTTCTTAGAAATTAAAACAATCATTTTGATCTCGTAGTTTATGCAGATGGCAGTATATGTTTAGACATCCTTCAGAATCGTTGGAGCCCCACATATGATGTGTCGTCCATTCTGACGTCTATCCAGGTTGGTTTGTAATCCTCTCCTCTATCAGTCTGACATCATAATGTGTTTCTATATTTTACTTCATTGTTGTTTTGCAGTATGTTCTGTGGGGAAAACGATTCACTGCAGAGTAGATATCTGATCATAGCAGCAACCTTTGGGTCACACCTTATTTGGATAGTCCATCTGTAGATGGTCATACTATCGGTTGATAAGCAAACTGCTTGCTAAGTTTACGGTTAGAGTAAGGGCTAGTAGATAGTCCAGCTGTAGATTTTGTGGTATTTCTGCTCCTCGATATTCATAAGACTGTGACTCAGCTACCTCACTAAAGGTGTAGGGTTCAAGAACCCACACACTTTTTCATAATGGTGTAGGGTCCAAGAACCCCACACTTTCATACCGGTGTAGGGGTCCAAGAACCACACTTTTTTTATATTGGTGTAGGGTACAAGAACCAGTTTCATACCGGTACATTCAATCACTCTTTTTGTGTGTGTGTGTCGACAGTCGCTGTTGGATGAGCCAAATCCTAACAGTCCAGCAAACAGCCAGGCTGCACAGCTTTATCAAGAAAACAAGCGGGAGTATGAGAAGAGAGTTTCTGCCATCGTGGAGCAGAGCTGGGTGGACTCCTAACACATCTTCCACCCCGGCTTCTCATCACTCGTATCAAATACTTACATCTTTCATTTAGCTCCTCCAAGAAAAGAAGTCAACATCAGAAGAACTAAAGTGCCACCAGAAAATAATAAAAAAAACAAGTAGGGACTTTTACTTGCTTGCCAATACAACTGAGGAAAATCTGATTATTATTTTTTTTTTATTGCATGATGTGAAATAAGTTATTGCAAGCATAATTTGTAATACATATTTTTTGTTGGATTGATGCTGTTACTGTTTAGTTTATACAGACTTTTTTAACATCTCTTGGTTTGAACAGAACTTAATTGGTAGAAAACCATAAAACATTATTTGTTGAGTGGCTTCCTCAAATTCTGCATTGTTTGTCATGTAGCATTAATTTGAAACCAATTGTCCAGCTATAAAGCAGACAGATTCTCTTGCCCCAATCCTGGTAGTAGTTTCAAATTACCTTCCTGAATAAAAGGAGTCAGTACTATTCATCACGATAACTAGGGCATTCTGCATGTTGACAATAATAAAGAAACTGGTCGCCAACCTTTTCTAAAAGATGGCTGATGTGATCTGTAACAGTTTTATCGAGTTCAAGTACAGTGGCACTTGTAAGAGGACATTTGGAGTTTGGCTCATCTAGGAACATGGACAGATAGTGGAAACCAGACATCAGGACTACAGAGTAAGGGCTGATTGCAACACAAATCCATGCATCTGCTTTTTCTCCAAGCCTGGAAATGTTTTTTTTCACGCTTGCATTTCTCTTCACTTTATCTTCTACCCAATGAAAGGTAGCTTGCTTGAGATTTTTTTGTTGTGACAGACAGTACGGGTCATATTGTAGCTCATGGTTTATTTCACCTTAGGAGAAGGGATGTGTTATACATTTGTGAATTTACTCTAAAAACAAAACAATGTTATATATGCTGTATAAACATAAAACACATTTTTCAGACTTTGAGATGATTTTGATTTCAGCTCATTTGTTTTGAGTGCAGCTGTGGCATTGTGTGTCATATGTGGAGGGATATTCAACTCTTACACTACAAGGTCCAGAGCCTGCTGGTTCTTTTCTACCTGATGTCCCAGGTCTAAATTAGTCTCTGATTAGAGGGGAACAATGAAAAAAGGAGTGGAACTGGTTGAGGTCCAGAGTTGATGGGACTAGGGTAAATAATCCTCATCCCTGCATCCTCAATGGGGAGTAGCAGGCCACCAGGAACCTCCCAAGAGCCAAATGCAGACCGGGGATCTGTGGGAATGTGCAACCAGAGGTAGTAGATAAGACGGACAGGGGGCAGTGTTCCCCTTAATGCCCAATGGGCACGCTCCAGGGCCTGATGTGTGTGGTGAATTCATAAAACTGTTTAAGAACCAAACGGAGCAAAACAAGCTTCTGTTGAACATATTCAAGTAGGTCCTTTCATTACGCTGATTCTATTGCAAAACATTTTGCAATGGAGAACACAATTTTGGCTCACAGTAGGACTCATTCAGGTAGGTCCCTCCGTTTCGTATGCTCAGTTTGGTTCTTAAGCGGTTTCTGTAATTAATTGAATACACCCCTGGAGTGTATTCATTATGTCAGTTGTAAAATGTTTCTTATACGGAACGGGGACAGACCTATCTGAATTTGTTTGATAGAAACTTGTTTGTTGCAAAAAGGTTCAGTTTCCTACAATTTGGACTTAACTACATCCCAGCACAAACTGTAGAAAGCACATTGGCGCAGAAGATCTGAGGTTTATCCCCTCTCGTTAAATGGGTTTTGAGGAGGCAAAGGGGAGGAATCAAGGTAGTACAATGTTAACCCTGGGGTAATTTGGGAGAACATGTGAAGACCAAATGGAAAGCCCTTTTCTGGTCACCTTCAAAATGGAATTTGAATCTGAGATGCACCGCTGCAGACTTTGAACATATAAAAAGCGTAAATCACACGGCATATTCCTGGCCGTACCATGCTTTGTTCTTGCAACATTTTCCCACCCATTTTATTCTCATAATGGGCCTCGAGTTTATTAGATATTGAATCAGGCAAGTCACCTAAAATTATTTTAATGTATAAAATGTTTAGCTTGTGTTACATGTTGTAATACACAAAAAAATTAAAAACAAGAAGCTTGCATGTTATTAAAATAACATCTTAAAACCATATGCAGCTGAGTAAAGTTGGACAGTAACGTAATCCATCCATAACGGAGCAGGTCATCCATCCATTCATCGTTTCTGAAGGAGGGAGACAAAATGATTATGGTTGTGTCTCCTTACACTGTTACCTTGCCTCCTTTGGTCTGTTTTGGAAGGCATAGCTAGAGACTAGACACCAGCCTAATTGCTTTCAACTGTCTTATCGTTTCTAGATTTGTGTTCATGAAAGAAGGCAAGGCAGGAAGAGGAAGCATTATTTTGATATGAAATATAACCAACCTGATTTTTCATGATCTCATCTCTGGTTTTGAAAACAGGGGCATCCTCCACAACAATTCCTTCGGCCATTTCATTCACTTTCTCCAAGAGGTCTGGACTGTATCTGAGAGAACATACAGGAACAGCAGTTAGTCAGCTACCTATATTGCATGCCATACATTTGGTATATTAAGTTAAAATGCATTTTAGCTAAATAGCAAGTCAAGAAGTCAATGCACGCGATGAGTATTTATTGTTAACTCACCGACAGCCAAGAAACACGTTGTTGGCCCATACCATGGACAAAGCAAGCAGCTGATCAATGTGTGGGTCCTCAAAGTCGTTTATATTTCTGAATAGGAAGGCCCTCCTGGCCTTCCAATGTTTTTCACTTTCGGAGATACCACGATATGTATCTACAAGCTCGGACAAATGCCTGTTTTGTTCAATGAATTCCTCGATATCACCCTCGGCCATTTCGACAAGTACACAAGACTTCCTAACACAAAAATGATTGTACGCAGAAGCAGAACCGAAGGCAGGAAGCTTTTCCTTCTATGGTATTCTGGCGGTCTGCCATCTACTGGATGGGGTGAAAACTGATAAACGTTTACTCAAAATAACAGGGATAAGGGAAAGGTGAAAAAAGATACTTCTAAATGTCTAAAGTAAACAAAAACTTTACTCCTTCAGTCGGATTAAAAGGTATATTCAGATCCCTACACGGGCTCAGGAACCTGGGAGGGGTGGCCTCTTCATTCAGTATTCCCTGTAACAATTTCGCCTGTCCTGGAGATCCAGAAAGCATTTTGCTGCCTTCACAATGATATCTAGCTTCTTAGATTTTTTATTCGTTTGAGTAGTTCAATTTATTACTTGCGCAATAAATGTTACAAAGTCCACCTTCTTCACTGTTAAGCCGAAACCATGTCAAAACTTGCGTGCGAGAGTAAAAAGCGTCAATTCACATACACTGCGTAGTGTATGCCAACTTAATTGTCATGAGAATCCATAATAAACAGTTGTATTTGTTATGTTCGCTATGTAGCCCTTGTATATTTTTGTTGTCTGCTCCTTTAGACTCACCGTATCTGTCATATGGGAGCCACTGTACCTGCATGGCTGCATTAAACAGTTACGTTTTAAGGCTCCCGAGTGGCACTACATTTTAGTGCATAATGCGTCACTGCAGGCCCTGGTTCCAATCCAGGCTGCGTCACACCCGGCAGTGATTGGGAGTCCCATTGGGTGGCGCACAATTGGCTCAATGTCGTCGGTGTTTGGCCGGGGTAGGCTGTCATTGTAAAAATCCTATTGTTCTCAACTGACTTGCCTAGTTAAATAAGAAAATGTTAGCAAAGAAATGTTTGTACATCTCTACAAAATAAAATACAGAAATGCCTTATTTACATAAGTATTCAGACCCTTTGCTATGAAACACGAAAATGTGCTCAGGTGAATCCTGTTTCATTTGATTACCCTTGAGATGTTTCTACAACCTGATTGGAGTCCACCTGGGGTAAATTAAATTGATTGGACATGATTTGGAAAGGCACACATCTGTATAAGGTCCCCCCCACCCCCCACAGTTGACAGTGCATGTCAGAGCAAAAACCAAGCCTTGAGGTCGAAGGAATTGTCCGTAGAGCTCAGAGACAGGATTGTGTTGATGCACAGATCTGGGGAAAGGTAGCAAAAAATGTCTGCAGCATTGAAGGTCCCCAAGAACACAGTGGCCTCCATCATTCTTAAAATGGAAGAAGTTTGGAACCAACAAGACTCTTCCTATAGCTGGCCGCCCGGCCAAGGGAAGGGCGGAGAAGGGCCTAGGTCAGGGAAGTGACCAAGAACCGGATGGTCACTCTGACATAGCTCCAGGGTTAGTCTGAGGAGATGGGAGAATATTCCAGAAGGACAACCATCGCTGCAGCACTCCCCCAATCAGGCCTTTATGGTAGAGAGGCCAGACGGAAGCCACTCTTCAGTAAAAGGCACATGACAGCCCCCTTGGAGTTTGCCAAAAGGCACCTAAACACTCTTAGACCATGAGAAATTAGATTCTCTGGTCTGATGAAACAAAGATTGAACTCTTTGGCATGAATGCCAAGCGTCACGTCTGGAGGTTAAGCTAGCACCATCCCTACGGTGAAGCATGGTGGTGGCAGCATCATGCTGTGGGGATGTTTTTCAATAGCAGGGACTGGGAGACTAGTCAGGATTGAGGGAAAGATGAACAGAGCAAAGAACAGAGCAAATAACAGAGATCCTTGATGAAAATCTGCTCCAGAACGCTGAGGACCTCAGACTGGGACGAAGGTTCACCTTCCTACAGGACAACGACCCTAAGCACACAACCAAGACAACGCAGGCGTGGTTTCAATACAAATCTCTGAATGTCCTTGAGTGGCCCAGCCAGAGCCCGGACTTGAACCTGATCAAACATCTCTGGAAAGACCTGAAAATAGCTGTGCAGCAACGCTCCCCATCCAACCTGACAGAGCTTAAGAGTATCTGCAGAGAAGAATGGGAGAAACCCCCAAAAAACAGGTGTGCCAAGCTTGTAGCGTCATACCCAAGAAGACTTGAGGCTTTATACGCTGCCATAGGTGCTTCAACAAAGTACTTAGCAAAGGGTCTGAATACTTATGTAAATGTAATATTTCAGTTATTTATTTTTAATAGCAAAAACATGTCAATTTGTTTTTGCTTTGTCATTATGGGTTATTGTGTGTAGATTGACATTTTTTATTTAATCCATTTTAGAAAAAGGCTAAGGTAACAAAATGTGGAAAAAGTCAAGGGGTCTGAATACTTTCAGAATGCACTGTACACCCGAGCAGTTTATAAAGAATTTAGTTTGTCTCATTCCCTCTTGAAATCGGAGTGCTCTAGTTTTCCAGCCTAGCTTGCCCTCGGCTATATGTGATCGAAATACAGGTAGGCTGCATTTTTGTAACTTTTTTAAAGATTTTTTATTTAACATTTATTTGACTAGGCAAGTCCGTTCAGAACAAATTCTTATTTACAATGACGGCCTACCAAAAGGCGAAAGGCCTCCTGCGGGGAAGGGGGCTGGGATTAAAAATACAAAATATAATATAACACAACACATATAAAGCGAGACCAAGCAACACAACATGACAACATGGTAGCAACACAACATGGCAGAAGCACAATATGGTAGCAGCCCAAAACATGGTACAAAATGCTTTGTAAAAAAATGTATAGCCTATTTGACTGAAACCTTAGTTTACTGCCCAATACATTTTAAACTACATCTTTTGCTAGTCAACTAAGCATAACATATCAATTTGTCAAATTACTTTGCTACAAATGACCTACGTATTTTCCACCACAATGCTTATTTTATTATATATTTTTTGTAGCTTGATGTTTTTTTATTTTATTAATACAAAATTGTGATTTTTTTTGTGTGTATAAAGACTTTGGCAACAAGAATTTAAAAAAAAAATAATAATTTCAATGCTTGTTATCATTGCAATAGTAACATATATCCTTCATGTCAAAAACATGGGTAGTGTTCAAAAAGGTAAATAAGTATGCTGCAAGGTTTTCCCAAAAACCTGGCACAGTTTTAATTTAATAGAAGTGTGTAAGATTTTAAACATTGATGATATCTGCATCTCAAAAATATCAACAAATTTGAACAACAGACTTACATGGATATATCTTATGTAGAATCTTAAAGGGCACTTTGTCACGGCTGTTGCAAGAACGTGACCAAGGCGCAGCGGATGTTGAGTTCCACATATTTCATTCCAAGAAAAACTTAAACAAAACCAAATATATCAATAAACCAACAACTAAACGTGACTACGTGGTGCACAAACACAAAACAATATCCCACAAACACAGGTGGGAAAAATAGCTACTTAAATATGATCCCATATTAGAGACAACGATTACCAGCTGCCTCTAATTGGGAATCATACAAAACACCAACATAGAAAATATAAACTAGAACACAACATAGAAATTATAAACTAGAATACCCCCTAGTCATGCCCTGACCTACTACACCATAGAGAAACAAGGGCTCTCTATGGTCAGGGCGTGACAGAACCTGCACAGGACATAGCGGGCTGAGGAGGCGCACTGGAGATCTGGTGCATGGAGCCCTCACATATGGCACCGGACTGATGACCCGCTCTTCAGCACGCTTGCGCTACCGCATACTCCTAGCCAACTCCATTCTCCAGTATTCTTCCTCACACTGTTCCATGCGGGCTCTGGCACTCTCCTTGGGTCGACTGACAACTTCTCTATCGCCTGCTCCATGTGCTCTTGTGCTCCATGTGTTCTCATGGGCTCTTCCCGTGGCTCAGCCGGCCACCCCTTGTACCCCCCCAAAAAATCTTGGGGTTGTCCTTGGGCTTTCTTTGGATGCGACCCTCACCTGTCAGGAGTCGGGATGAGACAGACAGGCAGACAGGCAGCATTTCTCAGCCAGTCTAAATCATGAATCAGCATGCATCAGTTTTATGGATATATATACGTATATATATATATATATATACAGTGCCTTGCGAAAGTATTCGGCCCCCTTGAACTTTGCGACCTTTTGCCACATTTCAGGCTTCAAACATAAAGATATAAAACGGTATTTTTTTGTGAAGAATCAACAACAAGTGGTACACAATCATGAAGTGGAACGACATTTATTGGATATTTCAAACTTTTTTAACAAATCAAAAACTGAAAAATTGGTCGTGCAAAATTATTCAGCCCCTTTACTTTCAGTGCAGCAAACTCTCTCCAGAAGTTCAGTGAGGATCTCTGAATGATCCAATGTTGACCTAAATGACTAATGATGATAAATACAATCCACCTGTGTGTAATCAAGTCTCCGTATAAATGCACCTGCACTGTGATAATCTCAGAGGTCCGTTAAAAGCGCAGAGAGCATCATGAAGAACAAGGAACACACCAGGCAGGTCCGAGATACTGTTGTGAAGAAGTTTAAAGCCGGATTTGGATACAAAAAGATTTCCCAAGCTTTAAACATCCCAAGGAGCACTGTGCAAGCGATAATATTGAAATGGAAGGAGTATCAGACCACTGCAAATCTACCAAGACCTGGCCGTCCCTCTAAACTTTCAGCTCATACAAGGAGAAGACTGATCAGAGATGCAGCCAAGAGGCCCATGATCACTCTGGATGAACTGCAGAGATCTACAGCTGAGGTGGGAGACTCTGTCCATAGGACAACAATCAGTCGTATATTGCACAAATCTGGCCTTTATGGAAGAGTGGCAAGAAGAAAGCCATTTCTTAAAGATATCCATAAAAAGTGTTGTTTAAAGTTTGCCACAAGCCACCTGGGAGACACACCAAACATGTGGAAGAAGGTGCTCTGGTCAGATGAAACCAAAATTGAACTTTTTGGCAACAATGCAAAACGTTATGTTTGGCGTAAAAGCAACACAGCTGAACACACCATCCCCACTGTCAAACATGGTGGTGGCAGCATCATGGTATGGGCCTGCTTTTCTTCAGCAGGGACAGGGAAGATGGTTAAAATTGATGGGAAGATGGATGGAGCCAAATACAGGACCATTCTGGAAGAAAACCTGATGGAGTCTGCAAAAGACCTGAGACTGGGACGGAGATTTGTCTTCCAACAAGACAATGATCCAAAACATAAAACAAAATCTACAATGGAATGGTTCAAAAATAAACATATCCAGGTGTTAGAATGGCCAAGTCAAAGTCCAGACCTGAATCCAATCGAGAATCTGTGGAAAGAACTGGAAACTGCTGTTCACAAATGCTCTCCATCCAACCTCACTGAGCTCGAGCTGTTTTGCAAGGAGGAATGGGAAAAAATGTCAGTCTCTCGATGTGCAAAACTGATAGAGACATACCCCAAGCGACTTACAGCTGTAATCGCAGCGAAAGGTGGCGCTACAAAGTATTAACTTAAGGGGGCTGAATAATTTTGCACGCCCAATTTTTCAGTTTTTGATTTGTTAAAAAAGTTTGAAATATCCAATAAATGTCGTTCCACTTCATGATTGTGTCCCACTTGTTGTTGATTCTTCACAAAAAAATACAGTTTTATATCTTTATGTTTGAAGCCTGAAATGTGGCAAAAGGTCGCAAAGTTCAAGGGGGCCGAATACTTTCGCAAGGCACTGTACATGTATAAAAAAAAGTAAATTGAAAAAATGTCAAACGAAGTGCAGCTAGTTTGCAGTCTCCAGCTTTAGTTTGAAGTTATTGTGTTAGCTTTGTTGTTGGCTAGCTCCTCTGAACAACAGTGTCCTGACAAGAGAGCACATTTTCTATGCCAGGCAAAATGACGCCTCATTAGCTCATTGTTTTGAATGTATCCAAATAAATGTCACTAGAAAACAGCTTAAACAAATGCAAATGCAGCTACTGTCTGCACTGTTTTACGTGACTGTAAGTTAGCCTTAGTTGGCGAGCTAGCAAGCAAGGAATAAGATAGTTGCCAACCAGTATGGAAATGAAACATTTAGAACGAACGACTGGGTTGTGTCCATAGATAAAGAACAGAAAGACTGAACGACTGGATCGCGTCTCTGGCAACCGAACCAATAGAACGAACGACCAGTCGGCTTGGGTAGCAACCCTAGATTTGTGTCGGGACTACATCTAGTCAAAGGATGAAATAGTATGAATAAATTCATCACAATAACGTTTTTAATGAAAATATGTTAATCATTATTTGAAAATGTTGGTAACCCATTGTATAAAAGTGATAATGCCCTCGAAGCTGGTATTTGGAGGATATATCCAAAAATTGTCTTCTCGGGCATCATCACTTAAACAAACACTTTTTTTATTTTTCAGTTAAGTTATAGTTCGAACAGTAAATGTACTCTTGGCAGTACTCACAGTTCGAGTGTGGTTCATGTCATGTCACCAGAGTTGACCAGTAATTTTTCTTCCTTCGATGAACGTGTGTGGGCCCTTGAACCCAGCCTTCTTTCTCTCTTGTCGAGCCTTCTGTATATGTGGCCACAGTTTCTCCCTGGCTGTCTGATCTTGCGATATCAGAGCCTCTTGGATGCGAAGCTTCTTCTCACCTGGAAAATTTTCCAGATGATGACCATGTAGTGGCACATAGTGAAGCACATGATGACATTGTGACCTTTCCATCAGACCTTTGTTTCCCAAGTTGATGTATCACATCGATCACGTCTTTTAGCTTGTCTTTGATGCACAGAGCCACCTTTCCCAGGAAATTGATGACTGCTTCCCTAATGTCCTCTCCCTCTATCTCTCTTACCTGTTGGATTTTCAGATTCCACCTGTGAGATTACCATGGAAGTTTAGCTACATTCTCAACAGCTCATTATTTTGGGATTGCAGTTTCTTCAGCTCGTTATCTTTTCCTTGTTCTCACTCACAACTGTGTGAAGCTGACGGACAGTCTGACAAATTGTAAATCTTCTTTGATGTTTCTTTAGTAGCCCACTCTATGATGGAAACTTTGGAGAACGTGGCGTCTTGTTTAGTAGTCAGGGTCTGGATTGCAGAGAAAAGTTCAGACATGGAAATGTCCTCTCACTTTTTTCTCCGGTGGATTTTTATTTGGGGTCTGAGGTAAAGAGGTTACAAGGATCTCGTCCTGGTCCATCTTGTCTTTTCTCTTGCTTGAGCTCGCGGCATCTTGTGTATCCATGCCGCTTTGGCTCTTGTCGTAGCAAGTTAGCATGCCTGCCGTCTTCTGTCAGGTTTTCTGTCATGTTCTTCCCATTTAACTTGACTAAAACTAACTCTAAATTTGCCATATGTAGCTAAAACCAGTTATAGTTAGTTTCTTGCTACATTGATAGCCAATATTAGGCTGTTAACCACCTAACCCTCGAAGTTGCTTGGACAAGTGAGAAAACACTCCCTCTCACAGCGACACCATCTCGGCCTCCCTTATAGACTTGCTTTCTAATTTGAAGCTCTTTGCACGCGTGACGCCATTGATGCTTGAGGCCCTCTGTTTTCTCTCGGTCACTACCATGCATTCTAACTTGCTAGTAAAATAATGCTTTTCATTTGATTTGGGCCTTAGTGTGTCAGGATCCTTCTCCTGAACAGCATTCACTGCAGGCTTAGGGACATCCACTACAATCTCTTCTCTACTCACTTCTTTAGCTATTTTCACAGCCTCCACATAGGAGACCTGCTAGATAGCCCTGATCCTAGCTACTGCAACTTCCATCTTAGGGCACTCCGGGAAAGTGATTCCCATTACAATTACAGCAATGTGCTTCAGACTATTATTTATTCGACAAACACTTGCCACGTGTCCAAACGTTTTACAATTGTAACACTGCAGCGGTTTCTGTACATAATGTCTCACCGCATATCTCACATACCCAAGTTTTACATAAGCCAGGAGAACCATTTAATCAAGACAGTAAAATCGATCGTCTTTCCTCCTTCTTTCCATCTATCAGTCAGGTCAAGTGACGTGCGTCTACCACTCCTGGCATGTTATCCCTAAACCACACAGCCTCTATGTCCAACGAGCGATGACACCTTTTAACCTGTGCCCTACTCTGAAAATCCAAGCTTTCCACATCATACGTCAATAGCTTGTCAAGCCACACAGAGATTTCTCTTTTTGATACACGAAATCAACATCATACCGTTCCTGGTCACTCTGACCATTTCCATTTTTCCCAGTCTTTCTTCACCATCTTCGAGAAATCAAACTGTCACCCCAAAAAACATAATTGCTCATGAATCTCACTCCAACCATGAACTGCTGTTCATTTCCAACTTCAACCCTTTTTACTCCACTCTTCTTTACCATCATCCACTCATTCTCACCAACTTTACTTGAGCCAACAGAATCACACAATGCTTCCGCATCCGCTATTGCTTCTAAACTCGGACCCATGAAGGAAGTTTCTTCTTCGGTGGGGTTTAACTGCGGTTGGTATCCAATATGTTACATTACCGCCCCCAACTTGACTATAGTATAAATCCATTGTACATTGTGCTAGAAAAAAATTCAACAATACATCCTTCCAACTAACCCTACACTCATTAAAAACCCACTACCCCATTCCACTACTTTGACCTTATCTTTGACCCTAGGTGGAGGTGGAAATTAGCAGACTTTTTGATCTGTAAAGTAAGTAACTTTAATGTGTCAAGCAGATTATACGTTTTCTTTGCTATTTCCAAAACGTAGCGATGTTTCAGACATGGATTTCATGTTGTAATGTTAACAAGGTACTCAAAAGTAGTTCAAAGTAATGTTTTCATTTTATTAGCAAAAACAAAACTTGTTTACACAGCAAAATTGTTGAGGAAATCAGCCTTGTGTGCATAGCGATGATGAAAATAATTTGTCCCCAACGGTCTAGGCAACCAGTTTTGATAGCCTTTAGCCGCACCCTCATCCTACTCCTCTGTTCCGCGGGTGATGTGGAGGTAAACCCAGGCCCTGCATGTCCCCAGGCACCCTCATTTGTTGACTTCTGTGATCGAAAAAGCCTTGGTTTCATTCATGTCAACATCAGAAGCCTCCTCCCGAAGTTTGTTTTACTCACTGCTTTAGCACACTCTGCCAACCCTGATGTCCTTGCCGTGTCTGAATCCTGGCTTAGGAAGGCCACCAAAAATTCTGAGATTTCCATACCCAACATTTTCCGTCAAGATAGAACTGCCAAAGGGGGAGGAGTTGCAGTCTACTGCAGAGATAGCCTGCAAAGTAATGTCATACTTTCCAGGTCCATATCCAAACAGTTCGAACTACTAATTTTAAAAATGACTATCTCCAGAAATAAGTCTCTCATTGTTGCCGCCTGCTACCGACCCCCCTCAGCTCCCAGCTGTGCCCTGGACAACATTTGTGAATTGATCGCCCCGCATCTAGCTTCAGAGTTTGTTCTGTTAGGTGACCTAAACTGGGATATGCTTAACACCCCGGCAGTCCTACAATCTAGGCTAGATGCCCTCAATCTCACACAAATCATCAAGGAACCCACCAGGTACAACCCTAAATCTGTAAACACGGGCACCCTCATAGACATTATCCTGACCAACTGGCCCTCCAAATACACCTCCGTTGTCTTCAATCAGGATCTCAGCGATCACTGCCTCATTGCCTGTATCCGCTATGGGTCCGCGGTCAAACGACCACCCCTCATCACTGTCAAAAGCTCGCTAAAACACTTCTGCGAGCAGGCCTTTCTAATCGACCTGGCCCGGGTATCCTGGAAGGATATTGACCTCATCCCGTCAGTTGAGGATGCCTGGTCATTCTTTAAAAGTAACTTCCTCACCATCTTAGATAAGCCTGCTCCGTTCAAAAAATACAGAACTAAGAACAGATATAGCCCTTGGTTCACTCCAGACCTGACTGCCCTCGACCAGCACAAAAACATCCTGTGGCGGACTGCAATAGCATCGAATAGTCCCCGCGATATGCAACTGTTCAGGGAAGTCTGGAACCAATACATGCAGTCAGTCAGGAAAGCAAAGGCCAGCTTCTTCAGGCAGAAATTTGCATCTTGTAGCTCTAACTCCAAAAAGTCCCCCCCCCCCGCAGCTACTCGCCCAACCTCCCCAGCTTATCCTTTACCCAAATCCAGATAGCAGATGTTCTGAAAGAGCTGCAAAACCTTGACCCATACAATCAGCTTGGCTTGACAATCTGGACCCTCTATTTCTGAAACTATCCGCCGCCATTGTCGCAACCCCTATTACCAGCCTGTTCAACCTCTCTTTCGTATCGTCTGAGATCCCCAAGGAATGGAAAGCTGCCGCGGTCATCCCCCTCTTCAAAGGGGGAGACACCCTGGAGCCAAAATGTTACAGACCTATATCCATCCTGCCCTGCCTATCTAAGGTCTTCGAAAGCCAAGTCAACAAACAGATCACTGACCATCTCGAATCCCACCATACCTTCTCCTCTGTGCAATCTGGTTTCCGAGCCGGTCACGGGTGCACCTCAGCCACGCTCAAGGTACTAAACAATATCATAACCGCCATCGATAAAAGACAGTACTGTGCAGCCGTCTTCATCGACCTGGCCAAAGCTTTCGAATCTGTCAATCATCAGATTCTTAACGGCAGACTCAGTAGCCCCGGTTTTTCTAATGACTGCCTTGCCTGGTTCACCAACTACTTTGCAGACAGAGTTCAGTGTGTCAAATTGGAGGGCATGTTGTCAGGTCCTCTGGCAGTCTCTATGGGGGTGCCAAAGGGTTCAATTCTCGGACCGACTCTTTTCTCTGTATATATCAATGATGTTGCTCTTGCTGCGGGCGATTCCCTGATCCACCTCTTACGCAGACGACACCATTCTGTATACCTCCTTCTTTGGACACTGTGCTATCTAACCTCCAAACGAGCTTCAATGCCATACAACACTCTTTCCGTGGCCTCCAACTGCTCTTAAATGCTAGTAAAACCAAATGCATGCTTTTCAACCGTTCGCTGCCTGCACCCGCATGCCCGACTAGCATCACCACCCTGGATGGTTCTGACCTAGAATATGTGGACATCTATAAGTACCTAGGTGTCTGGCTAGACTGTAAACTCTCCTTCCAGACTCATATCAAACATCTCCAATCTAAAATCAAATCTAGAGTCGGCTTTCTATTTCGCAACAAAGCCTCCTTCACTCACCCTGCCAAACTTACCCTAGTAAAACTGACTATCCTACCGATCCTCGACTTCGGCGATGTCATCTACAAAATAGCTTCCAAGACTATACTCAGCATGCTGGATGCAGTTTATCACAGTGCCATCCGTTTTGTTACTAAAGCACCTTATATCACCCACCACTGCGACCTGTATGCTCTAGTCGGCTGGCCCTCGCTACATATTCGTCGCCAGACCCACTGGCTCCAGGTCATCTACAAGTCCATGCTAGGTAAAGCTCCGTCTTATCTCAGTTCACTGGTCACAATGGCAACACCCACCCGTAGCACACGTTCCAGCAGGTGTATCTCACTGATCATCCCTAAAGCCAACACCTCATTTGGCTGCCTTTCCTTCCAGTTCTCTGCTGCCTGTGACTGGAACGAATTGCAAAAATCGCTGAAGTTGGAGACTTTTATCTCCCTCACCAACTTTAAACAACTGCTATCTGAGCAGCTAACCGATCGCTGCAGCTGTACATAGTCCATCTGTAAATAGCCCACCCAATTTACCTACCTCATCCCCATACTGTTTTTATTTATTTACTTTTCTGCTCTTTAGCACACCAGTATCCCTACCTGCACATGACCATCTGCTCATTTATCACTCCAGTGTTAATCTGGTAAATTGTAATTATTCGCCTACCTCCTCATGCCTTTTGCACACAATGTATATAGACTCTTTCTTTTTTTCTACTGTGTTATTGACTTTTTTATTGTTTACTCCATGTGTAACTCTGTATTGTTGTCTGTTCACACTGCTATGCTTTATCTTGGCCAGGTCGCAGTTGTAAATGAGAACTTGTTCTCAACTAGCCTACCTGGTTAATAAAAGGTGAAATAAATCAAATCAAATAAATAAATGAATACTGTTTATGAAGTAGAGAGTGGCAACCCATCATTCAGGGCAGGTGGGTTTTGAGCCCCACCTGTTTAGCTTAAATAGAAATAAATACATGTCACGCCCTGACCTCAGTTATCTTTGTTTTCTTTATTATTTTGGTTAGGTCAGGGTGTGGTGAGGGTGGTTTGTTTAGTTTTTGTATTGTCTAGGGGGTTTTGTATGTCTAGGGTTTTTTTATGTCTATGGGGATTTTGTAATTCTAGGTGTTTATATGTCTATGGTTGCCTAGATTGGTTCTCAATCAGAGGCAGCTGTTTATCGTTGTCTCTGATTGGGGACCATATTTAGGTAGCCATATTCCTTGGGTAGTTTGTGGGTTCTTATTCTATGTTTAGTTGCCTGTTCTGCACGGCGCATATTAGCGACACGTTTTGTTCAGTGTTCTTTCTTTAATTAAAGAAGTATGTACGCTTACCACGCTGCACCTTGGTCTCCTCCATATGACGACTGTGACAATACATTTGTTTTACATGTTATTTTGGCATTAATACGTGTCAAATATCAGTTTGCGAACAATATAAAAAAGAAAAATCTGAGTTAATAAAGCCACTTTAAAAAAGCCACTTTTAAAGCCATTTTGCTTTCTTAAGGCAGCTCCAAAATGCAGGTATTTCAGCCTAGCACAATGCTTTCTGTGGTGGCGGGGGTTGGTAATGTTTTCTAGTTGCACCGTGATTGGCTCAGTGTTCTGTCATTAAAGGGGATGCTACGTCACCACAAAATCTACGGGTAGAGCTTGAAAATTCAAGCCCCTTGGGTGCTGCCATAGAGTTACATTAGAAATGCCCATCAAAGAAGGCTCAATGTCATCGGGCCACAGATAAAATGACATATCATATCATGTCATATCACGTTATATCTACAGCAGCTTTGATTGGACTGGTCATGTCAACATCATACTTTCAAAATCTTAGCTAGTAAGCTAACAGTCACCATCATGAATTAAGTCAACAATCTACTGGTAAATCCTTTTCAATCCTTGTCATATGAAGAGAAATTATAGATAAAATGTATCGTGCTCATCTGCCATTGGACATAAACATTACACAACAAGTTGGAAATTGCAAATTCAACAATGAGTGGTTTGGAAGGAATCAGTGGCTAATTGCAATCACTAGCCTACTATTCAGTGAAGTTGGTGTGTGGTCCAAGTCTGAGTTTAAGGGGCTCTTTTACAAGCTAAAATGATAAACATTCAATGATGGCCATGCTTTCAATCCAGCATGACTTCTGACATGCTCAATCAATCAATCAAATGTATTTATTAAGCCCTTTTTACATCAGCCGATGGCACAAAGTGCTGTACAGCAAGCAATGCAGATGTAGAAGCACGGTGGCTAGGAAAAACTCCCTAGAAAGGCCAAAACTTAGGAAGAAACCTAGAGAGGAACCAGGCTCTGAGGGGTGGCCAGTCCTCTTCTGGCTGTGCCGGGTGGAGATTATAACAGAACATGGCCAAGGTGTTCAAACATTCATAGATGACCAGCAGGGTCAGATAATAATATCAAATCAAA
This sequence comes from Oncorhynchus mykiss, assembly GCF_013265735.2. Taxonomy (NCBI): domain Eukaryota; kingdom Metazoa; phylum Chordata; class Actinopteri; order Salmoniformes; family Salmonidae; genus Oncorhynchus; species Oncorhynchus mykiss. The sequence goes on from NC_048574.1 coordinate 15,201,824, forward strand.
TCAAATCAATTTCGTACATCAGCTGATATCTCAAAGTGCTGTACAGAAACCCAGCCTAAAACCCCAAACAGCAAGCAATGCAGGTGTAGAAGCACGGCGGCTAGGAAAAACTCCCTCGAAAGGCCAAAACCTAGGAAGAAACCTAGAGAGGAACCAGGCTATGTGGGGTGGCCAGTCCTCTTCTGGCTGTGCCGGGTGGAGATTATAACAGAACATGGCCAAGATGTTCAAATGTTCTTAAATGACCAGCATGGTCAAATAATAATAATCACAGGCAGAACAGTTGAAACTGGAGCAGCAGCACGGCCAGGTGGACTGGGGACAGCAAGGAGTCATCATGTCAGGTAGTCCTGAGGCATGGTCCTAGGGCTCAGGTCCTCCGAGAGAGAGAAAAAAAGAGAGAAAGAGAGAATTAGAGAGAGCATACTTAAATTCACACAGGACACCGGATAGGACAGGAGAAGTACTCCAGATATAACAAACTGACCCTAGCCCCCCGACACATAAACTACTGCAGCATAAATACTGGAGGCTGAGACAGGAGGGGTCAGGAGACCCCGTGGCCCCATCCGACGACACCCCCGGACAGGGCCAAACAGGAAGGATATAACCCCACCCACTTTGCCAAAGCACAGCCCCCACACCACTAGAGGGATATCTTCAACCACCAACTTACCATCTTGAGACAAGGCCGAGTATAGCCCACAATGATCTCCGCCACGGCACAACCCAAGGGGGGGCGTCAACCCAGACAGGAAGATCACATCAGTGACTCAACCCACTCAAGTGACGCACCCCTCCTAGGGACGGTATGAAAGAGCACCAGTAAGCCAGTGACTCAGCCCCCGTAATAGGGTTAGAGGCAGAGAATCCCAGTGGACAGAGGGGAACCGGCCAGGCAGAGACAGCAAGGGCGGTTCGTCGCTCCAGTGCCTTTCCGTTCACCTTCACTCACTCATAGGAGATGAGTCTTCAATAAAGACTTAAAGGTCGAGGCCGAGTCTGCGGCTCTAAACAACTGGAAACTCGGAACTGGGAAATCTCAGTGAGTTCAAGACAACTGCAAGTCGGGAACTCTGGCATCTTTCTAGACCTCTGACCTGAAGATCACTGACGTCATTATGATTCAACCGAGTTCCCAGTTGTCTTGAAAGCACCATAAAGTTTGATGACAAAATTGGCCCACGCAGGGCAGACGTGCCTCCTTCCGGTTCAAGTGAACACAGCAGAAGAAGGTGAGTCTTCTATGCTGCTGCATAAATTATGTAATATACCAGGGAGATATGTATACTGTAACTAAGAAAGTAATACTAAGTGTATGTTGAGTAGTAAGCTATTTGTAACCAATGTGCCTCACCCTAATAATTTGTTCCACTTTCCCATGATCATTTAGCTTACTTTTCTGACTTGGTGGTGCACATGTAGCCTATAAGACTGTTTTAGGGAAATGTAATCATGAAATATTGTAAGAGCTTTCATTGTCTGCCTATATGCCCCTTTTATTTATCCTATGGTTCTGACTTGGTATACAGGGAGAATACTGTAAGAAAAGCCCATGTTCTTAATTCTGTCGCTGTACATTTCAAAAGTGCTGAGCAAATAGTTACATTGACTACGTCTGTCCTAGCTTGCTCATTAATGTCATAATCGAAATTACGGAGTGCCTCTTATCCGCTCGTTGTCCCCTTATGCTATAGTTTGTACATCTCAATTGTCAGTAGAAAACAAATTTGTTTAATCAAGTCAGCCATATCAGCTATATATTTTTAAAGGTAGTAAATGAGGTTGAATGAACTGTTTTGCTGCCAAACATGACTCCGCTGATAGCCAGGTGTAGCAGTGGTAAGGTGTGCGGACTGATGTTGGGACTCTGCTGTTGGGACAGCTTTATGTAGGCCCTAACAGTTTGTGGGCATCATTTGTCACTGTTAAAGTGCAATTAGTGTATTGTTCAGTGTTGTGTTATGTTGAGTAGTGGCTTTGCTGGCATGCATCAAAAAAAATTGGGGGGGAGTTTGCCCCACCAAGATTTACATGCTAAAATTACTGGATGTTCATCACTCCTTTACCCCTTTGACAGAGAAACACCAGATACAGTAAGAAGCTATAGTCTTCTTTGTCATTTGACACTACAGAGATAAAGATACTATAAATGAACATTGTGATATATCAAAAATAAAATATGATATCCTTCCGACCCAAAAGTACCCCAGGCTACTTGCCCATGAAAATAAAGGCCTTTTTTTCAAAGGCAGGGTAGAATAGAAACCCTCCAAGAACATACTGACACCTCTTTGGCCTCCTCTTCATGTAACCAGGGGGCACTTTCTTACAGACATGCCTGGAACAAGATCAGAGAGAAATACTCCCATCATTTCTAAGGAAGGAGCCTTTGGGGGCTTGTTTTGACACGAAGTCATTGATATGCTGTAAGATTCCAGGGGCAAGCCAAAAAGGTGTTTCACAGACCACCCTACCTAACTCTGTCTATATGAACGGGTTAGGACAACACTCTGACAAGTATGAATGGAACAAGATAGGGGATGGGGGCAAAAGTGTAAAAAAATGTGTGCAGGACTTGTATTGCAGAGTAGGACTAGTTGGTTACCCCTTAATGTGTAATTAACCATGTATAGATATTTTAACACCACCATTCACAAGGTAAAAGTACAAACCCTACTGCTCTTTCACATCTTCCTGAGAAAGTAAAAAATAACAGAAGGAATCATCAACCACAAATATGTGGCAAGCACCAATATGACAATCACAAAATGGTATAACCAGTGATTACAGATGGATAAACCATCTACTAATAATTAACAGCTTATAAACTACTTATACCCTTTATAAATCCTTATACTATAAGTATACCCCAAAAATGTGAAGTGTTACAAACTTCACCTAGCCTCTCTCTATAATCTATGCAGTGCCAAGTATTGTAAATGACTTGCAGTGAAAAGTGCTGTCAGGGATTTATCAGAGAAATGTAAAAACCCCCAGAACCAGCTGGAAGAAAGGCTAGTCCCAGTTTAAATGCAAAGCACTTCGGAATTCTTTGTTTGCACACACCCTTACATATTTATACAGGCAGTGTCACAGAGCTAAGTATACTGTATATGTAGACGTACATATGAAGAGCACAATGTCCTCTGCCAGTTACGCTTCTAGCTGTTTGTGCATTCATTACAAAGGGAAATCCCAGAGGTTGAAATATAATGAGGTGCACACATTTCAATCTCAATCAAAATATCGGCAATCTTGGTTATGTTAAATATGGGTAGTTTCCAACCTATACGATTCCCATTTTATAGAGTGAAATAAACCATTATAATTATAGGCACAACATAGCGCCCCTTACTCAGCATGAAATATACACTGATGCTGACATAATACACTGTTCCAAGAGGCTTCACAACAAATATTGTTGATGAGTCATCTAATGCTTACTCAGGAGAAACTATAATTGGGAGCCAATTGAGACAACAGGTATCCTTTTTAGCAGCGTGCTTGTGATGAGCCAAGGAAGGATGGCTCCCCCACTCCAATTTCACTGACTGGGTTTGCATCCCAAATCCCTGGTCAAATGCAGAGCACTATAAAGGTGATAGGTTTCCATTTGGGACATAACCTGAAATGCTTTGTACAACAATGTCAATGCCTCACAAATGGGATAAGTATGAGAGGTATACAGTCAGCTAGGCTTGTAGAGGAAAACAAATGATGGCTTTATAAGTATATAGTATATACCGATGATGATAATAGTCTCTTATAGTAGATCTATTCTAAATCATAATTTTTAGATGCTCAGCTTATTTTACCTCAGGAGATAATAACATCTTCACATCTCAGTTTAAAACATTGCACACTTTTCAATCACATTTTTTTTTTAGGCCTGTGCCATATAATTATAAAATACTGCAGAGTTCTGTGCTGAAGATCTCTATAGGGATTTAAAGTATGAAAGAGCTGTAATCAATGAATGGCCTAGATAATTTTAGGAGTCGACAGTCTAGACCATAATGAACCTCATTTGATGTATGCCTTTTCTTTCTGCAGGTGTTTCAGTCTGTCACTCTCCCAGGTTTGTCAGACTGAAAATGACCCTATATAATCCCTGAATGATCAGAATTGGCATGTTATTAGCACCAAGTCTACACTCCCAACAAGTAGGTTATTGCAATATTAACCATCAGCAGATATAGTGGCATTGATGTAGGTGACATTTGGATGCCCTGGTCTGATTGAAAGACTGTTGGAAGCCACAATCAAACCCAAAGGATAGGCCTTGAGTGAAAGAGAATGACAACTTACACTAACCACAGGCTCTTCTAAAGAGAGGAGGGCTGCATCCCAATTATAAATAAATAAATAATTGAGCATTTATTTAACCAAAAAAGTGAATTGAGAACCCATTCTTATTTACAATAACAACCAGGCCAAGAGGCATAACATTGTAACAGTGAACAGGACAACACACAATATCATAACAAATGAATAAAACACTCTATTCAGAGGAAAGATACAAATCAGTGGAGGCTGCTCAGGGGAGGACGGCTCGTAATAATGGCTGGAACGGAGTAAATGGAATGAAATCAAACACCTGGAAACCATGTGTTTGATGTATTTGATAGAATTCCACTGATTCCGCTCCAGCCATTACCACGAGTCCGTACTCCCCAATTAAGGTGCCACCAACCTGTTGTACAAATTCATCAAATATACAACAATAAGAAATATTCCTAGTGTGTTAGAGCAGAAAAGTCCAAGGCAACACAGCAGACTTAATGATCAGCAGGTACATTGATCAGATAGCACCTCAGTTAATATATTTTTGAAGGAGTCTGGTGGGATGAATGTGACTGAGGGTCTTTTGCAGCTCATTCCAGTCGTTGGCAGCAGAAAAACTGGAATGAACAAAGACCAAAGCAAGTGCTGGCTCTGGAATGACCAGAGTGATACATCTACCAGAACGCAGGCTGCTATTGGTAGTGGAGATGTTAAGGAGTGAGCTGAGGGTGAGGGGGGACCTGCCTATGAGGGTCTTGTATATAAATTGGCACCCTATTCCCTTTAAAGTGTACTACTTTTGACTAGGGCCCTATGGGTCCTAGTCAAAAGTAGTGCACTACACAGGGAAAAGGGTACGTGCCATTTTGGGACTCACACAATATATATTGCAGCATGGCTGAATATCTGTTAAATAAACGATGAGTCCAGTAGACAGTAATGGAGCACACAATCAAATGGCCATGGAGAGGTATTGCATGTTTTTCAAGGCACTTAACCCACCTGTGGTGCGGGGCAGGAAGGCTGCTACAGCACATTTGAATCTGTGCCAGAAAAATCCAGTGTCCTTCACAGCCTCATTTAACTTTGTGTAAAAGAGCATTCCCTCATTACTGATGGAGTGACACCAGGTCCTCGATTCAAAAAGCGTCTCAGAGTAGGAGTGATACATCTACATCTAATCTTAATCATTATGATCTAAAAGGCCAAACTGATCCTAGATCAGTAATCATACTCTGAGACACTTTGAGGATATGGGCCCTGATATAGCAATGTGCATTTTTGAACCTGCCAGCATAGTGTGTGCTGATGACGAAAATGTCAAACTGGAATCTGTGTCCCAATACTCCTCTGAATGCACTCCTCTTCGCCTTGTCTCCTGAACAGGGTTTCATGATGAACTACATATGGTTTGAAGTTATTTTTCATTGGTGGTCATGATGGAAAGGGGAGTGGGGGGCAATGGGGAATGAACATTGGATGATAGTCAGATAGTCTGCCCTTGCTGAGGATGAGATGCGTAAAGAAAGAACTGTACCATTTGTATTTTATTTTTTGTTCTAGAAATGCGTGCCAACGTATTTGTTCACATGTCAGAAGCACAACAAGCATTGATGTAAAATCCTGCGATGCATCATTGGCTGTTGCAGGTGCCCCCGGAGCTGCAAGTAGGAGGCGCGCTCGCCACATGAAAGCGCGTGCAATTACTTCTTGATACAATAACCTACACCGTAGATCTATCTACAAAATACAGCTCACTCCTTATTTACATGTGATTGTAGTAAATGAGGTGGATTGATAGGTCTATCACTTGTCATTGTGTGAACCAACATCGTAGATTGGAGTGGATTGAATATTGAGTTAAACGTTTGCAAGTAGACCTAACTTTATTTCCATGTATATGTTTGTTCAATGTCTTATTATTATGAAAATAAGACATATTAACATTAACAATATTATTTAGGAAATATGTTTTTTTCAACGTTGTCTCTGTAAATGTTTATTATTGTGCTGCTATCATGAACCCGCCCAAACAAACCGCCCACTTAACGGTAGCTTTCACTTTCAAAAGAGTGACAGGTGAAGAATATAATCCCTTTTTCTTATTTCAGGTTGGAGTTTATGCATGATGTTTGGCGAAAGTAAACCATTTTAAAGATATTAGAATCGTCTTTCAGTGACAGCAAATATAAATACGTCATTAATATGGCGCCAAAAGAGTTTAAAGTATGATCTTATTTTGTTGTAAGGTTGCGCACCCGCCAGTGCAATCGCACAAGAGAGAAGAACGCGAGCGGGCAAGGACGGAGCAGACTATATGTTTTTAGGTGGAACGTTGCCAAACGAGCCAGCTTGCTATCTTTCATGACTCATTCTTTGAAAATTAGGCATATTTTTTTTCTCTACTGGATTTGAGGAAAACATACTCCCATGACAAATCAGGACCTGAGGGATACCACATTGGATTTGGACTATTTTCGAAATGCGACATGGCTTTCAAAATGATATTTGTTAGCTTACCTTGCTGTACCATAGCTAGCGTACAGTAGAACCGACGTGCTGGATGCGGCTATCTTGCAAGCACGTTCGCTAGCTAGAGAATTTGGATTTAAGGATGATATACTCCTAAAGTCAGCTAAATGTAGCTAACTGCATTTAGCTGTTACCTGCGAATGCGGACATCGCAGGTTTGTTGACTATTATGTTATACTGTCGGATAGACTATCATGGAGTAAATTTGTCAATTGGTACTTTTTATTTTGACTCTTGGGAGAGCATCTGACGTGCTGTCAACACCATACAGCCTCGCAGGCATAGTCCTGTCACCAACGTGAATAGTCAGGGGGCTAACTAACTAGCTCGCTAGCTAGGGGTAAGTTGGCTACACTGGAATTTGACCACCGTGAAATTCACTGTCGCTAGCTACATGTGGTTAGCTTCAAATTATATCGTAATTTCTCATCATCGCCCATCGTCCAGAGTCGAGGACGTTTCGCAGCCCGATCCTGACTGCAATCAAGATAAAAAGGTGGGTTAGATTTTGGTTTCTTGCTTCCCCCAAGAAGTACGGTACGGTGCAGTAGCATGTAGCACAGGGTGAGAAGCACGCACTTCCAGAGCGGATAGGGAAATGTGTAGTATGCATGGGTCTAATGGTTGTGATAACTAGCTAAATAGCGAGCACGGGTAGAACGTCATGCAACTGCAACTTTTTTATTGAATAAAATATGAAAATGTCAGGTCCCAGTTCACTAGCAATGTTTGCAACGCCAACTACGCAGCGAGTATTATTTATAGACGGGCGTCATGTTCACTGCTGTTATTAAATAATTTTGGTAGCGGGATTTTCCCGAGGTGCTGTTAAATTACATTCCCCGGTGAAATACATTATTTAATTATTTGTTGAATTCTAATACATGATTGGCAACTTATGCAAGTGTTTGCGGGAGGAGGGACCGCGGTACGCCAACGTATGGCGCTGAAAATACACTTAGCTAATGTGATCAAAAATTATCTGCCTGTTGAAAAGATTACAATAGAGGAGGATCATTTTGGTAATAACGATCGCGTTATAAAACTGCATTTGGCAAAAGTTACTGTTGCCATCCACTGTCGCTCAATTGTGGATTTGAAATTATGGCCGCATGTGAATTACGTTCCCAAAAAGGGGAGGTGTTTTGGAAGGCTAAATAAGCACGCACATATCTAAGAATTAGAACAAGCTCAGTACTCTTATCTCAGTCTGCGTGCTGTGCCGATCTACTGTAGGGGGGAGTGGCTCTTGTTTACCTTCAGAAACTCTGCGCTCATAGAACAGGGGGTGGGACTAGATTTTTGCTGCGCATGGTTAGTAGAGGGACAGAGCAGCATCTTGATGTTCCCATTTTAAGAAATGAGAACTTGATGTTCATAGTCAGATATATATTTTGGATAGAGAATTTCCAGGGTTCAAATTACACATTGACTCTTGAGGGTGCCTCACATTGATATATTTGACAGTTGTGGGGGGCTCCCATTTGATATTTAAGTTCTTATGAGTTGTTTGGGGGGAATTGTTATGGGAGTTGCCAATGCATGTGAAGTTTACCTTTAAAGCACATTACATTCAAATGTGTTCTTGAGGTATTTCCTTATAGCTACTCTATAATGGTCCTCTAGTCAGTAAAATATTGTTACTTACAATCCATTACCGGCTCCCATGATTAGAATAGTATAACAATCCATCTTGTTTCTCTTATTGCACAGATGTAATTGAACTGGTTATTTCCTTGAATCAATTAAGTCTGAATCATCTGGGGACTTGTTAAATGTTCCCAGTTGTGACAGCTCCCTTCCTACCCACCCTCCAGCTGGGCATGAAACAGGAGATGAGTCATGCTGTGGGGACATGTCTCTCTCTCTCTCAAATCTCTATTTTTCCCTGGAGGCCAGCTATTCTTACCTAGAAAATAACAGTAGTTTGTTTACAAGCAAAACTGGAATTTTGTGATTTTTAAGGAAAAGGCCATTAGGCCTTCAAGAGGTGCCCAATCTGCTAGGGCACCAAGGCCATTAACAAAATAGCTAATTAAATTGATTTTAAAAACAGAAAAACACTAGCTATTCTGTTAAGTGTATGTAAATGTTGATCCACAATTAGCCTACATGTCAAAGTGTAGGTGATAGCCTATGTGTATTGGCTATAGTTTGTCATGTCCAGACAGGAGGGAGGTGCCAGAAAATGTAGCCAGACTTTTAATTATTACCGTTCAAAAGTTTGGTGTCACTTAGAAATGTCCTTGTTTTCCATGAAAATATACATGAAATTAGTTGCAAAATGAATAGGAAATATAGTCAAGATGTTGACAAGGTTATAAATAATGATTTTCAATTGAAATAATAATTTGGCGCAATGTGCTTTGTGGCTTGGCCTGAAAAATAAATGATGACCTTTTGTATTGAAGACTAGAGCCCGACCAATATGGAATTTTTGGATCTGATTTTAGAGTGGAAATATTCTCAGATAACCCATATCTGCCAATATTTTGATTATTATAGCAAAAAAAAGCTGATTTCTTAAATTTGAGGAAATAACATTTTTTATTTTTTTATTTTTTTATTTCACCTTTATTTAACCAGGTAGGCTAGTTGAGAACAAGTTCTCATTTGCAACTGCGACCTGGCCAAGATAAAGCATAGCAGTGTGAACAGACAACACAGAGTTACACATGGAGTAAACAATTAACAAGTCAATAACACAGTAGAAAAAAAAGAGAGTCTATATACATTGTGTGCAAAAGGCATGAGGAGGTAGGCAAATAATTCCAATTTTGCAGATTAAGACTGGGGTGATAAATGATCAGATGGTCATGTACAGGTAGAGAGAGATACAGTGCCCTGCGAAAGTATTCGGCCCCCTTGAACTTTGTGACCTTTTGCCACATTTCAGGCTTCAAACATAAAGATATAAAACTGTATTTTTTTGTGAAGAATCAACAACAAGTGGAACACAATCATGAAGTGGAACGACATTTATTGGATATTTCAAACCTTTTTAACAAATCAAAAACTGAAAAATTGGGCGTGCAAAATTATTCAGCCCCCTTAAGTTAATACTTTGTAGCGCCACCTTTTGCTGCGATTACAGCTGTAAGTCGCTTGGGGTATGTCTCTATCAGTTTTGCACATCGAGAGACTGAAATGTTTTCCCATTCTTCCTTGCAAAACAGCTCGAGCTCAGTGAGGTTGGATGGAGAGCATTTGTGAACAGCAGTTTTCAGTACTTTCCACAGATTCTCGATTGAATTCAGGCCTGGACTTTGACTTGGCCATTCTAACACCTGGATATGTTTATTTTTGAACCATTCAATTGTAGATTTTGCTTTATGTTTTGGATCATTGTCTTGTTGGAAGACAAATCTCCGTCCCAGTCTCAGGTCTTTTGCAGACTCCATCAGGTTTTCTTCCAGAATGGTCCTGTATTTGGCTCCATCCATCTTCCCATCAATTTTAACCATCTTCCCTGTCCCTGATGAAGAAAAGCAGGCCCAAACCATGATGCTGCCACCATCATGTTTGACAGTGGGGATGGTGTGTTCAGGGTGTTGCTTTTACGCCAAACTTAACGTTTTGCATTGTTGCCAAAAAGTTCAATTTTGGTTTCATCTGACCAGAGCACCTTCTTCCACATGTTTGGTGTGTCTCCCAGGGGGATTGTGGCAAACTTTAACCGACACTTTTTATGGCTATCTTTAAGAAATGGCTTTCTTCTTGCCACTCTTCCATGAAGGCCAGATTTGTGCAATATACGACTGATTGTTGTCCTATGGACAGAGTCTCCCACCTCAGCTGTAGATCTCTGCAGTTCATCCAGAGTGATCATGGGCCTCTTGGCTGCATCTCTGATCAGTCTTCTCCTTGTATGAGCTGAAAGTTTAGAGGGACGGCCAGGTCTTGGTAGATTTGCAGTGGTCTGATACTCCTTCCATTTCAATATTATCGCTTGCACAGTGCTCCTTGGGATGTTTAAAGCTTGGGAAATCTTTTTGTATCCAAATCCTTTAAACTTCTTCACAACAGTATCTCGGACCTGCTTGGTGTGTTCCTTGTTCTTCATGATGCTCTCTGCGCTTTTAACGGACCTCTGAGACTATCACAGTGCAGGTGCATTTATACGGAGACTTGATTACACACAGGTGGATTGTATTTCTCATCATTAGTCATTTAGGTCAACATTGGATCATTCAGAGATCCTCACTGAACTTCTGGAGAGAGTTTGCTGCACTGAAAGTAAAAGGGCTAAATAATTTTGCACGGCCAATTTTTCAGTTTTTGATTTGTTAAAAAAGTTTGAAATATCCAATAAATGTCGTTCCACTTCATGATTGTGTTCCACTTGTTGTTGATTCTTCACAAAAAAATACAGTTTTATATCTTTATGTTTGAAGCCTGAAATGTGGCAAAAGGTTGCAAAGTTCAAGGGGGCCGAATACTTTCGCAAGGCACTGTATTGGTGTGCAAAAGAGCAGAAAAGTAAATAAATAAAAACAGTATGGGGATGAGGTAGGTAAAAATTGGTGGGCTATTTACCGATAGATTATGTACAGCTGCAGCGATCGGTTAGCTGCTCAGATAGCAGATGTTGGTGAGGGAGATAAAAGTCTCCAACTTCAGCGATTTTTGCAATTCGTTCCAGTCACAGGCAGCAGAGAACTGGAACGAAAGGCGGCCAAATGAGGTGTTGGCTTTAGGGATGATCAGTGAGATACACCTGCTGAAGCGCGTGTTACGGGTTGGTGTTGCCATCGTGACCAGTGAACTGAGATAAGGCGGAGCTTTACCTAGCATGGACTTGTAGATGACCTGGAGCCAGTGGGTCTGGCGACGAATATGTAGCGAGGGCCAGCCGACTAGAGCATACAGGTCGCAGTGGTGGGTGGTATAAGGTGCTTTAGTGACAAAACGGATGGCACTGTAATAAACTGCATCCAGTTTGCTGAGTAGAGTGTTGAAAGCAATTTTGTAGATGACATCGCCGAAGTCGAGGATCGGTAGGATAGTCAGTTTTACTAGGGTAAGTTTGGCGGCGTGAGTGAAGGAGGCCTTGTTGCGGAATAGAAAGCCGACTCTAGATTTGATTTTCGATTGGAGATGTTTGATATGAGTCTGGAAGGAGAGTTTACAGTCTAGCCAGACACCTAGGTACTTATAGATGTCCACATATTCAAGGTCGGAACCATCCAGGGTGGTGATGCTAGTCATTAATGTAAGCACCACCAGAACGACAAGATTTTTAACAGAAAAACTGTGTTACTCTAGTGTTACTGAGTCCAGCCCAAAAAATGCCTGTGAAGACTGAGCTGCATCATGTTGTTGAGCTGGAAAACAACAACATTTTCAATGTATTGGTATTTAGCTATGTTTTCATCGATTTTAAGACTGTAGCCACTGAGTCCTGGTATTTGCCAGTTGAAAGGAAAAACGTCAATCACTAAATTTGCAGCTGGCACAGCGCTGCCTCTCGCCCCAAGCATTGCCTGAGTGAACGTTCCTTGCTATCCGGGATCATTAGGACGTCCATACCCTTATTTAAATGGCAAGCAAAATGGCTGAATTGAGTAAAGGATATTCTCCTGCTTCTACACAAAACAGTGAAAACGCTGACTCTATCGCCGACCATAAGGCCATTAAATGCATTTTATGTGACATGTTCACACTCATCCAAGTGAAGGACCTTTCTGAAAATTTCACCTGTGTCAAATGCCATGGGAAAAATGCTGCAAGAAGAGGATCATTACTTTACTTGAGAAAATTAAAGCTCTGGATGAGCGTCTGATTTTGGACGCCTCGCGTTTAGCTGCATTTGTTGATGCGTCTTTTCGAAGAGACGACTGTAATGGAACTTATGGATCTTGAGCATTTCCCCACCTTACGGACTTCTGAAATTAGCCAAAAGTCGGATGCTATCAGCTCTACCCGTGGAGGGCGTGAATGGAGTGTGATTCGATCCAGGAGGAGGAAGAGACGCGCACCACAGCGTTCTGTATTTTTCTTGCAGCGTTGTGACATTGAACTCTCATTGTTTTGAGCCACTGTCCCCGCTGTCTTCCTCAGGGTGTACGGACACCGGGTACGCAGATGCTGTAGCTTCTACACTGACGCTGTCTTCCTCAGGTCGTACAGACACTGGGTACGTAGATGCTGTAGATTCTACACTGACGACCACCTACACTATGGGCCCTTGTGTTTAGGGTGCCTGACTTACTTAATGATCAAGTTTATAACGACCTGTTTAGGGTAAATATGGACACCCCTGCTGTTTTTAAGTTTTGCAAAGTGCTGGGTTTGTTACATTTTAAATGTGCAAAGTATGATGCCAAAGATGGACTTTGTCAGTGTTCGTTTCGTGCATCCTGATAATCTTCTTTTATCAGAGACTTGGTTAAATGATTTGATCATGGATAATGACATTGACATTGCGAATTACAGCATTTTTTAGTTGTGATCAGCAGAGAAGGGGTGGCGATGTACACTACAGTTCAAAAGTTTGGGGTCACTTAGAAATGTCCTAGTTTTTGAAAGAAAATCTTTTTTTGTCATTAAAATCAAATTGATCAGAAATACAGTGTAGACATTGTTAGTTTTGTAAATGGCTATTGTAGCTGGAAACGGCACATTTTATTTTAATGGAATATCAAGTTGGCGCTATTTTAATAACCAAAAATGTGCTTTTCTTTCAAAATCAAGGACATTTCTAGGTGACCCCAAACTTTTGAATGGTAGTGTATGTGAGAATGCTGTTCATTGACTACAGCTCAGCGTTCAACATCATAGTGCCCATGAAACTAATCACTAAGCTAAAGACCCTGGTACTAAACACCTTCCTCTGCAACCGGATCCTGGACTTCCTGACGGGCCGCCCCCAGGTGCTAAGGGTAGGCAACAACATGTCTGCCACGCTGATCCTCAACACTGGGGCCCCTCAGGGGTGTGTACTTTGACCCCTCCTGTACTCCCTGTTCACCCACGACTGCATGGCCAAACAGGACTACAATGCCATCATTTAAGTTTGCTGATGACACAACAGTGGTAGGCCTAATCACCGACAATGATGAGACAGCGTATAGGGATGAGGTCAGAGAACTGGCAGTGTGGTGCCAAGACAACAGCCTCTCCCTCAATGTGAGCAAGACAAAGGAGCTGATTGTGGACTACAAAAAAAGGCAGGCCGAACAGGTCTCCATTAACACCAACAGGGCTGATGTGGAGCACGTTGAGAGTTTCATGTTCCTTAGTGTCCACATCACCAACGAACTATCATGGTCCAAACACACCAAGACTGTTGTGAAGAGGGCATGACAAGACCTTTAACCCTCAGGAGACTGAGAAGATTTGTCATGGGTCCCCAGATCCTCAAAAAGTTCTACAGCTGCACCATTGAGAGCATCCTGACCGGTTGCATCGCCGCCTGGTATGGCAACCGCTCGGCATCTGACTGTAAGGTGCTACAGAGGGTAATGCGTACGGCCCAGTACATTACTGGGGCCAAGCTTCCTGCAATCCATTACCTATATAATAGGCGGTGTCAGAGGAAAGACCATACAATTGTCAGAGACTCCAGTCACCAGAAGTCATAGACTGATTTCTTTGCTACCGCACAGCATGTGGTACCGGAGCACCAAGTCTAGGACCAAAAGGCTCCTTAACAGCTTCTACCGCCAAGCCATAAGACTGCTGAACAATTAATCAGCTGGCCACTGGACTATTACATTGACCCCATCCCCTCCAATTCTTTTGTACACTGCTGCTACTCGCTGTTTATCTATGCATAGTCACTTCACCCCTACCTACATGTACAAATGACCTCTAACCTGTACCCCTGCACATTGACTCGGTACCAGTACCCCTTGTATATAGCCTCATTATTGTGCTACTTTTGATTTATTTTGTCTTAACTTTTCTTGAACTGCACTGTTTGTTAAGGGCTTGTAAGTAAACATTTCACTGTTTTATTCGGCACATGTGACAGTTTGATTTGATTTGACGAGTTTGTCAAGAAGTTAAGAATTAAGTTGGGCTTCTATAAGAATAGGGCTTGCCTTTCATTAAATAGTAGAAAATTGATAATTCAGTCTACATTCATTCATGTTATAGATGATGGCCATATTATATAAGTGAATGTAGCTACCAGTGTTTTGAAGCCCTTGGACACAATTTATCATAGTGCACTTTGTTTAATAACATCTGACAGTTTTGACAGTCACCACTGCATCCTTTATCATAAAATTGGTTGGACCTCGCTAAAAACACGTAGGTCACTTCCTTATTCTGTTTTTGTTTATAAAGCCTTGCTCAAAAAACTACCAATTTACTTAACATCATTGTTGAAATATAGAAACTCGTATTACAACATTAGATCACAGGGTTGGTTAATGCTGGAGACTCCACATGTATCCACAGAGTTGGGTAAATCTCAGTGGTGGGCCGTCAGGGCCAGCAAGGCCTTCTCTGCTGGCCTAAACATCATCAGAATATAATTTAAAAATATATATATTTTCCCACAAATATGTATTAAATTATTCCCCAGAGTAAGAGTTATACTCTTCATTTCATAGCTTTCCTCTTGGTTGCACTGCTTCCAGCCCCAGGTTGAGATTTGGAGGGCTGGTCTTTATGTTAGATCTTTTATCCAATCATATTCAGTGTTGTGTTGCCAGGGGTCTAAAATCTGCCCTCAGGCCTTCAGAATCAACAGTGCGGGCGCTTGTAGCTTAAAGTGAATGGAAATGAAAATTTAGTGTCAACCAATGAGCTTTAGAGTTGGCTATTGTACGCCTGCTGGCTGGCTCCAGTGTTACACAGGAGCCAGCTAGCAGGCATAGTGCGTGCACGTATTTTGATTGTATTACCAATATTGAAAGGCAGGTCTATGCAGAACCTCAGAACTAGGAAACTGAAGTTGATAAACAAATTAATTTGCGTACTACTAAGCTGTTTTTTCAACCCACAATGGCGGAAGGAGGAGAAGATATCGATTTGGTCGAGGATATAATTATAATGCCATTCTCAAGACGAACTTTTCAAGAAAAGTTAGACATTGTAAGGAGAGGTCGCCCGACGCCGACGCTACAAAGCCTGTCACAGGCGGGAAAGGGGTTCGTTCGCCATTTTCAAAGTTCCAACTACGAGCGCTATCAATGGCTCACAGGCTCCGAGAAGCACTGCAAACTGTACTGCTGGGAATGCATATTATTACAATTGAGCGAGAGAGGCGCAGGTTCAGTCAAATCTACGCTGACACAGCGCGCATCTCAAGTTCACCCAGCGCACGCAGAGGCCCAGCACAAGGAGACCCTCGTACATACTACCAACAACTCTACAGCATTATTCTGGACAACATTCTTTGCCAGATACGAAACAGGTTTCAAGACCACGAAAAATTAATGTTTCTCTCCCTCCTGGACCCCCAGCACTTTCAGACCTACCGGAAAAATTTCCCGCAAACAGCCTTCTCCAGCTTAACAGAGAGTCACGGAACACTGTTCGACCTATCCAAGCTAAAAACAGAACTGATTGTAATGTATGCTATGACTGATTTTGAAGGGAAAAATCTGAATGAGGACATGGGGCAACTTTACACATTGGCATGTGTGACAGTGACTATCCCTGTGTCCACGGCTTCTGTCGGGCGGTCATTCTCGGCCTTAAAGCGAATCAAAACGTATTCCAGAAATGCTACTGGACAGACTCGGCTTTCAGCATTAGCCTCCATGTCGATAGAAAAGGACTTATTGGTGGAACTAAAACGCACAGATAGACTGTACAACAGAGTCATTGAAGTCTTCTTGAGGAAAGAAAGGAGGATGGATTTTGTGTTCAAATAATCAGTCTTTGGTGAGTAGGCATATAATGCATTTTATTTTTTATTAAATGCGTATGTATGTTTTGCATTTTATTTTGTTAATATTAAATAGCCTATATATTAACAAAATAAAATGGTAAATAGCCTATGTTGCAAATGATTTGTTTTCTTTTATTTTCAGTGAATAGTTATGTCTTTATCATCACGGTGAAACTGCTTTGGGTGCGACAATGCGCTGTTTAGTGAACACACTGTATTTTTTTTTTGGGGGACTTAAAGCTCAAAGTTTGTGGACCAGAAATGGATAGAAGAAGAATATTAATATAACTCTGTTGCGCTTGACTATGTTCTCGCCTATTAGTTGAACTGTACTCTATTGTACTCTTCCCCTGCAATTCTCGGAATAAAAATGTCAATTTCAAGGTGACGCAACGCCTGGTTATACTGCATTTCTGTCTAAATGTATAGTGTCTAGAGCCATGGCATCATAATAATGGTAATAAGAGGTGGATTAATTTGGGTGGGACTGTGTAGGACCTCACTGAAGGCCCAGGCCCACGGCACGCCACTGGTAAATCTGCCTTTTCCCACCAGGCCCCTGTCATGTGGAATGATCTTCAAGTAACGTTTCATTTGGATGTGTTGTCTCTGGGTTAGTTTAGGAGAAAGGCTAGGGATTTTTATATTGATGAATGTGTTTTGTTTTGTTTGAATGTGTATATAATATTTGCTATTTAATTTAGTTTTAAATTGTGTATAATTTTATTATTTGCATTGTTCCCAGGGCACATTTGCAAATGAGACCTAGGTCTCAATGTGCTTTCCCTCGCTAAATAAAATATAAATAAAAAAGTTGACATTTTTAAATGGTTAGGATTTAGTGTAGTGATGTCCCAAGGATTCCACATAGCAAGAACCCTCAGTGAACAGCGTCAAGTATTCTCACATAGCTAGTTAGCTGGCTAGCTAGCTAGCACTCATCATGGAAATGGGGGTGGCGAAACGTGAATTTGGACCAGACCAGTCCCTGACAAGTGTAAGGGAACTCCCCCTTGAAATATACAAAAATGAATGGGAACATATTGGCACTGTAACAACCATATACATGGTGTCCAATACCACTCAATTGGACGTTGTTTCATTCAAAGTTGATTGCAAATGCCAAGTGTAACACTGCAAAAATACAATATATGGCGAGTGCGCTCTACCGTAATTTTTCATATTGCAAATGTAACACAAGTCAAGACCCAAGAGTAAAATTTTGAAAATTTGAACATGTTTTCAAAAACTTATCACCCACATAAAAATGTGCTTTCTGGACCATTTTTCGAAATTCTTTAGATTTTTGTGTCAATTACACATGTATAAGAACGGTTTCAACATACTTTAGTCATATTTTAATCATCATTTAACTTTTTTATTTTTTATTTTTTTACTTGTCCATAAGGCATATGTTTTGTCCATTTGCAATATGATTTCATAGGAAGTCCAAAGTCGAAAATGTGAAGGAAAAAAAAATTCAAAAAACTTACCACCCCCTTCAAAAAGTGCTTTCTGGACCGTTTTACGAAAATCTTTTGATTTTATTATTATTTGTATTTATTTTATTTTTTGTCAATTACACATGTAAAAGAACAGTATGAACATACATTTGTCATATTTGATTATCATATTTTTTTTATTTATTTTACTTGTCCATAAGGCATATGTTTTGTCCATTTGCAATATGGTCAAGCGGGGCGTCTCGTTCTGAGGGCAGCAACTGTGAATCCCAAGTTTCGGCTCGATAGGTCATTCGGTGCCCGAGTAAGACCTTAGTTGGTGCTGAATGAGCTATCGGACACAAACGTTGGAGTCTGTCTCAATGGGCCGAGCCGGTTTCAATGGACCTAGTCTTGCGACTCTGGGACTTTTCTAAATGCCTTCATTTTCGTAATGGTCAAAATGAATTGAAGTTATTGCAAATGTACGAGGCTGTTTCTCGGTCCGAGAACCTTCTAGAGCCACGTAACTCACCACGCACTATCGACCTGAGGTCTAGAACAGGTTTCTAAAGTTTCAGAACTCTAGGTCTGACGGTTCTTTTTTAGTTCGAACAAAGGTAACTATTGCAGGTACTGTCTGTCTCTACGCACCACACTGTGTCCCTCTGTCCTAGCTGTGTGTGTGATTTTTTTTTTTTTTTTTCTTGGAAATTTTGTACGGGACATGACTGATTTACAGTTCATGGGGGTTGCCTAATCACACATATGAAGTTTTGAAAAGATCTGACCTTTTTAACCCTTCAGAACAGCCCCTTTGACACCATTTAAGGCACTTCCGGTTGGCACAGGAAGCTATAAATTTACCACATAATTTGCAAATAAATTCATAAAAATCCTACAATGTGATTTTCTGGATTTTTTTCTTCTCATTTTGTCTGTCATAGTTGAAGTGTACCTATGATAAATTACAGGCCTCTCATCTTTTTAAGTGGGAGAACTTGCACAATTGGTGGCTGACTAAATACTTTTTTGCCCCACTGTACATGTGCATTTGTGGGGAACAACAAAAAAGAAACCAAGCAAAGCATCACACAGTTCTCCCTAATTTCCCTTTTCCCTCCTTGTCTCACTCACTTGTGTTCTGACCGCTCCTTCTACACATGCGTGCTGAGTTTGCACACAACGAACATTCGCGCGTATCCTACTCCATTGCTGCGCTTATGTTTGTTCTATAACGCAATTAGTAGGAAAATACTTTTGTCAAAAGCACACCGCACATGCAAGTGGTTTAATCTGACAGTGAAGAAAACATCTGTTAGAAATTTAGAAATGGGTGATCTAAAGATGCAACAACTAGCATTGGTTAATATGACTAGGATTGTGCCTTTGGATACTAGACAATGAAAGAAAGTTGATTTTGGAAACCAATAGAACATGAGAGAAATTGGTTACTGATTTCAATGACATAAGGAAGTCTTTACAAAATAATTGCCTCCATGTTTACATAGTAAGACTTGCCCCATATTAAGTAAAACATATATATTTTTTAAGTTTATGTTTTCAAAATGCATACGGCCTCCAGCAAGGTGGTGTATGACTCTCTGAAGCCTGCCTACGTTGCCTATGTACTTGAATGACGAATGGGAAGCACGCTTCAATTACTAGTTAAGAAATAAAAATAGTAGCTCTGTTTATTCGTGGCCATCAAAACAGTTAACACACAATTGCATTTAGAATTGTTGCGCAATGATTGGGCTTGTGTTTCAA
Organism: Oncorhynchus mykiss; assembly: GCF_013265735.2. Taxonomy (NCBI): domain Eukaryota; kingdom Metazoa; phylum Chordata; class Actinopteri; order Salmoniformes; family Salmonidae; genus Oncorhynchus; species Oncorhynchus mykiss. Next base: position 15,221,702 of record NC_048574.1, read on the forward strand.
TTCAACAGCAACAAGCAAGCTGTTTTGAGGAGCTGTAGCAGCAGCTCCCGCGTTGTCAGACAGTTTTTCTCCTCAAACTCTGTCTGTATAATTCCACTAAATTATGCACATTTTTAGTCAAATACATTTCGCATCGACTGGTATTTTTGTCCAAAAACTAACTATTACCGGCTAACGAAAACCTTGGCTTGCATGTTTTTGTCTGCTTGTCCATGTGTGACTGTGTACTTGCACGTTTGTGTGTGCATACATCATGTTTATCAGGGCACTACACTTCACTTTTCAACTTAGGTGCACACAAATAAATGTAGGAACACAATGCAAAATATTTGAGGTAATGAAGCTAGAATCCTTAATTGTTCGAGGCACACTGATGTATAAATAAATAAAAATTCCAGCAGCTAACCGATCGCTGTAGCTGTACACAGCCCATCTGTAAATAGCCCACCCAATCTACCTACCTCATCCCCATATTGTCTTTATTTACTTTTCTGCTCTTTTGCACACCACTATTTCTACTTGCACATCATAATCTGCTCATCTATCATCCCAGTGTTAATTTGCTAAACTGTAATTACTCCGCTACTATGGCCTATTTATTGCCTTACCTCATGCCATTTGCACACACTGTATATACTGTCTTTTTTTCTAATGTGTTATTGACTCTACGCTTGTTTATTTGTGTCGCACTGCTTTGCTTTATCGTGGCCAGGTCAGTTGTTAATGAGAACTTGTTCGCAACTAGCCTACCTGGTTAAATTAAAGGGATTTAAAAAAAAAATAGGTGCATATGCAAAATAAATGGTTGTGCAGTAGAGCCCTGATTATGTAAGTACGTTTGTGCAGGGCCTAAAATGTGCTTTTTGGTCCACCAGTCACTGTGGCAGGTAGATGAGAAATCTACCAGCCACTCAGATCTTTTACCAGTATAAAAAAAACATACTGCATGACCATGCTTCGTAATGTTTCTAACACAACAAACGTATTAGTAAGAAGTAATGTGGTATATTGTTAATTTTAATTTAATTTTTTGTTACCCGAGTCTCTATTTGTGCGTGTGTGTGCGCATGTGCATTCATGTGTATGTGTGTGTTCTCTGCTGCGGATGACCCTGCTGTGGCCTGGAATGGATGCATATAACACAGCCTGTCAAGGTCTGTGGGATTTTGATGTTCAGAGGGCAGCGGGTGGATGACGTCTCTGAAACACCAGGAGATGAATGTCTTTCACCCGGCCTGGTGACTTGTTATTGAAATAGAATTGTGAAGCAGGGTATCATACAGGAGGAATGGAATGGTAAAACATATTGCACTATACATTAAACTAGGGATTCAAACTATGTACCAGACATTGGGATAGAATGCTAGTCCCCTTCCTGTTCTAGAAGGTAATCAGGGGGTGATGGTGATAGATACAGTTGGTGGTTGTCAGGCTCACTTTCTCCCCCTGCCCTTTTCACCTTGCATCAAAGCCAGGTAGATTACCCAGACTCTCTAGTTTCCTGGCCCATGAAAAGGCTTGAAAAACAGTACACTTCATGCTTGCCAGCAGTGCTTGATTACACCAGTCAGTGGCCTTTGTAAAGCAAGTCGTCTTTCAAAAGCACCAAGCTTTGTGCTTGTTTCTGTATTTACTGCTGTCAGCTAATAAACACGAAGCTGACCCTTACAAGGATAAACATCCCGAAAAGTAGTGTTCATTCACCAACGGTAACAAACAGTCAAGGACACATTTTAAGACTGAAAGGAATTATAAACGATAATCGCTCTTTCAGGTTTGAAGTCTTCAATGACCTCAAGGTAGGTTAGCACAACAAGCGTCCAGCCAGGAAACTTAAATGGATGGACATGCTGACCGATGCTCGCTGGGTTCCTGGTGCGAGTGGCAGGAGGAGGAAAGGGGAGGTAGCCAGGTTAGTGTGAGGAGAGGGGATGGAAAGAGGTGGAAGAGAGGGGGAGATAAACCGGTAGGTGGGTGTAGTGAGGGAGAGGAGAAAGGGGAGAGGAGATAAACAGGGAGGTAGCCAGGTCTGTGTGAGTGCAGGGGAGGAGATGGAGTGAGGTGGAGCAGAGGGGGGGTGGGGGGGATAAACGGGGAGGTTGCAGGTCCGTGTGAGTGCAGGTGAGGGAGAGAGGATGGGGAGAGGTGGAGCAGCGCGTGGGGGTAAACAGGGAGGTAGCTAGGTCCGTGTGAGTGGAGGGAGAGGTGGAGATAACAGGGAGGTTGCCAGGTCAATGTGAGGGAGGGAGGAGATAAGCAGGGTCAGTGTCAGTGAAGGGCACAATGCAGTCCTCCATCCCTCACTGGGGCTAATGAACTCCTGATGGCAGGAGAGGTGAGAGCAGGGGGATTAATCACCTCTTCTCCTCTCTCGCACTTCCTCTTCCCTGTTTTTGGCAGGCAGATGCTCAGTTCCCTTAGACGCACCCTCTGATTGTTTGTCAGCAGTTTCAGGGGAAAGAGACTAGGAAAGGATGTGATCCCGGCCTTCCCTTCTCTTTTTTCCCCCTCTTCCACCTTCCTCCTGCCTTTTCTCATAATGCAGCAGCGTCAAGTCAATAAATATTGTGTTAATTCATTTGGGGATGGACTGGAGCTGTGGAGATGCTAATTTTTATTTATTTTAAATGTAACCTTTATTTAATGAGGCAAGTTAGTTTAGAGCAAATTCTTATTTACATTGACTGCCTACCCCGGCCAAATCCAGACGATACTGAGCCAATTATGCGACTCCCAATCACGGCCGGATGTGATACAGCCTGGATTCGAACCAGGGACTGTAGTGACGCCTCTTGCACTGAGATGCAATGCCTTAACCCTCTTGGGCATGGAGTTCACTAGAGCTTCACAGGTTGCCACTGGAGTCCTCTCCCACTCCTCCGTGACGACATCACGAAGCTGGTGGATGTTAGACCTTGCACTCCTCCACCTGCCGTTTGAGGATGCCCCACAGATGCTCAATAGGGTTTAGGTCTGGAGACATGCTTGGCCAGTCCATCACCTTTACCCTCAGCTTCGTTAGCGAGGCAGTGGTCGTCTTGGAGGTGTGCTTGGGGTCGTTATCATGTTGGAATACTGCCCTGCGGCCCAGTCTCCGAAGGGAGGGGATCATGCTCTGCTTCAGTATGTCACAGTACATGTTGGCATTCATGTTTCCCTCAATGAACTGTAGCTCCCCAGTGCCGGCAGCACTGATGCAGCCCCAGACCATGATACTCCCACCACCATGCTTGACTGTAGGCAAGACACACTTGTCTTTGTACTCCTCACCTGGTTGCCGCCACACACGCTTGACACCATCTGAACCAAATAAGTTTATCTTGGTCTCATCAGACCACATGGTTCCAGTAATCCATGTCCTTAGGCTGCTTGTCTTCAGCAAACTGTTTGCAGGCTTTCTTGTGCATCATCTTTAGAAGAGGCTTCCTTCTGGGACGACAGCCATGCAGACCAATTTGATGCAGTGTACGGCGTATGGTCTGAGCACTGACAGGCTGACCCCCCCACCCCATCAACCTCTGCAGCAATGCTGGCAGCACTCATACGTCTATTTCCCAAAAGACGACCTCTGGATATGACGCTGAGCACGTGCACTCAACTTCTTTGGTCGACCATGGCGAGGCCTGTTCTGAGTGGAACCTGTCTAGTTAAACCGCTCTATGGTCTTGGCCACTGTGCTGCAGCTCAGTTTCAGGGTCTTGGCAATCTTATTCTAGCCCAGGCCATCTTCATGTAGAGCAACAATTCTTTTTTTCAGATCCTCAGAGAGTTCTTTGCCATGAGGTGCTATGTTTAACTTCCAGTGACCAGTCAGAAGGAGGGAGTGTGAGAGCGATGACACCAAATTTAACACACCTGCTCCCCATTCACACCTGAGACCTTGTAACACTAACGAGTCACATGACACCGGGGAGGGAAAATGGCTAATTGGGCCCACACTCATGCATACCCCACAAGACATGCCACCAGAGGTCTCTTCACAGTACTACATAGAGCCATGACTACATGGAACTCTATTCCACATCAGATAACTGATGCAAGCAGTAGAATCAGATTTAAAGAACAGATAAAAATACACCTGGAACAGCGGGGACTGTGAAGCAACACAAACATTGGCACAGAGACATGCATGCACACACTGTAACATATGTACTATATAAATACGTACACGTGGATTATGTGTTGTAGATATGTGGTAGTGGAGTAGGTGCCTGAAGGTGCCCACTTAGTGTGTTGTTAGTTCTGTTATGAATGTATAGTAATTAGAGGTCGACCGATTAATCGGAATGGCCGATTTATTAGGGCCGATTTCAAGTTTTCATATTACTAGTTTATCTAGCGTGTCCTGCGTTGTATATAATCGATGCGGTGCGTATTGTTGCTCCAATGTGTACCTAACCATAAACATCAATGCCTTTCTTAAAATCAATACTCAGAAGTATATATTTTTAAACCTGCATATTTAGCTAAAATAAATCCAGGTTAGCAGGCAATATTAACCAGGTGAAATTGTGTCACTTCTCTTGCGTTCATTGCATGCAGAGTCAGGGTATATGCAACAGTTTGGGCTGCCTAATTTGCCATAATTTTACATAATTATGACATAACATTGAAGGTTGTGCAACGTAACAGGAATATTTAGACATATGGATGCCTCCCCTTAGATAAAATATCGAACGGTTCCTTATTTCACTGAAAGAATAAACGTCTTGTTTTGGAGATGATAGTTTCCGGATTCGACCATATTAATGCCCTAATGTTCGTATTTCTGTGTGTTATCATGTTATAACTAAGTGTATGATTTGATAGAGCAGTCTGACTGAGCGATGGTAGGCAGCAGCAGGCTCGTAAGCATTCATTCAAACAGCACTTTCGTGCGTTTCCCAGCAGCTGTTTATGACTTCAAGCCTATCAACTCCCAAGATTAGGCTTGTGTAACCGATGTGAAATGGCTAGCTAGTTAGTGGGGTGCACACTAATAGCGTTTCAAATGTCACTTGCTCTGAGACTTGGAGTAGTTATTCCCCTTGCTCTGCATGGGTAATGCTGCTTTGAGCCCAGGTAGGAGCGAGGAGAGGGATGGAAGCTATACTGTTACACTGGCAATACTAAAGTGCCTATAAGAACATCCAATAGTAAAAGGTTAATAAAATGCAAATGGTATAGAGAAATATTCCTATAATAACTACAACCTAAAACTTCTTACCTGGGAATATTGAAGACTCATGTTAAAAGGAACCACCAGCTTTCATATGTTCTCATGTTCTGAGCAAGGAACTTAAACGTTAGCTTTCTTACATGGCACATATTGCACTTTTACTTTCTTCTCCAACACTTTGTTTTTGCATTATTTAAACCAAATTGAACATGTTTCATTATTTATTTGAGGCTAAATTGATTTTATTGATGTATTATATAAAGTTAAAATAAGTGTTCATTCAGTATTGTTGTAATTGTCATTATCGATTAATCGGTTTCGGCTTTTTTTGGTCCTCCAATAATCGGTATTCGCGTTGAAAAATCATAATCTGTCGACCTCTAATAGTAATGTTTTTAAAATGGTATAACTGCCTTAGTTTTGCTGGACCCCAGGAAGAGTAGCTGCTGCCTTGGCAGGAACTAATGAGGATCCATAATAAACCCCAGGAAGAGTAGCTGCTGCCTTGGCAGGAACTAATGAGGATCCATAATAAACCCCAGGAAGAGTAGCTGCTGCCTTGGCAGGAACTAATGGGGATCCATAATAAACCCCAGGAAGAGTAGCTGCTGCCTTGGCAGGAACTAATGAGGATCCATAATAAACCCCAGGAAGAGTAGCTGCTGCCTTGGCAGGAACTAATGAGGATCCATAATAAACCCCAGGAAGAGTAGCTGCTGCCTTGGCAGGAACTAATGAGGATCCATAATAAACCCCAGGAAGAGTAGCTGCTGCCTTGGCAGGAACTATTGGGGATCCATAATAAATACAAATACCTCTCACCATTACAATAACGGGAGGTTATCATTTTTGGAGGGGGTATGTTATTTGTGCGTCTCACCTTCTCACTCATCATTATTCACGATTGATTCAGGACTATCCGTAATCATGGTAGCATAGACTTTAATGTAGAGGTGTGTGTGTCCTAGCTGGGGTAAAGACTCCATGACACAGCAGTGCCTGTGATCATGTCATTCTTCGAGTCCTAGCTGCCTCTCATTCAGAGGCTCACAGAGCAGAGAATCGCAACACCTGCCGGGCTACATGGTGGCATACGCCACTACTACTAACTCACTGATGCTTCTCTCCTCTCACATGCTGTTTCTCTCTTTCCCGACTCACTGTACTCCATTCAGACATGCACATCTACAGAGCAGATATCCTCAGTCTCACCCTTCCCCTGTGCTATTGGCTAACTACCTCTCTGTCTGTGTCGCCCTCTCTGGCTCTCTCTGCCTGCCTCGTTTTCTCTCTTTCTATTTCTGCCTGCTTTACTCAGTCTTGTCTCTCTCGCTCTCTTGCTTTCTCTCTCTCTCTTTTCACTCCTTTCTTGCTTATCCATCTCCAAAAATAACCGGCTTGCTGTTCTGTTGCGTTCCGGGGAGGCAGAGCGGAGCATAGTGCCCAATAAATCTGTTTTTTATATTTTTTGCCTGATTCCGTTTTTTTTCTCCCAAATTCAATTTTCTCCGTTTCTTGTTTTTTCAGGTGTTTGTTCTTAATCACATTTTTGTTAATAGAAAAACAAATAAAGGTTGTCTTGTAATTCCACAACAATGCTTAAACCACATCAGGAGACCACTTTTGAGGTCTGGGATTTTTTAAAATGTGTATTTTGGGGTGTAGTTACCGCTTTATTCCAGTTCTCACCCAGCAAGAGGCTGTTGTTTAGCAGTGTTTTTGTAGCGCACGTGATGGTAGAGTTTGCAAACAAATACCCACTGGATTGATGAAAATAATCATGATATCACAGGTCTCTACGCTTACATTTAGGAGCACAATGAAAGTATTTGTTCACACTAAATACTTTTGAAAATAGCTACAACAGAATAGATTTTCTTCTATAAATCACAACTTTTATGTGCTCATACTTGACTTTTTCAGTTCGCATACATCTAAGGCAAGTAAAATGGTTGCACTGTAGAGCCCTTTATCATTCTGCCAGGTAGGCATAGGCTACTTTGTGGTTAACATTTAATCGAGAAGGGTTTGGGAAAGCCTTTCCATCTGCAAGAAGACTTTTCATGAACATCATCGCTAATGGCTACACAAAGTGGTAGACCTACGCACTGCACATACAGAGAAGGGGAATTCACGTGGCCTCTTCGGAAAGTTGCAGGCATTATGAATCACTGATGCTTTCTGTTCATGTCATATGATAAACTTGGGCAAGTAAATAAATGTTCAATACATTTAGATTAGTGTAGATACTGATACCAGGTTTCACATCACAATACTCGATACATCACAATACTCGATACCATGGCAAAAAAAGAAGGCATATTAGCCAAAGTCAAAGAATGGCATTTGATCCAGACAGAAACTCAGATACTGCTCTGTTCAATCGTCGGGCATCTTTTGAGTTTAATATCATTACGTTCAATTTTTTTTTACATCACACTTTTTCAAACAACTATGCATGCATTAATGAATCAGTTATACAATCAATTTGACTTACCAATCTAACTACATAATGGTATTTATTTATTCAAATGGTAAATCTCTATTGATAAACTGGGTAAATCAAGATGTAGGTCTATCAACAATACAGGTGAATGCATATTCAATAGGTGTGTGTGCATGCATTGATTTTCATGGGGCTACAGATGACAAACAATCTTTTCCCCTCCCATTTGGGACATATTTTATTGTACTGATCAACAACATTTGCATAGAAGTTGCTTCTTTTCAAAAAATGTGCGCGGTCTCTGTAACCAGTAAGGATATCTTTCAGGAGGCAGTCAGTTCACTGAGGTTTACAATAATAGGATCATCTTTGGGAGAGATTTGAGAGATCGAATCGAAGTAAATTAATAACGTTTCTGGTGTCAGTCAGCTTTGAAATAAGCCTAATTTGCATTATGGTTAGCATATCACAAAGTACTAGGGTAGTGAATTGATGTTAGCTTTAGCTGTCAGCTAGCAAAGGAAAGTTAGCCTACAAAACTGGAAGCTACTGGTATATTCTTCCATTTTTAAAGTGATCTAGCCTGTCTGGATTTTTTTTGTTTGTTTTTCTAACAGTTTCAACAATTCTACTTGCCTTGTCACATTATTCAAAAGTGTGTTGACTTCTGTGTAGCAGGAGTGGGAGCGAACATGATGCAGCCCACCCACCAGTGCAGACTAGCAATGAGCATGTGGACCAGGCACGGTGCGCGCTATAACAAGGGGTTGGCTGCGCTGATAGACAGGCTTGATCCATGAGACCCATTTGACAGAAGTACCAAAAATTATAGTACCAAACTTTTACATTTTCTAGTATGGAGACATTTTGGTATACCGTGCAACACTAATTTAGATGATTCCCTACTAAGTTCAGTAATCTTTTAAATATCTGGATTCCGTGATTCTGTCTGCATTCTCCGCATCGCAGATTTTATAGGGCCCTAAGAGTAGAGCAGCAGAGGGGTAGTGGGCAGGGGATCTGCCTCCCAGGGGGAACTGCAGGGACACGTTGGTCGCCGCCTGCCTTGTTGCAGCCTTGATTTGCACAAACAACATTAACACTGCATTGGGCATCCAGCACTTATGTTGCACACACCCTCCCTACTCTCTCCGCTCCTCCGCTTTTTCCACGGAGAGAGAGAGAGAGGGGAGAGAAAGGACTGTCAATAAAATAAGAACAAACAGAGGGAGATAGTGGAGCTTGGTTGCCCTGCTCTCTGGTGGTTTATGCCACCTTAATGGCAATACTGCATCTTCCCCTACACACACACACACACACACATACACACTAACATACACACTTGCCTCAGCAACAGCCAGCTTCAGAGAGATGTGTTGTTATGAAGCATTTTATATGCAGGGATTCTTTATCAAACAGCCTGACCTACCAGGTCCTGAAGGAGCTCTCCATGTCCCCTCCCTCCCTGTGTGTGTGTGTGTGTGTGTGAGATCCTGGGATCTGAGAGAGGCTTGTTGCTGGAGAGAGGAGTTGATAGTGAGTGAGAGAGAGGAGTTGCTGGAGAGAGAGAGGCTTTTTGCTAGAGAGAGAGGAGAGGCTTGTTGTTGGAGAGAGAGAGGGAACCTAAGAAAGAAATTGAGGAACCTGTCCAACCAAAAACAGAGTCTACGCCTTCACTATGGTGAATCACTAAAACGGTCCAGAAATACACGACAGGAAAAAGAAGGAACAGCATGTCAGAAATCAGCTCAATGCTCAATTGAAGAATCCATAGACTCTAACCACTTCTGGGTTAATTGGAAAACACTAAACAAACAACAACACAAATAATTATCTATCCAAAATGGAGATGTATGGGTAAATTACTTCTCCAATCTTTTTGGCTCTAGAACAAACAGCAACAACATATACATGATCAATTACAAATCTTAAAATCAACTATTAAAGACTACTAGAACCCACTGGATTCTCCAATTACATTGAATGAACCACAGGACAAAATAAAAACCCTCCAAGCCAAAAAGGCCTGTGGTATTGATGGTATCCTCAATGAAATGATAAAATATACAGACAACAAATTCCAATTGGCTATACTAAAACTCTTTAACATCATCCTTTAGCTCTGGCATCTTCCCCAATATTTGGAACCGAGGACTGATCACCCCAATCCACAAAAGTGGAGACAAATTTGACCCCAATAAGTGGGATATGCATCAACTGCAACCTTGGGAAAACACTCTGCATTATCATTAACAGCAGACTCGTATATTTCCTCAGTGAAAACAACATACTGAGCAAATATCATATTTGCTTTTTACCAAATTATCGTACGACAGACCACGTATTCACCCTGCACACCCTAATTGCCTTTTGTTTTGTTTGTTTGTCAAAGTCTTCTCATGCTTTGTTGATTTCTAAAAAGGCTTCGACTCAATTTGACATGAGGGTCTGCTATACAAATTGATGGAAAGTGGTGTTGGGGGGAAAAACCTACAACGTTATAAATGTACACAAACAATCAGTGTGCGGCTAAAATAGGCAAAAAAACACATTTCTTCCCAAAGGACTGTGGGGTGAAACAGGGATGCAGCTTCAGAGAGGGGAGAGGCACGTTGCCGGAGCGAGTGAGAGCGAGGCACGTTGCCGGAGCGAGTGAGAGCGCGGCTCGTTGCCGGAGCGAGTGAGAGCGCGGCTCGTTGCCGGAGCGAGTGAGAGCGCGGCTCGTTGCCGGAGCGAGTGAGAGCGCGGCTCGTTGCCGGAGCGAGTGAGAGCGCGGCTCGTTGCCGGAGCGAGTGAGAGCGCGGCTAGTTGCCGGAGCGAGTGAGAGCGCGGCTCGTTGCCGGAGAGAGAGAGGGAGGGAGTGTGAGGCTCATTGCAAGAGAGAGGGGAGGGAGTGAGAGTGAGGCTCATTGCAAGAGAGATGGGAGGGAGTGAGAGCGAGGCTCGTTGGATAGAGAGAGGGGTGGGAGTGAGCTTGTTGCTGAAGAGAGCGAGAGGGAGGAAGAGAGCGAAGCTCGTTGCTGGAGAGAGAGAGCGAGGCTTGTTACTGGAGAGAGAGGGAGAGAAGCTTGTTGCTGGAGGGCAATGCTCGTTGATGGAGAGCAAGGGTCGTTGCTGGAGAGGGCTCGTTGCTGGAGAAAGGGCTCGTTGCTGCATAAAGGGGCAAGAGGGAGGGAGAGAGGCTTGTTGCTGGAAGAGGCGGGAGGAAGAGACAGAGGCTTGTTGATGGAGAGAGCGAGGGAGGCCTGTTGCTGGAGAGAGAGAGCGAGGGTTGTTGCTGGAGAGAGAGAGCGAGGCTTGTTGCTGGAGAGAGAAATGTGTTTCGTGCTGGAGAGAGGGAGAGAGAGAGAGGCTTGTTGCTGGAGAGAGAGGTAGGCTTGTTGCTGGAGAGAGCAAGGGTTGTTGCTGGAGAGAGTGAGAGCGAGGCGTGTTGCTGGAGAGTGTGCGAGCGAGGCGTGTTGCTGGAGAGTGCGAGCGAGGCTTGTTGCTGGAGAGAGTGCGAGCGAGGCTTGTTGCTGGAGAGAGTGCGAGCGAGGCTTGTTGCTGGAGAGAGAGAGAGAGAGAGAGAGAGAGAGATGGGCTTGTTGATGGAGGGAGAGAGATTGGTGTGGACAGAGATGGGCTTGTTGAGAGCGAGTCGTGTTGCTGGAGAGAACGAGAGAGGCTTGTTGCTGGAGAGCGAGAAAGCGAGGCTTGTTGCGGGAGAGAGCGAGAGAGAGAGAGAGAGAGATGGGCTTGTTGATGAGGGAGAGATTGGTGTGGACAGAGATGGGCTTGTTGAGTCGTGTTGCTGGAAAGAACGAGAGAGGCTTGTTGCTGGAGAGCGAGAGGGAGGAAGAGAGCGAAGCTCGTTGCTGGAGAGAGGGAGGGAGAGAGGCTCGTTCCTGGAGAGAGGGAGGGAGAGAGGCTCGTTCCTGGAGAGAGCGAGGCTCTTTGCTGGAGAGAGCGAGATTTGTTGCTGGAGAGAGCGAGAGCGAGGCTTGTTGCTGGTGAGAGCGAGAACAAGTTTTGTTGCTGGTGAGCGAGGCTTGTTGCTGGAGAGCGTGGCTCGTTGCTGGAGAGCGAGGCTCGTTGCTGGAGAGCGCGGCTCGTTGCTCGTTGCTGGAGAGCGTGGCTCGTTGCTGGAGAGCGAGGCTCGTTGCTGGAGAGCGAGGCTCGTTGCTGGAGAGCGAGGCTCGTTGCTGGAGAGCGAGGCTCGTTGCTGGAGAGCGAGGCTCGTTGCTGGAGAGCGAGGCTCGTTGCTGGAGAGCGAGGCTCGTTGCTGGAGAGCGAGGCTCGTTGCTGGAGAGCGTGGCCCGTTGCTGGAGAGCGTGGCCCGTTGCTGGAGAGCGTGGCCAGTTGCTGGAGAGCGTGGCCAGTTGCTGGAGAGCGTGGCCAGTTGCTGGAGAGCGAGGCTCGTTGCTGGAGAGCGAGGCTCGTTGCTGGAGAGCGCGGCTCGTTGCTGGAGAGCGGGGCTCGTTGCTGGAGAGCAGGGCTTGTTGCTGGAGAGAGGGTTCATTGCTGGGGAGAGGAGCCGGTTGCTGGAGAGAGGGAGGGCGCGATGCTTGTTCCTGAAGAGGGAGAGAGAGGGAGGCTTGTTGCTGGAGAGAGAGGGAGGCTTGTTGCTGGAAGAGGAGAAAGGGAGGCTTGTTGCTGGAGAGAGAGATGGTGGCTTGTTGCTGGAGAGAGAGAGAGGGTGGCTTGTTGCTGGAGAGGGAGAGAGGGTGGCTTGTTGCTGGAGAGAGAGAGGGAGGCTTGTTGCTGGAGAGAGAGAGTGAGGCTTGTTGCTGGAGAGAGAGTGAGGCTTGTTGCTGGAGATAGCGAGGCTTGTTTCTGGAGAGAGCGAGAGGGAGAAAGAGAGCGAGGCTCGTTGCTGGAGAGGGGCTTGTTGCTGGAGGGAGAGAGGAAGAGAGTGAGGGCTTTTGATGGAGAGTGAGAGCGAGGCGTGTTGCTGGAGAGAGCGAGATTTGTTGCTGGAGAGAGCGAGAGCGAGGCTTGTTGCTGGTGAGAGCGAGAACAAGTTTTGTTGCTGGAGAGCGAGGCTTGTTGCTGGAGAGCGTGGCTCGTTGCTGGAGAGCGTGGCTCGTTGCTGGAGAGCGTGGCTCGTTGCTGGAGAGCGAGGCTCGTTGCTGGAGAGCGAGGCTCGTTGCTGGAGAGCGAGGCTCGTTGCTGGAGAGCGAGGCTCGTTGCTGGAGAGCGAGGCTCGTTGCTGGAGAGCGCGGCTCGTTGCTGGAGAGCGGGGCTCGTTGCTGGAGAGCAGGGCTTGTTGCTGGAGAGAGGGTTCATTGCTGGGGAGAGGAGCCGGTTGCTGGAGAGAGGGAGGGCGCGATGCTTGTTCCTGAAGAGGGAGAGAGAGGGAGGCTTGTTGCTGGAGAGAGAGGGAGGCTTGTTGCTGGAAGAGGAGAAAGGGAGGCTTGTTGCTGGAGAGAGAGATGGTGGCTTGTTGCTGGAGAGCGAGGCTCGTTGCTGGAGAGCGAGGCTCGTTGCTGGAGAGCGAGGCTCGTTGCTGGAGAGCGGGGCTCGTTGCTGGAGAGCAGGGCTTGTTGCTGGAGAGAGGGTTCATTGCTGGGGAGAGGAGCCGGTTGCTGGAGAGAGGGAGGGCGCGATGCTTGTTCCTGAAGAGGGAGAGAGAGGGAGGCTTGTTGCTGGAGAGAGAGGGAGGCTTGTTGCTGGAAGAGGAGAAAGGGAGGCTTGTTGCTGGAGAGAGAGATGGTGGCTTGTTGCTGGAGAGAGAGAGAGAGGGTGGCTTGTTGCTGGAGAGGGAGAGAGGGTGGCTTGTTGCTGGAGAGAGAGAGGGAGGCTTGTTGCTGGAGAGAGAGTGAGGCTTGTTGCTGGAGATAGCGAGGCTTGTTTCTGGAGAGAGCGAGAGGGAGAAAGAGAGCGAGGCTCGTTGCTGGAGAGGGGCTTGTTGCTGGAGGGAGAGAGGAAGAGAGTGAGGGCTTTTGATGGAGAGTGAGAGCGAGATTTGTTGCTGGAGAGAGCGAGAGCGAGGCTTGTTGCTGGTGAGAGCGAGAACAAGTTTTGTTGCTGGAGAGCGAGGCTTGTTACTGGAGAGCGAGGCTCGTTGCTGGAGAGCGTGGCTCGTTGCTGGAGAGCGAGGCTCGTTGCTGGAGAGCGTGGCTCGTTGCTGGAGAGCGTGGCTCGTTGCTGGAGAGCGTGGCTCGTTGCTGGAGAGCGTGGCTCGTTGCTGGAGAGCGAGGCTCGTTGCTGGAGAGCGTGGCTCGTTGCTGGAGAGCGAGGCTCGTTGCTGGAGAGCGCGGCTCGTTGCTGGAGAGCGCGGCTCGTTGCTGGAGAGCGCGGCTCGTTGCTGGAGAGCGCGGCTCGTTGCTGGAGAGCAGGGCTTGTTGCTGGAGAGAGGGTTCATTGCTGGGGAGAGGAGCCGGTTGCTGGAGAGAGGGAGGGCGCGATGCTTGTTCCTGAAGAGGGAGAGAGAGGGAGGCTTGTTGCTCGAGAGAGAGGGAGGCTTGTTGCTGGAAGAGGAGAAAGGGTGGCTTGTTGCTGGAGAGAGAGAGAGGGTGGCTTGTTGCTGGAGAGGGAGAGAGGGTGGCTTGTTGCTGGAGAGGGAGAGAGGGTGGCTTGTTGCTGGAGAGGGAGAGAGGGTGGCTTGTTGCTGGAGAGGGAGAGAGGGTGGCTTGTTGCTGGAGAGAGAGAGGGAGGCTTGTTGCTGGAGAGAGAGAGGGAGGCTTGTTGCTGGAGAGAGAGTGAGGCTTGTTGTTGGAGATAGCGAGGCTTGTTTCTGGAGAGAGCGAGAGGGAGAAAGAGAGCGAGGCTCGTTGCTGGAGAGTGGCTTGTTGCTGGAGGGAGAGAGGAAGAGAGTGAGGGCTTTTGATGGAGAGTGAGAGAGAGGCGTGTTGCTGGAGAGAGCGAGGCGTGTTGCTGGAGAGAGCGAGGCATGTTGCTCGAGAGAGTGCTGCTTGTTGCTGGAGAGAGCTAGAGAGACATGCTTGTTGCTGGAAAGAGGAAGAGAAAGGCTTGTTTTTGGGGAGAGAGAGAGAGAGAGAGGCTTGTTGTTGGAGAGAGGCTTGTTGTTGGAGAGAGGCTTGTTGCTGGAGAGCGGCTTGTTGCTAGAGAGCGGCTTGTTGCTAGAGAGCGAGATGGAGGCTTGTTGCTGGAGAGCGAGAGAGCAAGAGGGAAGCTTGTTGCTGGAGAGAGTGAGAGAGAGAGGCTTGTTACTGGAAATCGGGAGAGAGGCTTTGAGACTAGTTGATGGAGAGACAGGCCAGGCAGACAGGCCAGGCACGCTGGCAATGAGGCAGGCAGACAGGCCAGGCATGCTGGCAGGGAGGCAGACACGCCAGGCACGCTGGCAGGGATTGCAGGCAGGCAGTAACTATCCATTTCAGAGGCTCTGTGTCAGAATTAGCCTTCTAATGAGCTTGGCAGTCATCTCTCAGCACTTTGAAAGACCAGGCAGAGACACACACCCACAGACTCTCACGGAAATGACCAGGCAGCTCACTTTGGCAGTTTTGGGATGCAGCCTTTTCAGCCTGCGGCCTCCATCCATGCAGCTCAGTCATCACACACAGCCCTCCCCAGTGAGTGAGTCAGTTAGGGTGTGTGTGTGTGTGCCACTCGGCACCCTGTCAATGAGGCCAGGGGCAGCAGAGACATGTCCCTGTGTAGTGACACCATGAAGAGACTGTTGTGGGAAGGACCAGGCATGTTTTGGCCTGTCTCCTCTCTGTGTAGCGTGAGCAGGCATGAGGACACACTACTACTGGGCAATTCCACGGTACGCTTTGACTTAGTTTTTTCACTTTAAAATGTTTGCTGAACAAAAAACATTGATTTCAAAGTTTAACAAACCAAAAACGTTTTTGATTGATTTCCACTGACTAAAAAAAAATACATGGAATTCTGGTAATCTCCCTTAAATTTTTATGGGACTGAATTTTACAAAATGGAGGTAAATATCTGCTCCGAATTAAGATTCCAAGATGTCTGCAGAAAGAATGGGGTGTCAGCTATGAAATGGCACCTTGACTTTGAAAAAATCTCTTTTAGTTATTGAACTACTACTGGAAGTTAAGTGGATTTACACCCGGGAATGGAATAACAGTAATGGAATTGAATCAAGGGTCCCTGATCTTCGGAAAAGTAGGGACAGATTTTTGACTTGTCCAAAGCACTTGGCACTTGTCCCAACAAAAACAAAAAGGTCTCCAACACCATTTGTATATAATTGTATGATGCAATGAACCACTTTACAAACAAGATGAATTACTATGTATTTTACCATAGAGAATCAGACAAAAATGTAGGCTACACTCTGCCTGTTCAGGGAGATCGTTCAAGATTGACGTCGAAATAGGACGTCTAGCCATGTCCTGAGGATGTCGGAAAATGGCTTCAGAGCCGGGCCACTAGGGGGCAACAGTGAGTGCTATTGCCATCAAGTAGGTTAGGTTTTGCTAGGGCATTGTGGACAGGGGTGGTGGATGGGCAAAATCCCATGACTCTGGATCAGAAGATTGCGTGTTTGATCCTAGTCGTGGACACTCGTTTTTAATATCTTGTTTTAACCCTGTTCCAAACTGTAACCATTTTGAATGAGTGCCTAGATTTAACCCTTAACTCCAATTTTTACATTTGGAGAAAGGGAACAGTGTAGAGCACCAGGAGCAACATAAACTCTTAGAAATTTGACGTGTTGGAGAACGTGGATGAATGTCTAATTCTGCAGTGAGAGCTTGTTGGACTATTGGCTCTTTGCATATTCAAACCTGTTTCAAAATACAACACTGCCCCTTTAAGGATGTCTTGGAGGATGGTTGGCCACCCTTGGCACTTTATAAAATATTGCAAAATTACAATTGCAACCAAACACTTTTTATTTCTTCATAAAATAATTCCCTTCAGGGCTCAAAAATAAGGGCGTCCTATCATCCCTGTGACGATAAAATATGTCTACGTTTAAAACGGACTCTGGGACAGTTCTGTGACGACAGATCCAAAATTCATACAACTACTGCATATAAAAAAAGCCATGTGGCTGATGCAATAGATCAGACCGTTTTAGCCTAAAATGTTGACAACATTTTGTTTCTTCATATTAAAAGCTCAACAATGCGCACATGGCTGTAGGCCATTCTGGAATATTCCAAAATGCAATTAGTGGGAAATCACTGTTCTCAAAAGCGCACCTCATGGGTGAGCGGTTTCCTGTGACTGAGATGAGAAATATCTGACTCATCAACTAGCATGGGTTACTAATACAACTAGGATTATCATCAACTAGCATGGGTTACTAATACAACTAGGATTATCATCAACTAGCATGGGTTACTAATACAATTAGGATTATCATCAACTAGCATAGTTTACTAATACGACTAGGATTATCATCAACTAGCATGGGTTACTAATACGACTAGGATTATCATCAACTAGCATGGGTTACTAATACGACTAGGATTATCATCAACTAGCATAGTTTACTAATACGACTAGGATTATCATCAACTAGCATGGGTTACTAATACGACTAGGATTATCATCAACTAGCATGGGTTACTAATACGACTAGGATTATCATCAACTAGCATGGGTTACTAATACGACTAGGATTATCATCCAATTGTTTATTCCAGTGGTAGTGGTCTCTGCATATTGTTTATTCCAGTGGTAGTGGTCTCTGCATATTGTTTATTCCAGTGGTAGTGGTCTCTGCATATGGTTTATTCCAGCGGTAGTGGTCTCTGCATATTGTTTATTCCAGCGGTAGTGGTCTCTGCAGATGGTTTATTCCAGTGGTAGTGGTCTCTGCAGATGGTTTATTCCAGTGGTAGTGGTCTCTGCATATTGTTTATTCCAGTGGTAGTGTTCTCTGCATATTGTTTATTCCAGTGGTAGTGGTCTCTGCATATTGTTTATTCCAGTGGTAGTGGTCTCTGCAGATTGTTTATTCCAGTGGTAGTGGTCTCTGCAGATTGTTTATTCCAGTGGTAGTGGTCTCTGCATATTGTTTATTCCAGTGGTAGTGTTCTCTGCATATTGTTTATTCCAGTGGTAGTGTTCTCTGCATATTGTTTATTCCAGTGGTAGTGGTCTCTGCATATTGTTTATTCCAGTGGTAGTGTTCTCTGCATATTGTTTATTCCAGTGGTAGTGGTCTCTGCATATTGTTTATTCCAGTGGTAGTGGTCTCTGCATATTGTTTATTCCAGTGGTAGTGGTCTCTGCATATTGTTAATTCCAGTGGTAGTGGTCTCTGCATATTGTTTATTCCAGTGGTAGTGGTCTCTGCATATTGTTTATTCCAGTGGTAGTGTTCTCTGCATATTGTTTATTCCAGTGGTAGTGGTCTCTGCAGATTGTTTATTCCAGTGGTAGTGGTCTCTGCATATTGTTTATTCCAGTGGTAGTGTTCTCTGCATATTGTTTATTCCAGTGGTAGTGTTCTCTGCATATTGTTTATTCCAGTGGTAGTGGTCTCTGCATATTGTTTATTCCAGTGGTAGTGTTCTCTGCATATTGTTTATTCCAGTGGTAGTGGTCTCTGCATATTGTTTATTCCAGTGGTAGTGGTCTCTGCATATTGTTTATTCCAGTGGTAGTGGTCTCTGCATATTGTTAATTCCAGTGGTAGTGTTCTCTGCATATTGTTTATTCCAGTGGTAGTGGTCTCTGCATATTGTTTATTCCAGTGGTAGTGGTCTCTGCATATTGTTTATTCCAGTGGTAGTGGTCTCTGCATATTGTTTATTCCAGTGGTAGTGTTCTCTGCATATTGTTTATTCCAGTGGTAGTGGTCTCTGCAGATGGTTTATTCCAGTGGTAGTGGTCTCTGCATATTGTTTATTCCAGTGGTAGTGGTCTCTGCAGATTGTTTATTCCAGCGGTAGTGGTCTCTGCATATTGTTAATTCCAGCGGTAGTGGTCTCTGCATATTGTTTATTCCAGTGGTAGTGGTCTCTGCATATTGTTTATTCCAGTGGTAGTGTTCTCTGCATATTGTTTATTCCAGTGGTAGTGGTCTCTGCAGATTGTTTATTCCAGTGGTAGTGGTCTCTGCATATTGTTTATTCCAGTGGTAGTGGTCTCTGCATATTGTTTATTCCAGTGGTAGTGGTCTCTGCATATTGTTTATTCCAGTGGTAGTGGTCTCTGCATATTGTTTATTCCAGTGGTAGTGTTCTCTGCATATTGTTTATTCCAGTGGTAGTGGTCTCTGCATATCGTTTATTCCAGTGGTAGTGTTCTCTGCATATTGTTTATTCCAGTGGTAGTGGTCTCTGCATATTGTTTATTCCAGTGGTAGTGGTCTCTGCATATTGTTTATTCCAGTGGTAGTGGTCTCTGCATATTGTTTATTCCAGTGGTAGTGGTCTCTGCATATTGTTTATTCCAGTGGTAGTGGTCTCTGCATATTGTTTATTCCAGTGGTAGTGTTCTCTGCATATTGTTTATTCCAGTGGTAGTGGTCTCTGCATATTGTTTCTTCCAGTGGTAGTGGTCTCTGCATATTGTTTCTTCCAGTGGTAGTGGTCTCTGCATATTGTTTATTCCAGTGGTAGTGGTCTCTGCATATTGTTTATTCCAGTGGTAGTGGTCTCTGCATATTGTTTATTCCAGTGGTAGTGGTCTCTGCAGATTGTTTATTCCAGTGGTAGTGGTCTCTGCATATTGTTTATTCCAGTGGTAGTGGTCTCTGCATATTGTTTATTCCAGTGGTAGTGTTCTCTGCATATTGTTTTTTCCAGTGGTAGTGGTCTCTGCATATTGTTTATTCCAGTGGTAGTGGTCTCTGCATATTGTTTATTCCAGTGGTAGTGGTCTCTGCATATTGTTTATTCCAGTGGTAGTGGTCTCTGCATATTGTTTATTCCAGTGGTAGTGGTCTCTGCATATTGTTTATTCCAGTGGTAGTGGTCTCTGCATATTGTTTATTCCAGTGGTAGTGTTCTCTGCATATTGTTTATTCCAGTGGTAGTGGTCTCTGCATATTGTTTATTCCAGTGGTATAAAAAAGAGTACTACTACTACTAGCATACTACTACTACTACTACTACTACTACTACTACTATTATTAGCATACTACTATTACTAGTATAATACTACTACTAGTACTAGAATACTACTAGTAGGCAATTTGAGGCATGCGTGAAAAGAGGGGCATAGTAGAGTCACAGCACAGTAATGTAATCCATCTGGGCCACAATGCAAACAATGGCCTGCCAACTACTACATTACAGTATGTGTAGCGAGAGAGAGAAGGGGGAAAGACAGGGGAGTGGAATACCATACTAGAGCTCTCTCTCTGAGACAAAGCGAGCACTCTCCCCCTTTATCTCTCTCGGTCTCGGTCTCTCTTTGTCTCTCTATCTCTCTCTCTGAGAGGGTTTTTATCTCTCTCTCTATTTCTGAGAGGGTGTTTCTCTCTCTCTGAGAGGGTGTTATCTCTCACTCTCTCTCTCTCTCTCTCTCTCTCTCTCTCTCTCTCTATCTATCTGAGATGGTGTTATCTCTCTCGCTCTCTGAGTGGGCATTATCTCTTTCTCTCACTCCCTGAGAGGGCATTCTCGTTCTCGCTCCCTGGGAGGGCGGTCTCGCTCCCTGGGAGGGCGGTCTCGCTCCCTGGGAGGGCGGTCTCGCTCCCTGGGAGGGCGCTCTCGTTCCCTGAGCGGGCGTTCTCGCTCTCACTCCCTCTCTGAGACGGCGCGCTCTCCCTCTCTGAGACGGCGCGCTCTCCCTCTCTGAGACGGCGCGCTCTCCCTCTCTGAGACGGCGCGCTCTCCCTCTCTGAGACGGCGCGCTCTCCCTCTCTGAGACGGCGCGCTCTCCCTCTCTGAGACGGCGCGCTCTCCCTCTCTGAGACGGCGCGCTCTCCCTCTCTGAGACGGCGCGCTCTCCCTCTCTGAGACGGCGCGCTCTCCCTCTCTGAGACGGCGCGCTCTCCCTCTCTGAGACGGCGCGCTCTCCCTCTCTGAGACGGCGCGCTCTCCCTCTCTGAGACGGCGCGCTCTCCCTCTCTGAGACGGCGCGCTCTCCCTCTCTGAGACGGCGCGCTCTCCCTCTCTGAGACAACGCGCTCTCCCTCTCTGAGACAACGCGCTCTCCCTTGCTCTCCCTCTCTGAGACGACGCGCTCTCCCTTGCTCTCCCTCTCTGAGACGGCGCGCTCTCTCTTGCTCTCCCTCTCTGAGACGGCGCGCTCTCTCTTGCTCTCCCTCTCTGAGACGGCGGCTCTCCCTCTCTGAGACGACGCGCTCTCCCTTGATCTCCCTCTCTGAGACGGCGCGCTCTCCCTTGCTCTCCCTTGCTCTCCCTCTTTGAGTCGGCACGCTCTCCCTTGCTCTCCCTCCCTGAGACGGCGCTCTCTCTCTTGCTCTCCCTCTCTGAGACGGCACGCTCTCCCCCTCTGACTGGGTGTTATCTCTCTCTCTCTCTCTGAGAGGGCGTTAATCTCTCTCGCTCTCTGAGAGGGCGTTATCTGTCTCGCTCCCTGAGAGGGCGTTATCTGTCTCGCTCCCTGAGAGGGCGTTATCTGTCTCGCTCCCTGAGAGGGCGTTATCTCTCTCGCTCCCTGAGAGGGCGTTATCTCTCTCTCGCTCCCTGAGAGGGCGTTATCTCTCTCTCGCTCCCTGAGAGGGCGTTATCTCTCTCTCGCTCCCTGGGAGGGCGTTCTCGCTCTCGCTCCCTGGGAGGGCGTCCTAGCGCTCGCTCCCTGGGAGGGCGTTCTCGCTCTCGCTCCCTGAGAGGGCGTTCTCGCTCTCGCTCCCTGAGAGGGCGTTCTCGCTCTCGCTCCCTGAGAGGGCGTTCTCGCTCTCGCTCCCTGAGAGGGCGTTCTCGCTCTCGCTCCCTGAGAGGGCGTTCTCGCTCTCGCTCCCTCCCTGAGAGGGCGTTCTCGCTCTCGCTCCCTCCCTGAGAGGGCGTTCTCGCTCTCGCTCCCTCTCTGAGAGAGCATTCTCGCTCTCGCTCCCTCTCTGAGACGGCGCGCTCTCCCGCTCTGAGACGGCGCGCTCTCCCGCTCTGAGACGGCGCGCTCTCCCGCTCTGAGACGGCGCGCTCTCCCGCTCTGAGACGGCGCGCTCTCCCGCTCTGAGATGGCGCTCTCTCTTGCTCTCCCTCTCTGAGACGGCACGCTCTCTCTTGCTCTCCCTCTCTGAGACGGCACGCTCTCTCTTTGCTCGCTCTCTCGCTCTTTCTCTCTCTCATACGCCGTGCTCTGAGACGGCGCTCTCTCTCTCTCTCTCTGTGCTGTGGAGTACGGCTCCTCTGGGGGAAACCTGCTCTCCATTTAAGAGTTTCTGCTGAAAATGGATCTCAAACACAATTTTTTATTTTATTCTTTATACATCTGTTATTCCTGTTTAACGAATGCAGACCATGGATGAGGAAATGATTCGATCTTGACGAGGATTTTGTTTCATAGTTGCAATGGAGGGAGAGGAATAGAAAAAGAGAGAGCGAGTGAGAAAGGGAAAAGCCACACAGGTTTTCTTCCCAGTTGAAAAGCTGTTTTTTCCTTCTCATGTGAAGGGGAGAAGATGAGTTGCTGTCTCCCTGTTTTCAATTTATAGTGTGAAACATGACTCCCAACACTCGCTGTTTTTGGTTTTTCTAAGTCTTTGATACGGCGCTGAGGGCAAAACAATAAAGGAAAAACAACACATCCCTAAGGTACACCTCGCCACTGAACCTCCATCCAGGCCAGTCAGATGCAGGAAGTCAATTATATAGTCAGCACTACGTATCCAGTTATTCTTTAGAGGCAGCTCTGTTTGGAATTCTAAATGTCACTAGTAAAGCTCAGGGCAGGCTGAACAAGGCAACAGCAAGAGCCCAATATAAGAGGGGAAAAGTCCTGTTTTATGGCCACATAAATATGCTCTCAGTCACTCAAGGCCATAACCTGCTTTTTCCTCTAGTGCTTCTCTTTCCCGACTCACTGTACTCCATTCTCTCTGTGGATGGATGGGGAATCAGACATGCATATCTACAGAGCAGATATCCTCAGTCACACCCTTCCCCTGTGCTATAGGCTAACTACCTCACCCACAGAGGCCTAGTTTGACTCTATAGCAGTGTAGTAACCATAGCCAGCCCTGTACTGTAATTGCTGCTGATGTGTCGCTGATTGTTTTCCTTCTTCCCTTACAGATGGAGAGGGAGACGAAGAGGAGAAAATACTCCAGCAGTAGCAATGACTCGGACACCACGGACACCACTGGCAGTGAGTTGATTTAGTTAGAGATGATGAAAGGGACAGGGGTGGAAAATAGAGACTGAGGGAGGGGCTGATGGAGAGAGAAAAATGGAGAGGGAGGGATTGTCACCATTGGAGACTAATTAGTCAGGAGTGAGCCATGAGAACTGTACAGTACTTGGACTACAACAGGCCCTGAAGAGAAAACCCTCAGCAGCAACACCCTGTGGGCCCACGGTTGGGACTAGGATGACGTTTGAGACGCATCCCATAGCAGGAACAGTCACTAGCCTGGCCTCCTCTCTCTACTACTCCCATATTCTGCTTCCTGTCGTCTTGTTTTCTCTGTACGCTGCATCCCTGCCTCTTTGAAGTGGCTTGGGCTCAGATCAAAGACCGAGAGAGCCAGTGTCCAGATGTTTATGCCTGCATTGCTGCATCACTGTGACTGACTGACTGACTGGTCACTGTGAGCCACTATAGTGGTGGCCAAGTGATTGACCAATGTATGGTTGTGAATGGTGAAATTACCTCTTAGGCCAGGTTTGAATTCTTTCATCCCTAATTGGATTAATTCATGATTGGGAGAGGTAATCTGATCTGAAATGTGTGCCTACGGCAACTCCTACAGCTGGACCAGTGGCCATAGCTCTGGGCCATGTGCCGGGGGGCTATACTGCTCGATGCTCCCTGAACAATCAGTGCATCTGAGTGCTATTAACAGGCCAGTCACTCTAGTCTACAATGGCTTATTGACATGGGATGATGCCCAGGCTAGCCTGCATCTGTTAAACATGGGTTATCATGTTTCTAATTGAAGGATAAGGTAAATGGATGCTAAAAACATGTAAATCTGAAATGTAACTGTCATTGTCTGCAGGTCAAGTGACCTCCTGGTCCAAGTCCTCCAAGAACACAGGGACCAGCAGCACCTGGGTCAGACAGGCGCACAATAAACCCTCTGAGGTGAGTGGCTGCCCACTCCATATTGTATACAACTCACTGGGTGTGTCCCAAATAGCACCCTATAGTGCATTACTTTTCACCAGGGCCCACAGTGTGACTGACTGACTGACTGTCCGACCGACCGACCGACTGACGATTATGTTGTGTGAGTTATATTGAGTTTATGGCGTGACTGATTGGATATCCTTACTGTACACAATTTACTGACTGGTGATTACGTCGCATGAGTTAATGATAACGTGACTGATTGCTGATTATGGTGTGAGTCTGTTGCTGTAATGGTGGTGGGATGATGGTCAATGATGTCCTCATCAGTTTACTGGTGATTATGGTGTGGTGGATTCATTGAAGCGAGGACAAAATGATAATCCACTGAGGATAATGACAGTATGATACAGACAGTATGGTAATGACGTGTTTGTTACTGCAGTAGATTAGGGTCGGTGTTCAATTCAAGCTCAGTCAAAGTTGAGCCCTGTTACTTGTTGCTTCAGACATTTGGCTAGGTAAGTGTGGAGGATGGTATGTGAAGTAGGCCCTAACTACGCTTGCACTGGTCTGTTATAAGAAGGAAGGAGACTTTTGAGCTCTCCATAAATAAGTATATGAACTATATAAATATTATTTTTTCTACTTTCAAACTACTACAGTAGGCTATATTTCCAAGGATCTTGTCATCGTGTCAGAGGGATTTGATTTGAAGTGTACTTCCTTAGATTAGTCTGGAGCAAGGATGCAGTGTAAACCAGTCGTGTTGTTACTGGTTTTGACAAATCAAAACCGAGGCTTTAGTGAGATCCCTTTGTTGTGTCTCCGGAGTATGCTGTGACAGTTGTCACCACATTACCAACATTGGCATGGGCACACGGAACCTTTCCTCAGACTTGTAGTACAGCCTGACTTTTTCATGTTTTTATTCATATGGCTCATGTTCATTGGTGATTCTTTGGGGAACTTTGCTTATTTACCGCTTGAGAAATAGCTGCTGGCTAAAACAGGGAAATGGAATGATGAAACAATGTGTTCTCCTGTGTTTGACAGTGAATCTGTCGTCTGAGTGAGGACTTGTAAATAATCCGGTTGATATTTAGTGGAGTAATGCCTGATGAAGGATTGTTTGTCTTGGTCATGGTACATAGGTGGGATTCTGTTTAATATGCGTAATATTTCTTTCTCAGGGCTCTGTAGGGTTCAGTTTCCAAACCTTTCTGTGACGGTTTTAATATGTACTTGGTGGTTTTTCATAGCAGAGCTGTACTCGAGAATGACTGGTATTAGGAAACAAGATATCTCCTACTCTACATCCAGAGGAAGAAAGTTGCCTTTGCATAGTATGCAGGTGTGAAACTTGCACACACAGGGACTGCCTGAGAGAGGAGAGAAGGGGTGCGGGGGCTTTCATCTCAAACCCAACCGGAGCCAAGAAGACGAGATGGATGAGAAGCCTGCATTCACTGTTCTCTTCTCTGTTCTCAGGAGCTGGCAACCAAGACACACTCACTGGTAAAAACTAAAATACTTATGAGCATCCAATCTGGCAGTGTGTGTTTGTTTCTCGGTCATGTGTGGCACCCCTATTTTACTCTGCAGTCTTCCGTGATATTCATGGCAGCGGATCTGATGGTTGGATACCTGGGTGGCGTGGGCAGCTTTGACTGGGATTTTTTTTTTTGCTAAGTGAGAGAGAAGGATAGTGAGGAAGAGGGAGCGAGAGAAAGTCACAAACAGCGTCTTTTTTACTTTGTCCTGCACTTCAAAGCAGCAATCTAGGTTTTTACCAAGGACCTGGTATCTGTAGGGGTAAAGTGCCCCAATGTTGATGCTGCTGGCTCTGCATGCCGAATTGATGCATAAAAAACTCCACTCCATGTTTCTTTCTGATAAGATGCTCCCACAGCCAATTCTGTGTTATTGCTGCACCGTCCACTCTCAAGGACATTGGGAACTATTCAAGGGAACAGAGTTTTCATTTAAAAGCCGTTTTAAAGAACTTCAGCAACTTTTCAGAGTAACTTAATCTGAGAAGAAATGTTCACCAGAAAAGCAGAAAGGGAAGATTTTTAACTTGACATTGGACATATCTGCAGCATTTTGCCATCTTAGGCCTACATTTGTGGTGCAATCAACCCTAATATGGCCTCATGTATTTAGCAGGCCATAATTTATGGGCCGGTTGAGTTGGCATACCTTAGCACTGACGCTTCATATTGGGTTAAAAGGTAGACCAGACTCATGTTCTCCCATCTGTGCAGATTAAGTAGGCCATTTTGCCTTTTCAATGCCATTTAAAAATACAGACAGTGTCGCAATACTACGAATGCTGATTTTTTTTCATTCCCTGTGCTATGTGGGATATT
The DNA here is from genome assembly GCF_013265735.2 of Oncorhynchus mykiss. Lineage (NCBI taxonomy): Eukaryota > Metazoa > Chordata > Actinopteri > Salmoniformes > Salmonidae > Oncorhynchus > Oncorhynchus mykiss. The sequence goes on from NC_048574.1 coordinate 15,247,758, forward strand.
TGTTCATTGTTGTACCTTTGTCTCTTTGACCCATTTTTTAATACTTGAATGTCGGAGAGGGATGACATTCGCATTTGCAATCTGTCTGAATTGAGCGTGCAGTCAAAGGGAGCTGTAATTGAGGGAGGCTACTGTGGTACTGAATGACATGACCTTTGAATGAGGCTTGCAATTAAAGTGAATAGAACAGCATTTCTCAGTCAACTATCATTCACAGCGGGTTGTGAAGAAGCCTGTAGTTAACTGAAGAAGACTAAATGGGCTCATTTCAGAGATAAAATGTTACAGTAATGAGACTGAAATGTAAAAAAATATATACACACTACCACTCAAGTTTGGACACCTTTTTGTTATTTTTACTATTTTCTACATTGTATAATAATAGTGAAGACATCAAAACTATGAAATAACACATATAGAATCATGTAGTAAACCAAAAAAGTGTTAAACAAATCAGAATGCCACTCTTTGCCTTGATGACAGCTTTGCACACTCTTGGAATTCTCTCAACCAGCTTCATGAGGTAGTCACCTGGAATGCTTTTCCAAAAGTCTTGAAGGAGTTCCCACATATGCTGAGCACTTGTTGGCTGCTTTTCCTTCCTCTGCGGGCCAACTCATCTCAAACCATCTCAATTGGGTTGAGGTCGGGTGATTTGTGGAGTCCAGGTCATCTGATGCAGCACTCCATCACCTTCCTTCTTGGTCAAATAGCCCTTACACAGCCTGGTGGTTCACCTTCCAACAGGACAACAACCTTAAGCACACAGCCAAGACAACGCAGTAGTGGCTTTGGGACAAGTCTCTGAATGTCCTTGAGTGGCCCAGCCAGAGGCCGGACTTGAACCTGATCGAACATCTCTGGAGAGACCTGAAAATAGCTATGCAGTGATGCTCCCCATCCAACCTGACAGAGCTTGAGAGGATCTGCAGAAAGAATGGGAGAAACTCCCCAAATACAGGTGTACCAAGCTTGTAGCGTCATACCCAAGAAGATTTGAGGCAGTAAATGCTGCCAAATGTGCTTCAACAAAGTTCTCAGTAAAGGGTCTGAATATTTATATAAATATGATATTTCAGTTTAACATTTTTAATATGTTTGCTAAATTGTCTAAACCTGTTTTTGCTTTGATATGATGAGGTATTGTGTGTAGGTTGATTGGGGACGACGACGACGACGACAATTTAATAAATTTTAGAATTAGGCTGTAACGTAACAACTAACGTAACGTAACAACTAACGTAACGTAACAACTAATGTAACAAAATGTGGAAAAGGTCAAGGGGTCTGAATAGGATCTGAATGCACTGTAAATGTACAGTTTGGAAGAGTCTTGGTGGTTCCAAACTCCTTCCATTTAAGAATGATGGAGGCCACTGTTCTTGGAGACCTTTGATGCTGCATAAATCTTTTGATACCCTTCCACAGATCTGTGCCTCGACACAATCCTGTCATCGGAGCTCTACAGTTTTTGCTCTGATATGCACTGTCAACTGTGGGATCTTATATAGACAGGTTTGTGCCTTTCCAAATCATGTCCAATCAATTGAATTTACCCCAAGTGGACTCCAATCAAGTTATAGAAACATCTCAAAGATGATCAAGGGAAACAGGATGCACCTGAGATCAATTTCAAGTCTCATAGCAAAGGATCTGAATACTTAAGCAAATAAGGTATTTCTGTTTTTTATTTTTAAGAAATATTATTAGATTTTTTTTTTTTAAATGTCTCAACCTGTTTTCGCTTTGTCATAATGGGGTATTGTGTGTTGATTGAGGAAAATGTTTTATTTAATCAATTTTAGAATAAGGCTGTAACGTAACAAAATGTGGAAAAAGTCAAGGGGTCTGAATACTTTCCGAATATGTGTGTGTGTGTGTGTTTGTTACAGATATACATTTCACAAAGACACAGCATAACGAAATGGTAGGCTGGCTATATTGTCCATGCATAAGAGTGACTGGCTTTTATGCTTTACATGCTCTTCTGTGCTTCTGTTCAGGGAGTGTTACTCAAAGGATAGCATTTAGCTATAGCCTAGCTGATCTTTCTGCCCACTCATCACATCCATCGTGATCTTGGGGTTATCCAGCAAGCCTGTGGAAATCCTCCCTGCCTCTCCAGAGGGAATAACTTTGCCTCGGAACAGGGAAGGGCGGACTTTCCCGACCTGATCTCAGGGATGGTTCAGCACGCGCTGAGCATGCGGTTCCCGCTCTCATTTTCAGTCGGTCTGTCTCTCCTGCCTGCCCCGGCCCATACTCTGTTCTATGTCCAAGAACTCCCTTTTAAATATAGAAGAAAAGTTACTGGAAGAACATCAGGCAGGGAAGCTTTCCAGTTGGAGTCTGATGTCTTGGGAAAAGAGGGAATTTTATTTTCTCTGTCTCGTTCCTTATGACATTCCATAAAACTCTGGTTTTGCCGGCCGTGTGGAGTGGAGGCTCCTGGGCCTGGCCTCTTCCTTGGCCACTGCTGTGGTGAGTCCTGACGCCAAGACGGTCCAGGTGACGGTCCTGGTGACGAGGGAAGGTCAGATGTGTCCGGTGACTGAGACTCCACTCCCAACTGATGCTCTGGAGTGGCCAGGGATGGGGAGGGGGGAGGGTGCTGCCTTCTCTAGAACCATGTGGGGTGTCCAGGGTTGGTCAATTTAATTTTAATTCAGTCAATTCCATAACTCAATAGAGAAGCATTGAGGAAAGTGAAATGGTATTAACCCATACCCTGGGGGCTTCATTACTGCTCATCATGCTGGATATGGAAGATGGGCAGTGTGGGTTTTTGTGTGGAACTGGATGTGGAATTTGGGGGTAGGGAACAGCTCTTCTCCAGATTAATTTCTCTGTAGGTGATGGCTTTTGTTATGGAAGGTTTGGGAACCGCTTCCTTTTAAATCAAATCAAATGTATTTATATAGCCCTTCTTACATCAGCCGATATATCAAAGTGCTGTACAGAAACCCAGCCTAAAACCCCAAACAGCAAGCAATGGAGGTGTAGAAGCACGGTGGCTAGGAAAAACTCCCTAGAAAGGCCAAAACCTAGGAAGAAACCTAGAGAGGAACCAGGCTATGAGGGGTGGCCAGTCCTCTTATGGCTGTGCCGGGTGGAGATTATAACAGAACATGGCCAAGATGTTCAAATGTTCATAAATGGTCAAATAATAATAATCACAGTAGTTGTCGAGGGTGCAACAGGTCAGCACCTCAGGAGTAAATGTCAGTTGGCTTTTCATAGCCGATCATTGAGAGTATCTCTACCGCTCCTGCTGTCTCTAGAGAGTGGAAAACAGTAGGTCTGGGACAGGTAGCACGTCTGGTGAACAGGTCAGTGTTCCATAGCCGCAGGCAGAACAGTTGAAACTGGAGCAGCAGCACGGCCAGGTGGACTGGGGACAGCAAGGAGTCATCATGCCAGGTAGTCCTGAGGCATGGTCCTAGGGCTCAGGTCCTCCGAGAGAGAGAGCGAGAAAGAAAGAAAGAGAGAATTAGAGAGAGCATACTTAAATTTACACAGGACACCGGATAAGACAGGAGAAATACTCCAGATATAACAGACTGACCCTGGCCCCCCGACACATAAACTACTGCAGCATAAATACTGGAGGCTGAGACGGGAGGGATCAGGAGGTGGTTGTAGAATTTAACGTCTCTTTTCTAGATTTTGATAATTAGCGGGTATCGGCCTAATTCTGCTCTGCATGCATTATTTGGTGTTTTACGTTGTACACAGAGGATGTTTTTGCAGAATTCTGCATGCAGAGTCTAAATTTGGCGTTTGTCCCATTTAGTGAATTCTTGGTTGGTGAGCGACCCCAGACCCCACAACCATGAAGGGAAATGGGTTCTACAACTGATTCAAGTATTTTTTGTCGTATGTCAAATGTTATGTTCCTTTTGATGGCATAGAATTCCCTTCTTGCCTTGTCCCTCAGATCGTTCACAGCTTTGTGGAAGTTACCTGTGGCGCTGATGTTTAGGCCGAGGTACAGTGCCTTGCGAAAGTATTCGGCCCCCTTGAACTTTGCGACCTTTTGCCACATTTCAGGCTTCAAACATAAAGATATAAAACTGTATTTTTTTGTGAAGAATCAACAACAAGTGGGACACAATCATGAAGAGGAACGACATTTATTGGATATTTCAAACTTTTTTAACAAATCAAAAACTGAAAAATTGGGCGTGCAAAATTATTCAGCCCCTTTAAGTTAATACTTTGTAGCGCCACCTTTTGCTGCGATTACAGCTGTAAGTCGCTTGGGGTATGTCTCTATCAGTTTTGCACATCGAGAGACTGACATTTTTTCCCATTCCTCCTTGCAAAACAGCTCGAGCTCAGTGAGGTTGGATGGAGAGCATTTGTGAACAGCAGTTTTCAGTTTTTTCCAAAGATTCTTGATTGGATTCAGGTCTGGACTTCGACTTGGCCATTCTAACACCTGGATATGTTTATTTTTGAACCATTCCATTGTAGATTTTGCTTTATGTTTTGGATCATTGTCTTGTTGGAAGACAAATCTCCGTCCCAGTCTCAGGTCTTTTGCAGACTCCATCAGGTTTTCTTCCAGAATGGTCCTGTATTTGGCTCCATCCATCTTCCCATCAATTTTAACCATCTTCCCTGTCCCTGCTGAAGAAAAGCAGGCCCAAACCATGATGCTGCCACCACCATGTTTGACAGTGGGGATGGTGTGTTCAGCTGTGTTGCTTTTACGCCAAACATAACGTTTTGCATTGTTGCCAAAAAGTTCAATTTTGGTTTCATCTGACCAGAGAACCTTCTTCCACATGTTTGGTGTGTCTCCCAGGTGGCTTGTGGCAAACTTTAAACGACACTTTTTATGGATATCTTTAAGAAATGGCTTTCTTCTTGCCACTCTTCCATAAAGGCCAGATTTGTGCAATATACAACTGATTGTTGTCCTATGGACAGAGTCTCCCACCTCAGCTGTAGATCTCTGCAGTTCATCCAGAGTGATCATGGGCCTCTTGGCTGCATCTCTGATCAGTCTTCTCCTTGTATGAGCTGAAAGTTTAGAGGGACGGCCAGGTCTTGGTAGATTTGCAGTGGTCTGATACTCCTTCCATTTCAATATTATCGCTTGCACATTGCTCCTTGGGATGTTTAAAGCTTGGGAAATCTTTTTGTATCCAAATCCGGCTTTAAACTTCTTCACAACAGTATCTCGGACCTGCCTGGTGTGTTCCTTGTTCTTCATGATGCTCTCTGTGCTTTTTACGGACATCTGAGACTATCACAGTGCAGGTGCATTTATACGGAGACTTGATTACACACAGGTGGATTGTATTTATCATCATTAGTCATTTAGGTCAACATTGGATCATTCAGAGATCCTCACTGAACTTCTGGAGAGAGTTTGCTGCACTGAAAGTAAAGGGGCTGAATAATTTTGCACGCCCAATTTTTCAGTTTTTGATTTGTTAAAAAAGTTTGAAATATCCAATAAATGTCGTTCCACTTCATGATTGTGTCCCACTTGTTGTTGATTCTTCACAAAAAAATACAGTTTTATATCTTTATGTTTGAAGCCTGAAATGTGGCAAAAGGTCGCAAAGTTCAAGGGGGCCGAATACTTTCGCAAGGCACTGTATTTCCTTATTAATATCTATCCAAATGTAAAGCTAATATCTATCCAAATGTAAAGCTGTCCTGTTTTGACTCATTTAATAGTGGGTTAGGTCTGCTCTATACCAAGTTAGGCATACCCCCTGAGTCTATAACCTGTTTCACAGCTGGTAGTTTGGTGGATGGGACTACATCCTCTCTGTAACCTAGAGGGCAACCAGTGGGTCCGTCTCCTTTATACCATGTTTCTTGTAGTTTCTTGTCGGATGACAATGTCTGTTTTTCCAATTTCTTTGAAGTCTGGTTCCTGCTCTTTAGGCCAAAGGCAGATGACCTCAGACCTTGTATTTTAGAGTGTAGCGAAATGTTTGTGCTTCTAGTTCTGACCATGCAGTAATATCTAACAAGTAATCTAACCTAACAATTTCACAACAACTACCTTTTACACACAAGTGTAAAGGAATAAATAACAATATGTACATAAAAATATATGAATGAGCGATAGCCGAACGGCATTGGCAAGATGCAGTAGATGGTATAGAGTACAGTGTATATACATATGAGATGAGTAATGTAGGGTATGTAAACATTATATAAAGTGGCATTGTTTAATGTGGCTAGTGATACATTTATTACATCAATTTCTCCATTATTAAAGTGGCTAGTGATACATTTATTACATCAATTTCTCCATTTTTCAAGTGGCTAGATTTGAGTCAGTATGTTGGCAGCAGCCACTCAATGTTAGTGGTGGCTGTTTTAACAGTCTGATGGCCTTGAGATAGAAGCTGTTTTTCAGTCTCTCGGTCCCTGCTTTGATGCACCTGTACTGACCTCGCCTTCTGGATGATAGCGGGATGAACAGGCAGTGGCTCGGGTGGTTGTTGTCCTTGATGATCTTTTTGGCCTTCCTGTGACATCGGGTGGTGTAGGTGTCCAGGAAGGCAGGTAGTTTGCCCCCGGTGATGCGTTGTGCAGACCTGACTACACTTTGGAGAGCCTTACGGTTGTGGGTGGAGCAGTTGCCGGTTGTGGGTGGAGCAGTTGCTGTACCAGGCGGTGACACAGCCCGACAGGATGCTCTCGATTGTGTTTTTCGTGACAAGCTGAATTTCTTTAGCCTCCTGAGGTTGAAGAGGCGCTGCTGCACCTTCTTCACCACACTGTCTGTGTGGGTGGACCATTTCAGTTTGTCCGTGATGTGTACGCCAAGGAACTAAAAAACTTTCCACCTTCTCCACTACTGTCCCGTCGATGTGTGGCTGCTCCCTCTGCTGTTTCCTGAAGTCCACGATCATCTCCTTTGTTTTGTTGACATTGAGTGTAAGAGTTGAGTGTCCGAGGGCCATCACATTGAGTGTCCGAGGGTCCTCACCTCCTCCCTGTAGGCTGTCTCGTCGTTGTTGGTAATCAAGCCTACCACTATAGTGTCGTATTCAAGGATGAGATAGTAAAAGCTTTGTGTTCCAAAGTGTCTAGTGTTGTTTTTGTGTGGTTTAGGCCTGTACCATTACATTAGGTGTGAGCAGAGCATGTTGAGCATCTGATACATTCCTCTTAGGTCACAGGATGGGGCTCTCTCTCTTTCTTTCTCTCTCTTTCTTTCTTTCTCTTTCTTTCTTTCTCTCTCTGTCTCTCTCTCACTCTGTCTCTCTCTCTCTGTCTCTGTCTGTCTCTGTTTCTGTTGTAGCTGTAGCAGCAGCACCGTAGCAGAGGCACCGTAGCAGCAGCACTGTAACTGTAGAAGCACCACTGTAGCAGCAGCACTAACTGTAGCAGCAGCACTAACTGTAGCAGCAGCACTAACTGTAGCAGCAGCACTAACTGTA